>NW_024424119.1:29734080-29784445 GCF_017311325.1 Ursus maritimus
ACTACTAGCCTCACTCACTGACTGAGACACTAAGCCCTTCGCAAGGGAATAAAATCAGTAACTCAGGAAAACCCTTCAAGGGTCACTCACAAACAGTCCAAACCTGAAGCTACAAATCCAAGAATGCAAGGAGTCTACAGTACATGCAATTCCTAAAATGCATCTCCTTACTCTCTTGCACCCTACTTTGCTGGTGCAGTTTCCTCTCCGAACAGCCTGCTTGCAACAGCTAGGAAGGGTTATCTAGCTTTCAAGACCCAATTCAAAAGCTATCTTTTCTATGAAGACTCTGCTGATGATCCCAGACCCCAGTGATTTCATTTCTCTCTCCTCTGAACCCACAGAGTACTTTCTGGAGGGTGTTAACAGTTAATTCACACAGGTTATCTGTGCTATCTTACCTCCAACAGGAGACTGAGTACCTTGGAAGAGAGACTGCACCTTACTCAGTTTTGTATCCCATAGATCACTTACTACAATAACCTATCTGTATACAGTAAGTACTCAAATATGTTAAGTGAATGAAAGAGTAGACGATGTTAATACACTGAGAATTTAGAGGGAGAGTGCTGGAGATGAGAAATGGGGGAAAGAGGTTCAGAAATGGGAACAGCCAACAAACATTTTTTTTTTTTTTTGAGAGAGAGAGAGAGAGAAGGAGAGAGAGAAACAGAGAGAGAGAATGAGTTGGGGGAGTGGAGGGAGAGGGAGAGAGAGAATCTTAAGCAAGTCCAACACTCAGCATGGAGCCTGACACAAGGCTCGATCGCACAACCCTGAGATCATGACCTGAGCCAAAATCAAGAGTCAGACACGTAACTAGTTGACTGAGCCACCCAAGTGCCCCCCAACAAACATTTTTTTAACATGTTTGAGGATAATAAGGTTATCAAATAGGAATAAAGTCTATTAAAACTTGTTTTTAATTATGTAATGGTGAAGAGCATACCACTAGGTGATTACAGACTTAGATTGAGAGGGAACCTCAGAAGTGATCTTCCTACCTCCTACAGAAAGCCCTCTACCTCCCTAAGAGCTGTGCTGAGCTTCCAGTTATACCCTCTTCTGGCTCCCCCACAGCTGTACTCTGACATGATTTCTAGACACTTCAGCACACAGAATGCCCTCATTTAAGAGTAGCTATGTTACACTGGTGGACAAAAACCTAATACTTCTAGTATTGTTTTATTCTAAGGTGTTAAGTCAGTCATGAAAACAAATAATTTAGGACTTTCAGAACCAGAATCTAATAAAGTATCAGGCAGAAGAGGTTATTAGGTATTATTTCTGTTAGCAAGATTGATTAAGTCACAGAAGCATTTATTAGCCAGGCTTTAAGTGTTTTATGAGCATATTTTAGTTAATGTGTTTAGAAAACAAGAAGTATTTCCAATGAATTTGTTTGTTTTTAAAGCTTAATACCTTAAAACCTTGTTATTCAAATAATGCTCCCTAAAGCAACAGCACTGGCATCACCTGGGACCTTGTGAGAAATGCAGAATATCAGGCCCCAGACCTAATGAATCAGAATCTCCACTTTGATAGGATGCCCGAGTGCTTCCCATGTACATCAGAATTTAGGAAGCGCTGCTTTAGACAGCAAAGCCTCTGACTCTACAAGCAAGCACGAAACTCATTTTAAACTCTGCAATGTTTACAGTCCTCAAATATGAAGACAGGAACAAGTAAGACTCATTTGTGAGAGAAGACTGTATTGACATGCAAAATACTGTGATTTTAGAAAAATGTGGAGTCTGTAATCTTATTAGAAATTTACAAAGATGTTAATTTTTTAAAGTATGCTGCCTACTGCCTGAATAGATACTTCTGCATGAAAATTACTGGCATAAAATAGAAGCTTTAATAGAGAACGTTTCCTTCCATGTGGCATTACCATTCTCAATTGACATTACATCTGCTACGCATTCTGCAGTAATAGCTTAGTGTATTTGTGCTAAATCTTTCATTTTCCTGCCTATCAGGAGAGTCTCAAAGCCCTTTACAAACTGTGTCTCTCCTATAGCAAGAAATAAGTAATGTACCAGGCAATAGCTCTCTTCCATTCTAATCCAAATTGACAAACCAGCCTACTACCTGAAGTCCCTATGCCATGGGACCCAGGCTGTTGCTCCTCCCTGGGGCCACTTCTCTGACTCTCAGTTTTGCATGAAACTGGCAGGCAACAGAGGCATAGAGATTTTCAGTTGGCTGCAAGGAGCTAAGAGATATGAAAGGTCCCCAGAGAAAAAAAGCTGAGGCTGACAAGCACTGTAAGAGCCTTGAAGCTGAGTATCAATCGAGGCACATCTCACTGTTAGTAGTCCCAGAAGCATTATAATGAACTAGAAGTTCAAAGAGAGGGGAAAAATAGGACTAAGTATAGAATAACATTGGGAAACTACTTTAACCCTTAAATTGCTCAGTGATACAACTTTTGGACAAGTGATACAAATTCTGGGCCAATCTGAACCAGTGTGCTTTTATAAGGAAACATTAGAAAAATTATAACACTCCTCATTAAATAAGTCAAGATATGGTGGGTGCAGACACGTTTGGGAAAATAAATTTTATACCCCCCAAAATAATCATTCGAATATAGGTAATATAATCCCTAAACTCAAATTCTGCCAGTAGAAACAACCATAGAAAATAACAATAGGGGCTCTTGGGTGGCTCAGTCAGTTAAGTGTCTGACTCTTGATTTCAGCTCAGGTCATGATTTCAGGGTTGTGAGATGAAGCCCTGTGGCGGGCTCCATGCTGGGTGTGGAGCCTGCTTAAGATTCTCTCTCTCTACCTCTGCCCCGCCCCCCTCAAAAATAAAAAATAAAAATAAATTGCTAAAATTCAGACTTTTTCTTGCACATTAGCTATTTGATCATGCATGGATTTCCATTAAAACTGATGTCATTTCACAATGTACTACAGAGCTTCACTAACCCAAACAGTGTGGTACTGGCACAAAAATAGAGATCAATGGAACAGAATAGATAGCCCAGAAATAAACCCACAATTATATGGTCAATTAATCTATGACTAAGGAGGCAAGAGTATACAATAGGGAAAAGACAGTCTCTTCAATAAATGGTGCTGGGAAAATTGGACAGCTACATGCATAATAACGAGACTGACCACTTTCTATAACATACACAAAAATAAACTCAAGATGGATGAAAGACCCAAATATGAGACCTGAAACCATAAAAATCCTAGAAGAGAATACAACAGTAATTTCTCTGACATTGGCTGTAGCAACATTTTTCTAGGTATGTCTCCCCTAAGGCAAGGGAAACAAAAACAAACTATTGGGACTACATCAAAATAACAAGCTTTTACACAATGAAGGAAACCTTCAACAAAACAAAAGGAAACCTACTGAATGAGAGAAGATATTTTAAAATGACATATCTGATAAGGGGTTAATATCCAAAATACATGAAGAATTTATACAAGTACACACACACACGCACACACACAAATCTGATTTAAAATAGGTAGAGTAGGGGTGCCTGTGTGGCTCAGTCGTTAAGCGTCTGCCTTCGGCTCAGGGTGTGATCCCAGTGTTCTGGGATCGAGCCCCACATCAGGCTCCTCCACTGGAAGCCTGATTCTTCCTCTCCCACTCCCCTTGCTTGTGTTCCCTCTCTCGCTGGCTGTCTCTAACTCTGTCAAATAAATAAATAAAATTTAAAATAAAATAAAATAGGCAGAGTACCTGAATAGACATTTTTTCCAAAGACATAAAAATGGCCAACAGATATTATGAAAAGATGCTCATTATCACTAATGATCAGGGAAATGCAAATCAAAATGAGGTATCTCCTCATACTGTCAGAATGGCTAAAATAAAAAAGACAAGAAATAACAAGTGTTGGTGAGGATGTGGAGAAAAAGGAACCCTCATGCACTGTTGGTGGGAATGCAGACTGGTGCAGCCACTGCAGAAAACAGTATGGAGGTTCCTCAGAAAATTAAAAATAGAAATATCATATGATCCAATAATTTCACTGCTGGATATTTACCCAAAGAAAACAAAAACACAAATTTAAAAAGATATATGCATCCCTACGTTTATTGCAGCACTATTTACAATAGCCAAGGTACTGAAGCAACCCAAGCATCCATCCATGATGAATAAAGAAGGTGTGGTGTGTGTGTGTACACACACACGTACACACACACAGCAATATTACTCAGCCATTAAAAAGATGAGATCTTGCCATCTGTGACAACATGGACAGTCCTAGAGGGTATTATGCTAAGTGAAATAATTCAGAGAACAACAAATATCATGTGATTTCACTTACATGTGGAACCTAAAAAACAAAGCAAACAAACAAAAAGCAGAAGCAGACCCATAAATACAGAGAACAAACTGATGGTTAACATCGGGGAGAGGGTCAGGGGATGGGTGAAATGGGTGAACGGGAGTGGGAGATACAGGCTTCCAATTATGTACTGAATAAATCACAGAAGTAAAAGGCACAGCATAGGGATTATAGTCAATGGTACTGTAACAGCGTTGTATGGTGACAGATGGTAGCTACACTTGTGGTGAGCAGAACATAATGTATGAATTTGTCTAATCACCATGTTGTATGAAACTAATGTAACACTGTGTCAACTATACTAAAAAAAAAAATGATGTTGGGGCGCCTGGGTGGCTCAGTGGGTTAAGCGCCGGCCTTCACCTCAGCTCATGATCCCAGAGTTCAGAGACCAAGCACCGAGCGTCCTGCTCCCTGCTCAGCGGGGAGTCTACTTCTCCTCTCCCTCTGCCTCTCCCCTGGTTTGTGCACTCTCTCTCAAATAAAAAACTGAAATCTGTGCTTTTTTCTCCACTGTATTTCAAAAATGGGATGAGAGCCTAATACAACACTGTATGTTAACTGTACTAGAATTAAAATTTAAAAAAAAAATGGGATGAACTAATTTACCTGGAATAGACAATGTAGTTCTCTGACCTTCAAAGAAGAGTCCAAAGCTTTTCAGAACTGGGAGTGATCTTATCAATGTGTGGAAAGGATTTTTCTCTTAAAATCACCCCATACTCCTCTAAAACCCCCAAACTCTAGCAATGGTGGTACTAACAAAACATGGGAATTGGGAGAAAAGTTAAGATGAGAATTGTTATCTTCTTTTTCTGTACACACTCTGGAACCAGGGGCAGGGGCTCGGTGTGAGACAACATCCCATTCATCACTGTCTCCTGATTAGGACCTAACACTGGATCTCATAGGTAACAGTCCAGGACAAATACATTCAAATATATGCCAAGAGAAAATTATGACTACTCTTCTTGTACTACAATGTAATTCTCGCCCAGGATGCCTGATGAAAGAAAGTTCCCTCAAAAGAATCCACATATATGCTGGTACATACATTCTTTTGTTAGGTCATTCATTCTGCAAATATCTCACTGAGTCATCTATTATATACATGCCAGGCACTGTACTAGGAACTAGGGAAAGGGATGTGAATAGATTATATATATACATACATATAAAACATCTAGCAAGATCATCAAATTTAATTTCTCTTTCATATTAAAAAAAGAGAGAAGAGTATTTAAATCTTCTTTTTTAAAGATTTTGTTTAGTTGAGAGAGAGAGAGAGAGAGAGCACAAGAACTGGGTGAGGGACAGAGGGAGAAGCAGACTGTCCGCTGAACAGGGAGCCCAACGTGGGACTTGATCCCAGAACTCCGGGATCATGACCTGAGCTGAAGGCAGATGCTTAACCAACTGAGCCACCCAGGCACCCCCTCTCAAGTATTTTAATTGAAGAGTCATCCATAGTTCTTGGCAAAGTCATTATCTATTCTCAAAAGATAACTGCTAGGCACTGAACAAGAATTACACAGTATGTCATACTTCCCTTTTGCCTAGGCTTTCAAAAAGCTTTGAGTTAAACGTAAGGCAGAACAACTGCACTGAAGCCATTACTGAGCAATCTTAACATCACTAAAAGCAGAACAACCACATATTAATGCTTCTTGATAGGATGCAATAGGAAATAAAAAGCACCACCTGTGAAGTATTCTTAAACCAAAATAACTGAACCTGACCTCAATCTAATCAAGCCCAAGAACTACTGTAAGGAAACAATGGAAGAAACATGAAATGACACCATGGGGATACAAGCAGCAACATCGAGAGACAGGGAATTTTATAGGAAAAATGACAGCCCCCGAGAAGTGGATCCTGAGATAAGTAGTTGAGTACAAGTAGTTTCTCTGGGAGAAAAAGGAAGTACCCAAAGAGAAATGGGGAAGAAGGATGGGGAAGACAGCCAATATACAACATAATATAGTGAACTAAATGCCAATGATTTCACTTTTTAAAAAAATTTTCAAGGTTTATAACATAAAGGCTCTGAAAAATCCTAAACTGTATAACTGAAATTCTTCTATTGTCTTACTTACCAGTTTCTGCTGGTGGCATATATATTTCTAAACTGCATAAAGTGAAGAAAATACCTCTTACTATGTCAAAAAATGTCTGTTTCATTATTAAACATGTGACCCTGACCCTTTTTGGTGAGTCAACAGTCTTCAATGAAAAACTGTTCTACAGTAAAACCTTTGGTTTCTTATTGTCCATATTCACTTGGTTCTGGATGACTCTCAGGCTTTTTGGTTGAAAATTATTAACTAAGCAGTATCATTTGTTTTTACTCTCTTGATTTGTGTAAGATTTTAAATAGATTTCCTAACAGTGAATAATCCTTATCTTCTTAGAATAACTCCATCTGCTCAAGTTGCAGATTTAATATTCTACTAAATTCTATTTGCAAATATTTTACTAGGATATTTGTGTTAATATAATGGTTGAGATTATTCTGTAGTTCTCCTTTCATGTACTGTTTTTACTAGATATTTAGATATTTTACTAGATGTTTATATCTTTAAAAAATAGTTGGACAAGTTTCATCTTTCACTATGATTTGAAATAATTTAGATAGTACAACATGGTGGCGGAGTATAGCATGGTGGTCGAGTGTAGCCTTTGAAGGCAGACTGCCTGGATTTACATCCTAGATCTGTCACTTGCTAGTGGTTGACACTGGCCAAATTAACCATTTTGTGCCACAGTGTCCTCATCTATAAAAAAGGGGTGATGATGATGATGATGGTGATACGATTTCATAGTGTTTTTTTTTCCAGAATTCTCATGAAGCATATAGTAAGCTTTCGTAAGTTCTTTAAGTATCATTAAGTATTTATAAGCATTTACCCATGAAATTGTCTGAGCCAGGTCCTTTTGGGGAGTGTATCTCTTTTTAACTTTTTTTTAAAGTTTTATTTTTTTAAGTAATCTCTACACCCAACGTGGGGCTCAAACTCACAACCCCAAGATAAAGAGTTGCATGCTCTTCTAACTAAGCCAACCAAGCACCCTTCTTTATAACTTTTCTATGTAGACATAGTGATATATATAGGTTGAACTGCTATGGGAAATAATATGAATATAGCACTACTATTTAGCCATTTCTCCCGATAGACATTTAGAATGTTTCTAGATTTTGCTATTGCAAACAATGCTGCATCAACATTCATGTGCTTCCTTATGCATATTAGAAGCATTTTTTGAGGGCCTATAATTAGTAGTTAAATTGCTATGTCTAAGCACATGTGGATCAACTTTAGCAAATATTTCCAAGTTCTTCTTCAGGTGCTACTTCGGTCCTTTTTTTTATATAAATCTCTACACATGTTTTTGCCTTCACTAACTCCTTCCTCCTGTTTTCACTCTATTATCCTTATTTTCGACAGCTGGAATTTAGTGTTTTATGATTACATTCCAAGACCCATATTTATTCAACATAATGATTACCCATACTTTACATTTCGATTGACTGGATTATGTCTATGAGCAGCTTTTTCAAGAAGAGAACACGGGTGGGGCGTCTGGGTGGCTTAGTCAAGCGTCCAACTCTTGCTTTTGGTTCAGGTCATGATCTCAGGATCATGAGATCAGGCTCACATCAGGCTCCACACTGGGCATAGGGTCCGTTTGAGATTCTTTCTCCCTTTCCTTCTGCCCCTCCACTAGCTCATGTGCGCACCCGCTCTCCCTCTCGTAAATAAAACGAAGAAGAAAGAAGAAGAGAACATGGGCAACAGACTTCCCTCAACTCTGCAGATCCTTCCTCCATGTTCCTCAGGTGAAGCAGTACCTCACCATGTCCTCCCCAGAGCTCTGAACACCAGCTCTGTGGATCCCCCTTTCAAATTCCTATGTTTTGATGATAATAATCTCTTCTTTTATCCCCTTCAATCTAGGCATGGAACTACTTCCTGCAGTTATTACTGTCTTTGGTTTTTGCTCTTTCAGTCCCCAACACCTATGTAACCAATTCCCCATATTAAATTCCTTCTGTTGGGGAAAAAAAAGGAACAAGCATTGGCACAATTAAGAATTACTAATGTCAAAAATGAAAGAGAGGACATCACACTACAGATCTCATGGACATTAAAAGGATAATCAAAGAATACTATGAACAAGTCTATGTCCACAAATTTGATAACCCAGATGAAATAGAAAAATTCCTTGAATAACACAATCTGCCAAAACTCACACAAGAAGAAACAGACTATCCATATAAGCCTATACCTATTAAAGAAATTGAATCAATAATCAACAACCTTCCAAGACAGAAAGCACCAGGCCCAGATAGGGTCACTAGTGAGTTCTACCAAATACTTAAGGAAGAAATTACAACACTTCTCTACCACCTCTTTTAGAAGACAGAAGGAGGGGAAATACTTCCCAAGTCACTCTATGAAGCCAGTGTTACTCTAATACCAAAACCAGGCAAAGACGTTATAAGAAAACTATAGACCAATATCTCTCGTAAACATAAATGCAAAAATTCTCAAAAAAAATATTAGCAAATGGAATCCAACAGTGGATAAAAAGAATTATATACCATGACCAGGTGGGATTTATCCCAGGTATACAAAGCCAATTCAACATTTGAAAATCATTCAATGTAACCTCTCACATCAACAGGCTATAGAGTAAGAATCATATGATCACATCAATACAAGCAGAAAAAATATTTGACAAAATACAACACCCTTTCATGATAAAACTCTCAGTAACCTAGGAATAGAGGGGAACTTCCACAACTTGTTGATGAACATCTACAAAGAAACTACAGCTAGCTACCATTGTATTTAATGGTGAGAAACTTGAAGTTTTCCAACAAAGATCAGGTACAAAGCAAAGATGTCCCTTCATACCACTGTTTTTCAAGATCATACTGGAAGTTCTAGCTAATGCAATAAGATACACAGATGAGGAAGGAAGAAACACAACTGCTTTTATTTGCAGATGACATGACAAAGCAAATCCAAAAGAAATGGCAAAACAAAAACAAACAAACAAAAAAACCCCCCACAACCCTCCTGGAACTAATAAACCATTATAGCAAGGTTGAAGAATACAACATGAATATACAAAAGTCAATCACTTTCCTATATACCAGCAATTAACAAGTGAAATTTAAAATTCAAAACACAGAATCACTTACATTGGCATCCCCCAAAATGAAACACTTAGTATTAATCTAACAAAATATGTACAAGATCTATATAAAGAAAACTACAAAACTCTGATGAATGAAATCAAAGAACTAAATACATGGAGAGTTATTCCATGTTCACTGATAAGAAAACTCAAAATTGTCAAGAGGTCAGTTCTTCCCAACTTGATCTGTGAATTCAATGCAAACACAATGAAAATCCCAGCAACTTATTTTATGGATATTGAAAAACTGATTCTAAATTTTATATGGAAAGGCAAAAGATCCAGAATAGACAACACAATATTGAGGGGAAAGAACAAAATTGGAGGACTGATACCATCCAACTTAGACTCACTATAAAGCTACAATAATCAAGAAAGCGTGATATTGACAAAAGAATACACAAATAGACCAATGGTAAAGAAGGCCCATAAATAGACCCATATAAATAGAATCAACTGATCTCTAACAAAGAAGCAAAAGCAACACAATGGAGAAAAGATAGCCTTTTCAACAGTGATGCTATAACACCTGGACATCCACATGCAAAAAAATGAATCTAGACACAGACCTTTCACAAAAATTAATTGAAAATGGATCACAAAACTAGGCATAAAACAAAAAACTATACAACTTCTATAAGTCCACAAAGGAGAAAATCTAGAGAACCTTAGTTTTGGTGATGACTTTTTAGATACAACACCAAAAGCATGATTCGTGAAAGAATGAATTGATAAGCTGGATTTCATCAAAATTAAGTTTCTGCTCTGCAAAAGACACTGTCAAGAGAATAGATTACAAGCCATACACTAGGTGAAATATTTACAAAAGACACATCTGATAAAGGACTATTATACAAAATATACAAAGTATTCTTAAAACCAAACAATAAGAAAACAAACCACCTGATTAAAAAATGGGCCAAAGACCCTGCAGACACCTCATCAAAGACATACAGATGGCAAATAAGCATATGAAAACATGCTTTGCATCATACGTCTTCAGGAAAATGCAAATTAAAAGACTGAGATACCACTACACACATATTAGAATGGCCAAAATCCACAATGCTGACAACATCAAATGTTGGCAAGAACGAGGAGCAACAGAAACTCTCATTCACTGCTGGTGGAAATACAAAATGGTACAGCCACTTTGGAAGATAGTTTGGCTGTTTCTTGCAAAACTAAACATCCTCTTACCATGTAATCCAGCAATCCGTGCTCCTTGGCATCTACTCAAAGCAAGTGAGAGCTTATGTTCACCTAAAACCGGCACATAGATGTTTATAGAAGCTTTACTCATAATTGCCAAAACTTGGAAATAACCAAGATGTCCTTCAGTAGGTGAACAGATAAACTGCCGTACATCCAGACAGTGGAATATTATTCAGTGCTAAAAAAGAAAGAAGCTATTAAGCCACGACAGGTTACATAGGAAACTTAAATGCATACAACTAAGTGAAAGAAGCCAATCTAAAAAGGCTATTTGTTTCCAACTATATGACATCACATGAGAAACAAGACAAGAAATGGTAAAGCTATCGAGGTAGTGAAAAGATCAGTGGCCAGAGTTTAGAGGGGAGAGATGGATGAATCAGTAGAGCACAGAGGATTTTTAGGGAAGTGAAACTACTTTGTATGATACTATAATGGTAGATACATGTCATTATACATTTGTCAAACCCACAGAATGTACAACATCAAGAGTAAAGCCTAACATAAACTACGGACTTTGAATGATAATGATGTGTCAATGTAGCCTCATCAACTGTAATAAAGATACCCCTCTGATGGCGAAAGTTGATAGTGAGGGAGGCTATGCACATGTGAGGGCAGGGATTACACAGGAAATCTCTGTATCTTCTGCTTAATACAGCTCTGAACCTAAAAATGTTTTTTATAAAAGTCTATTTTGTTATTCCTTATTTCATTACTAATGCAAATAGTTATTTTCCTTAATATCTTTAATGCAACAAAAATATTTAATTTACTACTTTTATTTTCAAGCCTAAGGAATAACATTTGAGCTACATACACATGCCCACAAATAGGTTATTTCTTTCTGCCTATGGATCTACATAAATACAGATTTGGGGTCAAAAAGGACCACAGAGGCTGCAGTGGGTTGAACAGGGTGCCCCCAAAATTCATGTCACCCAGGACTTCAGAATGTGACCTTACTTGGAAATAGGGCTCTTACGGACATAAGTAACGATCATGAGATGAATCAGGGTGGGCCCTAAATCCAATGGGTGGTGTCCTTGCAAGAAGAGGAGAGGACACAGAGACGGAGAGGAAAAGATGATGTAAAGATGGAGGTAGAGATTGGTGTGATACATCTATAAGCCAAGGAATGCCCAGAGCCACTAGAAGCTACAAGAGACAAAGAGGGATTCTTCCTGAGAACCTTCAGAGGGACAGTGGCCACACTAGTACCGTGATTTCAGAATTTTGGTTTCTAGAATGGTGAGAGAATACATTTGTTTTATGCCATCAAGTTTGTGTTAATTTGTTGTGGGAACCAGAGGAAACTAATACAGAGGCAAAGTCATATTAGTTCACATTTAAGAACTAAGTACATACACCAAAGAAGTCACAACCATTCATAGATGTACTTGGCAAAGCAAATACACCACTGGCAACAAGACTTGATCATTATGATCCTTTCATATGATTAATGACCTTGCATCTGAAAAACCTAAGACTATTGTAAAATAATGAAAGTTACTTCACTGTGGAAATGCCTCTCTTCTTGTTTTATTTTACTTTTGCCAAGGAGGTGGAGGTTTTACATTGTTTTTTTTGTTTTGAAGATTTATTTATTTCAGAGAGAGAGAGAGCATGAGCAGGAGGGGCAGAGGGAGAGGGAAAAAGAATCTCAAGCCGACTCCACCCTGAATGCGGAGCCCAACACATGGCTGGATCTCAAGACACTGAGATCATGACCTGAGTGGAAATCAAGAGTCGGGTGCTTAACCAACTGCGTCACCCAGGCGCCCCGGTTTTATACTGTTTTATTCATGTGTTTACTTAGTACCTAGTATGACGCTTGACAAGTAGTAGAGACTCCACATTTGCTAAATGAACAGATTGAACCAAATAACTTTAAAGTTCTTCTAGACATTCCACAATATGAGACCACAAAAGAAGCCTATCTACTTAAAGCTGGGAGAGGCCATGAATGACCTCTGTTTTGCAGTCAGAATGGGAAGCATTTTTTGAAATCTCTGCTTGAGGACTAGAACTCAAATTATGACAGTGAAAGGATCACTTTTAGATAGAAAAAAAACATATACCTCCCTTCCCCCAAAAGACGAGAAAAATGCTAGGCCTGCCTTAGGACAAGCTAGCAAGTAGAACTCAAATTATGACAGTGAAAGGATCACTTTTAGATAGAAAAAAAACATATACCTCCCTTCCCCCAAAAGACGAGAAAAATGCTAGGCCTGCCTTAGGACAAGCTAGCAAGTAGAATAGTGACAAATCAATTCATAATCAAGAGCGTGAATAAAAAACTACCATGTTCACCACTGGATTTGATTTAAAAAGGGAGGAAAAAAAGCAAATTTCAATCGGCTGAAGTTCATATCCTCTATCATTGTGGAAACTGTAAGCATAATTCTCCTATTTACCAGTAAGTGAAACAACTGTGCAGTTCCAATGAACATTTTGTTTTCAGTAATTCAAAAAAGTTTCCAAATAAAGAGTCTATGTAGGCTAGATAGTCTTCTAAATAGAACTCTCTCAGTAGTCAAATAAACGTGAAGGCCACAAAAACATATTTTATAATTTGGAAATTTGTTTCCCACATCATGAAATTTAAGACAGCACTGAAAAATAGGACCATAAACTATAATGATTACTCAGCTATAAATTATCAGTATTATTGTTTAACTTCTTCACATCACCCCAGTCAACCCCTCAACTCAACAGCCTCTCTGACCTCTACTTTATTAAGGTCAAAAGAGTAGTTACTTAGAATTACTAAGTTGAAGGGGCCCAAGTTTATCTAGTTGTCTAACACCCTCCCCTCCCACCTTGTGCAGGGCTCTCCCTGACAGCACCCCTGGCAGAGGAGCCATTTAGCCTCCCAGGGAACACCTGCTATGAGAGAGAGTTTACAAGGCAAACCAATCCACGATGAAGTAGCACCACTTCAAAGTTTTATCTTACAGGAATGAGCATCTGCTCACCTTTCCCTTCTACACATTCATCCAATTCTATTATGTAGAATTCATGAGCTCATGAAGAACATATCCACAAGCTCATGGCAGTTCTTGGATGAGAACCAAGGGGGACAGAAGCACTGAAGCAGGTATGGCCTGTGGGGACTCCAAAAGCACATTCCATTCTTCAAGAACTTCATGACCACATGTGAAAAGTTAGTACACAAGATAGATGATGCAAGTACTGTAAGCCTTACACAAAGTATCCCAGAAAAATGTAGAGAGAGGAGAAAAATGGCAGAGAGCACTGCCGTGGGCTAGATGAGCAGAGTAGTTTCTATGGATAAAGTAAGTGAACAGCAAAACTTGGCTATGGAAGTTCACATGGTGCAGTACTGGTAGATACGTTGGAAGGTTAGGTTGGGGCCAGATTGTTCAGAAAAAAAAAAAAAAAACCAAGGTATAAGGAGAGTAAATATATAACCTTTGAAAGATAGACACAGGGGTTGATATCTGCTGTAGCAGAAAATAAGAAGGCTTGGAAGACCTCTCATAAGTGGGTAGCACAATGACTTCAAGACTTAAGAAAGATTAGTAGTCCGTATTTTACGAGGTAAGACTACACAGTTAAAAGAGTGAAATGTAATACAGGGAAGGGACATAGGGGCCTAGGCTGGGGTGAAGGAAATTTGGGAGACTTTTAAAACTAAACAGGTCATGATGGCAAACTAAAGGGTTGAAAAATTCAGGGAGCCAAAGCTATAAACCTAGGTGACTGACCTAACTGAAAGGGAAGAAGACTCTTTTAGAGAAAGAATTTCTGTGCAGTCACTGATGGCTTCAGTGTTCTCTGATTTGCCCAGTCAATAAGAAAGCAGCTGACAGAAGACCAGCTACTGTCTACCTACCACTATGAAGAGGCTGGCATTTGACTGCTTTTCATAATCAGGACTAAAGCACCAAGAAAATAACTGAACCCAAGGCACTGACCAAAGCACTAAGAGACTCCTCAGCTACTCCAAAGTTCAGAAAGGGAAGAGTTAAAGCTGAGAGTTTAAAATGACTGGACGACAAGACTGGGGAGGGGGAGGAGGGGAGAAAAGGCAGCGCTCTTACAGTCAAGAACATCCACATTTACTTTCTTATTGCCTTCTGTCACTCATATGCAGGCCCTTTCCCTTTCCCCAGGGGTGTGGGCAGAGAGAGAAAGAAGGAACTACAAGAGCATAGAAGCAGCAGGGAGAACAGCATTTCAAGAAGAAATGGGGTACTGACCAGTATGAAATGCTCTAAAGGTGATGAGCACAAGACTTCCCGAAGGGTAGTATAATTCACAATTAGGAGAGTATGACCTAGGGAATGTATCGCAATCGGCATTTTTAAAAAGTTAAATCATATTTGTTAGCCTCTAGTTAAGGCAGACACTGGCTCCTCTATTTACAAACTCTCAATCTTCAAACTTAAAAGTTTCCACAGATGTAAATCAAACAAAACCAAGTAGATTCTGCCTGCCACCAACGGATGAAAATAAGTCATGCCTTGTATGATGTGTTACTCTGGAGAGACACGTCATAAAGAGAAACACTTTATATTCTTGAATGATTTCCCGTGAAAAAATGGTTTGAATGGTATTAGCTTTAATTACCAAAATAACTTACTGATATGAATTACCTCAGTCCTAACAATGGGTTGATAAACTTCACTAATAATACAAATGTCCTCTATTTCTCTTTCTTTTTTTTTTAAGATTTTATTAATTTATTTGAGAGAGAGAACACAAATGGGGGGGGGCGGCAGGCAGAAAAGGAGAAGCAAACTCCCTGCTGAGCAGGAAGCCCGACTCGACTTGGGGCTCAATCCCAGGACCCTGGGACCTTAGCTGAAGGCAGACACTTAACCAACTGAGTCATCCAGGTGCCCCTGTCCTTTATTTCTCTTAGAAGAAAATGTGCCCTGGTGTAGCTGGGTGGCTCAGTCAGTTAAGTGCTGGACTCTTGTTTTCGGCTCAGGTCATGATCTCAGGGTTGTAGAGATGGAGCCCCGAGTCCCTCCAGGCTCCCTGCTCAGCACGGAGTCTGCCTGGGATTCTCTCCCTCTCCCTCTGTCCCCCACCCTGCCACACTCTCTCTCTCTTTAAAATAAATAAATAAATCTTAAAAAAGAAGAAGAAAACGTGCCCTGAAGACACCCTCATTCCTTCCTTAAAAATCATTTCAACAACCTGAATAAAAGTACCTTTTAAGCCATAAAGAAAATACTTTCTATCCCATCTTTACAACAGGGATATTTATTAACTTAGCACTTCAAAGTAATATTCCAAAATAGGTGACAGACTTGGAAAATCATCTCATGTAGGAATACAGACAAGCTCTCTGCTAATTTCCTCAAATATCAAAACCCATCTTGTGTTAGAACACCTAAAGCTGGTCCAGGGATGTTAGTACTACTGTATAAATCAATATTCCCCCAAATAAAGTAGGCAAGAAAGACTTTCACTAAGGCACCAAACATAATAGGTGTAGATATAATTAACTATTTCAGTCATATCTAGCCAGGTGGTTTCTCTTGCCTCATGGGTCAAATGAGAAAGACTGAAACTCTGATTATTTTCCTACAGACTACTGGATACTTCTCAGAACTAAAAGCTATTTCTTGAGGGCTCATCTTATTATATATCTTAAGTCACTCTTCTGTTTGAGATAATAACTGATATCTATCAAGGAGGTATATATGAATGTGGTAGAACTGGAAAACACAATTTACCCTCCTCTTCCCTCTTTTTTTTTAAAGATTTTATTTATTTATTTGAGAGAGAGAGAGCAAGAGAGAGCATGAACAGTGGGGAGGGGCAGAGGGCAAGGGAGAAGCAGACTCCCCGCTGAGCAGGGAGCCGGACGTGGGGCTCGATCCCAGGACCCCAGGATCATGACCTGAGCCAAAGGCAGAAGCTTAACCAGCTGAGCCAACCAGGTACCCCTTCCCCTCCTCTTCTAACCAAGTACTAATCTTCCCAATTGGAGGGATCTGTGCATATTAATGAGATTAGAAAAGCAAGACTATATGATGAGCTTTTCTTGATCCAAGTTGAAATACCCATTGTAAACTATCTTATATAATAGGTTCTCAGCAGATACCTTCAGGAGTATCCAAATTCAAAAAGATTTACCATAGCCTTAGTTTTCATCAAATCTATAACACTAAAAGTGTGAGGCTAAAACTTATTTAAAGTATTAAATATTACATGTTTATGTGTAAATAACTTTACTCTCCAGTGGACGCAATATTTAAGAGATAACTATCGTATATGTAAGTTAGGCTTACAGGAACAAACTGTATAACCAGCAATTTGAAATCTTCCACACCTACACAAATAGGATTTTTATTTTTGCATCTTTTCAGTGACCAAAATATGCTGTAATAATCTTCTCTTCCCTTACTAAATTCAACAAGAGAAAGATTATATATTTCCAAAGAATCATCATCATTTTTCAAATATCTAGTCAATTACAGGAGTGAAGGATATATTTTTTTAATGATTTTGAGTGTACAAAGTAATAGAAATGATGCCTTTCTTTGTGGAGCAAATGATACCTTTCAAACAGCAAAGCATAAAGCATGTTTCTCCACTTTCATTTCTACCACTTACAGGAATTTATTTGCTTTTGTATTAAAAATGGAAATGCATATCAAGTTAGATTTTTATTTCTATCAATCATAGTTACATTTGTCATTATTTTGATAAGACTATGTCATAAATTACCACGGGAAAGAGACAAGTTGATAAGTACCTTAAGAAACCACTAATATTTAGAATTAGACTTTTAGAATAAAAAGCCTCATCCATTTACTCATTTCTGAGGGTCAAGAAAAGGTAGTACCAACACAACTGCTGTCCACCTCCAAGGGTCTTTCTCCATTTCATAATGATGACTCCACCCATTTGACAAGCTTTCCTTCTCTATTCACTACCTTACAAAACAAAAATGTCTCCGATATGCCAGACGTGATACAAAGTAGTATATACCATATATCTCAATTTGCAACCTTGCAAAATAATTATCCCTACTTTTAAAATGGAAAATTTGAGGGTCAGAAAGATAAAGAAATTTGCTTAATATCAATCACAGGGCTACAAAGAAGTAGAGCTGGGAATGAAGCTGGGTCTTTCCAACATCAGTCACTCTACCTTCTGGTATTGTCATTATCCTGGCAATCTCGACCCTAGAACTATTTCCATAATGCATCAACTTTTCCTGAAAGGGATATACATCGCATACCTAGGCTTCTAGGTAGAGAAACTAAGTAGAAAACATATGTTTGAAGCATGCAAAAATATTTCAGTCTAACTTTTATTTACAAACCCATATATTATGTCTTCTACATCATTATAACAACCCTGAAGCTAAAGTAGGACTATTATTCCTGTTTTATAAATGAGGAAATGAAACTTCACAGTATCTGGTATATAGTAAATGCAAATATTTGTTAAATGATTAAGACTCAAACAGGCTAAGTGACCTCTCCAAACTAGTGGCAGAACAGGGTTCAAACCCAGGACTCTCAATTACAAAACCAATGGCCTGTATAACAAAATGCAACTGTCTCCATAAACTGTTGTCATCATTATACGCCGAATTTACATGCAAAACTAAGTACATTAAGTATGTAGTTTTTTTAATAACTAAGTTATTAAAAAAAAAAAGAGGTAGGCGATAACTTGCTCACTTAACAGCCACATTTTTAAGCTGCTTTTGTTGGTGTGATAAAAACAGTGCAACTATCAGCAACAGAAGACCACAAGAACTGGAAGCTAGTGGTGCCATCTCATTGCTTAAGTACACACAATATTAATACCACTGGAGGGGCAATCAGCAAGCTACTCCCCCCAAATGTATTCAACCGTCACTCACTGATTCCTTCATTCAAACATTTGTTGGGAAGTGTCTACTATGTACCATGGACACATTCACAAATAGTCTCATAATCTTCCCAGAACTCTGCAGAAGAGGTCTTTATCCTCATTTGATGTGTGAGAAAATGGAAACTCAGAAAGGCTAAATAACTTTGTAAAGTAAAGTGGTCAAGCTAGGAGTCATTTCCAAGTTACAGGAATATAAGTACATGTATACATTGAGGCATCTTCTGTATTCCCATGTATACAGTGGTTACCACTCTCCACCAGGATCTAACAAGAGCAAAAACCACAAACCTACCTTATTCAAAACATACATTTTACTACTATAAGTTATTTCAAATATGCACAGGAAAAAACTGGAAGAACATATATTAAAATGTTATCAGTGGTTGGGATATGAACTTTTTTTATTTTCATTATGCTTTTCTGTACCATGAAAGCATACTGCTTTCAGGAATCAAAAAATGTTAGGAAAACTTTTGTTTGAACTTTTGAAGTTACTACAACTGTAGGTTGTGACCCACCCTGTCACATATAGAGAATATTTTTAATTTAGCATAGCGGGGGCCCACTGGGTAAATTAAATACTGGCACACTACACTACTCCCAGCAGGAGCAACTGGGCCAGGGTTGAGGAGATCACTATTTCCAGCAACACTATTAGGAAGTTCTACCTTATTGGGTCAGGTCAGCAATTTTTTTTTTTTTAAAGATTTTATTTATTTATTTGACAGAGATAGAGACAGCCAGCGAGAGAGGGAACACAAGCAGGGGGAGTGGGAGAGGAAGAAGCAGGCTCACTGCAGAGGAGCCCGATGTGGGGCTCGATCCCACAATGCCGGGATCACGCCCTGAGCCGAAGGCAGACGCCCAACCGCTGTGCTACCCAGGTGCCCCCTGGTCAGCAATTTTTTAAAAATAAAATAAAGCAGAGAAGAAGGAAGGAAGGAAGGAAGGAAGGAAGGAAGGAAGGAAGGAAGGAAGGAAGGAAGAAAGAAAGGAAGAAAGGAAAGAAAAAGAAGGAGGGGGAGGGGAGGATCAGCAAACAGCATACGCAGTAAGAATAAGCACAACTTTGCAAAATGTGTTTTAGCTCCATGACTTAAGTTTCTAACACACTGTGCCTTATTCACGGTATGACAACCAGGCTGTCCTCCTGGCTGGTCCTTGAATATGCTTGACACACCCCCACATCTGGGACTCATCCCCTGCCTGGAAGCCTTCTTCCTCAAGAAATCCAAATGACTTGACTCCTGACTTACTTTAAGGTTCATCTTTGTGATGCTTACCAACTCTAACTCCCCTAAGCATTCCTGATCATCCTTACTCTAGCTCTACCTTTTCTTTTTTCCATATACTTAACAAAATTATGATTAAGCACTTAACCTATATAAGGCATTGTACTAGAAACTAAGATCTAAGAATAAGAAAATGTGATACTTTTTGTTCTACAAAATCATAGAAGTGTACAAATAACACCACCTCCTAAGAGTCGGACATAATACCCATATTATTCCTCAGAAGGTAATACTTTATCAAGATAAAGTAGCAGATCCAAGACTTGAGACCCAGTCCCTGACCCCTAAACTGAACACTTTCTAAAAAGCTTTCTCTTTAGCCAACATACTTTCAAGTTATCATTAGGGGAAAAGTTATTCAAATCTTCTGGAAGATATCGTAAGACTAGAGCAGAGGCACAACAACACAAGTAAAACATGTTTTTAAAATGTAACATAGTTTTTACAATTCTAAAACAAAATTAGGGTCCCTAAACCATTCATTCAAAGATTAAACTAACAAAGAATCAAGTATTTTGTGACACTGCGGTACTTTCGTTAATTGTGAGCAAATCACAAGACTTCCCATGAGAATCAGTATCCATTCTTATAGTAAAAACTGGTGCTATCTAGAAAGCTTGAGGAATGAGCCAATTTTCTAAAAAATTATTTTTACTACAAAAAAAACAAGTGGCTCTTCTTTACTCTTAGCTCTTTCAGAATGTGCAGTCATTACAAAGTGTGTGCCTGTCATCAGCCGAGATTTTACTGCACTTGGGCCAGAACCACAGTAATAAAAGTCAAAGGAACTGAGAATGTCCAAAATTCTTTTCTCGGAATAACTCCAAATCACAACAGTTATCTGACACTTGAAACTGTTCTTTTAAGCAAAGAGATAGACTTCGATGTGGTGTTGGCATCCCCTCTACATTTTCCCAAACTTCAAATACAACAAAACAGCTGAATGGTAGGCATGTAAATATGACAGTATCTTGTCCAAAGGACTGACAAATTTTAACTCTGTTTAATGTAAGTACTAAATATTAGTCTGTCCTCATGAGCTCATATAATTTCTGGCCATTTTGAAGCAGGCAGAGAGATTCACATTAATTTGTGGATTTTTCAAATTAGAAGATTAAGCTGCTTCATGAAGCTCCTTCTGATACCTGAAACAAACAAGATATCAACAGGCCATCTTTTCACAGGTAATTTTACTAACTAAAATGTATGGATGCTCTAACTCAATAAAATACCCCTAAAGCATCATTTCTAAAGATGTAGCCCTCAAAAGGGATTTTACCACAGAGACAAACTGCAGCCCTCAAATTCCAAGGTCAGGGTCACATTCCATTGGAAGGCCCATTAGATTCCCAAAACAGTCTATTCAATCCTACTCAATTTTCAATTGAAAAACTAAGGCCTCAATAAAGAAAGTAACTTGCCCTAAATGACCTTATGAATAAGTGAAAGAATCAATACTAACACATAAACTCCTATTTTCTAGTTTTAACTAGTATTCTCTGGTGCCTCCTTAAATCTGCTAACAAGCAACCAAAAGCCAAATTTGTGTTCCCTGATAAGATTACTGACATTTTCCAGGTTACTGTTGTCCCTTGGAAAGGAAAAGACATGTTCCTCACAAGCGCTGAAACACTATTTGAGGCATTTTCCTCATTCTTTATTTCAGTTTGTCTTGGTTGATTAGACAGCAACAGCAAGATCTGACCAGCACTATCCAATGGCACTTTCTGCAACAATGGAAATATTTCATAATCTGCATTGTTCAATATAGTAGCCACTAGGCACTTGTGACTTTTGAGTACTTCAAACGTGACTACTGCGGCCGAGGAGTGGAATTTATACTTTTTAATTTTAATGAATTTTTAAAAGATTTTATTTATTTGAGAGCGAGAGAGAGCACGAGTGGGGGCGGAGGGCAAAGGGAGAGGGAGAAGCAGGCTCCCCACTGAGCAGGGGACCCCCCCTCCCAAGAAGGGCTCGATCCCAGGACCCTGAGACCATGACCTGAGCTGAAGGCAAGATGCTTAACTGACTGAGCCACCCAGGTGCCCCTTTAATCTTAATTTTAATTTAGAGCACAACTCTAGATAACTATACCTTCAGTCATTATTACTGCATGTGAGCCACTCATGGTTCTTATATTCCTTCCAGCTTACTAAACCAAGCAAGACATTAATGGTCGAGTACCACAGAAATAAAGAGAGCTCCAATTCCTTTCTTCCAGGGTCAAAAACTCTTCTGATTCCTAAAGACAGAACTTTTTCTAAAATCTCTTAAATCCAATTCCCAAACTTCCCACTACTAGACTGTGATAATCTTAAGAAAGAAATGGAAAAGGTATTGGTACTCTACTATCACACAACAGTTCTCTTTAGCAAATACTACTAGAATATTTGAGATGATTTCCTTCTTCCCTTTCATTGCTTTTCTCTATTAGGAATGTTCATGTCTACACACTCAGATGACTTAAACAGAGTTAAATGTAACGCTCAAGGTTATACATGATAAGAAAATCACAGATCTGGAGGAATCATAGAGATCTTGACCACAGTATCATCAAGGGATAAACAGTTAGGATTTGATTTCAATCTTTACAAAAACATAACCAAGACCTGAGAGCCACAACATTACAGAAGAGACTTTTGGAAGAGTGGCATTTTCCCTCCCTCTTGAATGGAGTAATTGGAACGCGGGTTAGAATCCACTAATGACCACGATTTTTATTTCAGCTGAGGTAATAATGAGCTATTTTAAAGGAAACTGCCGAAGGAGTTTGCCAACTTCTTTAGGGCCAATTCTGACATCTGGCCATGTCAGCAAGACAGAGAGCAAGACTTCTTTAAAACAAAAACAAAACCACCACAGGTATTCAATTCAAATAAGAGATCTATTAAGTAATTGAAAGGCATAGCCCTTTTTATTTATTCCATTCAGGGCTGAAAATCAACCCATCAATTTAATCCTTCAAGGTCCTACTCAGCTTTCTTCAAGAAGACTTCTCTGATTCTCCCACTGAGAAGTAATCTTCTTTAAACATCTACAGCTGTACTTCTCATACTTAAATGGCCATATATGAAGCAGCTGGGTACACTGTTCAAGTGCAGACTGATTGAGCCAGAGGTGGGGGACACTGGAAGAAACTCGCAGTTGATGCGGATGCCTAGGCTTCCAACCACACTTCTGAGTAGCAAGATCTATAAACCACTTCTACAAATACCTTAAGGGCACCTATCACTTTCCTTTTGGAATTCTAATTATTTACATACACATCTTCTCTCCCCAGATGAATTATAAATTTCTGGGAAGTATGATATGCATCTCAATTATATTCTTCTCTTCCACAGTGGATAGTAAACATGCATTCAAATGACAGGAAGAAAGAATACCAATGATACAAAGTTCCTGCAGCCTGGGCCACAGACAGTTCCTCTAAATGGAATTAAGGATAGGCTAAAGATCAATAAATGCTATGAAAAGTCACAATTTTTAATCACTTCCTTGGTTAGATGAAATGGAGTACAGCAATGGTCAATATCAGAAAAGCTGTGACCAAAGCATGCTATTCCTCACTCTGTATCAGAGTGAGGAGATACAAACCTGCAACCTGTTAAAAAGTCAGATTTTTTTAACGAAATATCCAATTACATATTAAATATATTAATTAGGGGAGATACAGAAATATCCTTTCTGAAAAACAATATAGACTACACAAAGAATCCCTGAATTACTGAATAATGTGCTTACCTTATACAAAAAAATTTAGTTAGGTGATTTATTCAAGTTTACAATGGTAAATACATGGAAGAGACAGAATTTGTACACAGATACTGGACATTAAGTCCACAGTTCTTTGTACTCTGCTACCTCTTGAACAGACATTAAAGGAATAACACTCTTTACTGTTCCTAAATTCTATCTTGTGAATTTATCTATTCTGAATTACTAGAGGAAAAAAGAGTAAACGACTTCTTGAAAATGGGACAAATAACATGAACACATACACACAAAGAGAATAACAAATGGTCAATATATATAAAAACATATTCAGCTTTAGTTGTAAACAAAGAAATGTAAATATAAATCAGATGCCAATTTTGGTCTACTAAATTGGCATAGATTAAAAAAAAACAGTCACTGTTGATTAGAGTGTGAGGACTCCCACATATGCATACATTGTTGGTAGATTAACTGTTCAGCAGGGCAATTTGGTACAATGTATCAGAAATCCCAAGTAATAGACATACCATATGAACCAAGAAATAAAATTCTAGAAAAGTATCCTGACGATGTATTTGGAGATTTGCAGTAAACATCATATATGTATCTCTCGTACATTTTTTTCTGTGAAAAATTGCAAATAACCAATAATCTAAACGTCTTAACAAAAGATGAAGTAAATTAAAGTGCATCTAAAGGCTGCATTATCATAAAGCTATTACAAATCACGGTCAGTATAGAAAAAGTTTTTGTTTTTTTTTTTTTAAGATTTATTTTAGAGACACAACACGCAGGAGGGAGCAGGGGGGGAGGGGTAGAGAGACAGAGAGAGAGACTCACCAGCAGATTCACCACTGAGAGTGAAATCAGACTGGGGAGGGGGGAAGCGGGATCGATCCCCCGATCCTGAGATTATGACCTGAGCCAAAATCAAGAGTTGGCTGCTTAACCAACTGAGCCACTCAGGCGCCCCTAGAAAAAAAGTTTTAAATAACTGCAGCATTCAGACATCTTCTCCAAGGTTTTTACAAGTTTTAACCCACTTACTGAATTGAGAGGGTAATATATTCCCGTGCCTCTCAACCTAGCTGCATCACAGAATCAATTAAAGAAATGAGTTAAGAACTCGAATGCAAATGGCCTTAACCCATAAAAAAGCTCAATCACACTCTTATTAAAAGAGAATCAAATCAAAATGCACTGAGATACCATTTCTTACCTATCAGATTGACAAACACCCTATCTGTCCACATCATACCTTGTTAACAAGGATATAAGGTAATCTTGTTACACTGTTGGTAAAATCACAAACTGGCCAAACTCCTATGGAGAGGAATTTTGCAGAATCTAGCAACAGCTACAAAGTTACACATACATTTACCCTTTGCCTTAGCAACTTCAATTACAGGAGTCTACCTCAAAGATACACTAGCAAAAACAAGTATACAGCAGATAATCTTTGCAGAACTATTTGTTACAGCAAAAGAATGGAAATAAGAGAGGATATGATACATCTACCAAGTGGAGCAATAAGCACTTTAAGAAGAAATAAGGGAATTTCTATCCCGAACTCTAGGATACACCTTTTTTAAAAGTTTTTATTTAAATTGCAGTTAGTTAACATACAGTGTAATATTAGTTGTGTACAACTTGGTGATTTAACACTTACATACACTTGTAAGTTGAAAAAGAAAAAGTAAAGAAAAGTATAATATGCTATGGTTTACCAGAGGGGAGGGAGAAACATATACACATACATACAAGCAGACTGCCTACTCTTTCAAAAATATTTTTAAAGTTCTTATATTAGGAGGGATAAGAACATACAGACAGGAAAAGAAGCTAGATTCATCCAAATAGTTTGCTTTATAGATTTGCTTTGGAAGCAGTAAATTTTACATAATTATACACTAGAAGGTAAGTTTTTGAAAACTAAAAAATGAAAGCTAAATGAAACACATCAAACTACACACTGAGTTGGTGGTTGAGACCGCATAAATTTAATTACAAATTTATAGGAAACACAAGGAAGAGAGAAACATAAAACCACACACAAGGATACCATCAGCAATATCCGAATATGGGAAATTCTGAATGACAGAGGATCCAGTTTCCTCAACAATAAATTACAAGAAAAGAAAATGAGGGGGCCTGGGTGGCTCAGTCAGTTAAGTGTCTCACTCCTGATTTCAGGTCATGATCTCAGAGTTATGAGATTGAGCCCAGCATCTGGCTCCATGCTGGGTGCAGAGCCTGCTTAAGATTCTCTCTCTCTCTCTCTCTCTAGCTCTGACCCCTCTTCTGCTCCCTGCTCTGCCCCGCCCCCAGCTCCCCCTCCAAAACAAAAACAAAAACAAAAACAAAACAAAACGAAAAAACTCACACACAACTGGAAGCATTTCGCAATACAGGCATTGTATACACGGTGCTGTAGCAGAGAATCACTGCTGTCTCCAGCATTCAAATCATCCACAAAATATGATGAACAGTTGGGGGGCACAGATTTATATAAAGCTCAGAACTAAAGCTGTAAACACACACCCAATAAATCAACCCAAACCATAAGAGAAACAAAATACATAGTGAAGTACAGAAAAGGTATGAGGAGCATTAAAGCCTCATTGCATTTGCCAGGTGACCCAAATTTCTTTTCTGATTTACCCAAAATCAGTGCATCTAGACTACCTCACTTTGTCCAAGGCATACTGCAAATTCAGTGGAGTTTAACAATAATTTAAAGGCAATGGGGGTGTTTCCTAAAACAACCTTGAAATAAAAGAACTCATTTTCTAAGACCTTGATTTTAAATAGAGACATACACATTTAAATATATATATAATACATAAGTACAAATACAAAATATATATGAAAGCCTAGGAAAAAAGTTATCACATTGAGCTTGTGTGTTTAGTTACCCATCCCGGAAAGGCTTTTTAGGCATACAGTGCTATGTTCCAAAATGTTTTTGAGATCAGGGAAAAGAAAAATATTTTTCTATAAAGTTTAAGGATTATATGTTTCAGCTATTATCTTATGAACAGCACTAACTCTGAACAGATTTAGTTCTTTAGGGCTGAGGTACAGTGTGCCTGAAAAAAAATACTGTAGTAAGAGAACATATGGCTTTTTAGGGCAGGCCATTTGAGGCAAAAATGATGACCTCAGCGAGGTGGGAACTTGGATATTCAATGACTGTATGTGGGAGGGAGTAACTTGAAGTCTGAGAGGGGAAGTTGGAGGGAGGAGGAAGAAAGTACATTGGGGAAGATAAAGGATATATTTTTAGACAGGTGGGATGCTGAAGAAGCAGGTTCCATCACTAGGACAGAATTACCAGTTAGATAACTCAAGTAGTGATTAAACAGATGTTTTATAAATATTTGCTAACTAGTCCGTGATAATTAAAACTGCTTTAGTAAACACTGTGTTCAAACTGAATCTAGCTTGACTTGTAATTCTGGTTTATTATACCTTTTCTTGGGCTTTATTTTCCAGCCCATTAACTTTATGAGTATTCTCTAAAATGTCTTCTAAGTTTCTATTCCTCTACATTTACTTAAATACACAAATTGTTAACTGACTTCAGAATTATTAGGGAAAAAAATCTTTTTATACTTAATGGATTTGTATGTTTTCTATAAAAAGTATGAGTTATCTCAAAATAAGTACTTTCTCCTTCTTAAACTAAGTTCTACAACCAAACATACCATTCCAGGGAAGTGCATCTGATATAAGTCCTCCTACTCAGTATTTCAACTTTTCTAATGTCTTAAGATTTTTGTCCTTTGTCTTTTTGGTTGATTTTGTTTGTTTTTGTTTTTTGTAACCTAAAAGTAATTTCTAGCAGACAACTCACAATTCAGACCATTTTATCATTTTATAGATAGGGAAAAGATTAATATCTAGTATCTTTAAAGTTAGAGTAGTCTTTAATAACAAAGCCCCTTATCCCAGTAATTCTAGAAGGAGAAGAGAAGCACAGTTTATTAATGAAATTACCAAAAAGAGCTCTCTACAGAATATTTTCCTCTATACAGAAGTCACTCACTGCTGCATAAGAAATGGGAATAAGACACTTCATTATTTAATATTACATGTTTATATTCAACTCTTAGTTCTCAAAAGTACTTTGACATCCCTGTTAGTTTTTCATAGTGCTTTTCCTCTGAAAAGATCCAAATACTCTACATAGCTTTTTAATAGGACTTACAAATCAGAAAGAAAAAACAGGGAGAGGAGAGAGAAGAAAAAGGGGGGGGGGGAGGAGTAGAGAGAAATTAAGAATTTCAAACACAAATATTAAAAATTTAACATGCTATGGTGGAATAAGCAATGCAAGTCAACAGACGGGCTTCAAGGCCCAGTTCTGCCGGTAACCAGCTAGCTATACGACTTTCTGTGAGTCACTTAATTATGGTTTTTAAATTGTAAAAAAAAAAAAAAAGAAAGAAAGAAAAGAAAAGAAAAAAAGTTATTTTGACTCAATGTTCATCTTAAATTCGGTTTTTCAAAATCTACTACAATTATTTTCAAATATTGTATGATAAAAACGGCTCAATTAAAGGTACGTCATTTTGCCATATGGAGTCCGTCCTTCACTTTTGTCTCAATTTGACCTGCAGCCTAAATTACTTGGGTTGGACATTCGAGATATGCTTTGAAGGAAGAGGAATTGGGGAAAGATTCCTTTATAGGATGGGATGGAGCCAAGCAGGTGAGGGAGTTTAGGAATGAGTGCAAATGTATGAATGAGTGCAGAAGACCTGGTCATTCTCAAATCAAGAGCACTGAAAATTCTGTTTAAATTTCGGGGAGGGGGGTGTGTGACAAAATCTGAGGGAGGCCTTGAGCTGAGGTTTTCAGATAATCACTGTCTCCACCCTTCAAACCTTTATTCCCCGGGTGGACTCCAAATCTGACTCCAGTTCCGGGTTCCCAACCAATCACATCAAGCCACAACAGAGGGCTCTGCCAACCCGGGCACCGTTTCAGAGCTCTAGTGTGAGATTCACAGGACCCCAAGCACCTGTCGGCCTTCCCAAAAGAAAGGGGTGGGAAGGAACAGTAGCTCTCTCCCGTCCTTTTCGATTCAAGCTACTAGCAGGTCCATAAGCCCTCGAGCCTGAAACAACCTCCGTTAGTCTGGGGGGAAGGGAGAGCTCCTCGCCCGTGACCCTCCCACGTATCCTTCCCCCACGGTTAATTCTCCAGTTTACAGGTCCCAACCTCCGACCGTGGTTTCTCAGGCCTCGGGTACCCCGGGCCTGGGAAGCGTACCGACGGATGCGGAGAGCGAAGGGAGCGGGGGAGGGTGCATTCCTCGCTACTGGAGGAAAAGATAGGAAGGCAAGGGTGGGGGCAGCTGTGTTCCCCCTTAGCGAGGGCGTGAGGCCGTCCGAGAGTCTGTCGAAGGGTCTGTCATTCCTTCACTCACTCACCAGGAGCAGCAGGGAGCATCTGAGGTCGGGTAAGGATAGGAAGACGGCAGGATTCATGGTAACGCCGGGGTTTGCGGCTGGGACTGGGCAGGGTTGGGTTGGGTTAGGAAAGGGCTGGGCTCCGGGAGCCGGCGGCAGCGGACGATCCTCCCGGCAGCAGGACCTCGTCCTCTGGACCCGGAGCTCCAGCCGCGAACACCCGGGACAACTTCCAGAGAGGTCTCGCACACCCTCATTTCCGGGTCCTGCCCACCTCGGAGCATATTGGGAAATGTAGTCCTGCACCACTCTCACTGAGTACGTCATCGGGCATCCAGGACTTCTTTCCCATCAGGCTCTCGGCCCAGGTCCGCCGAGTCCTCCGCGCGCGGGGTCCTGTGGGATAGAAAGGGCGGAGGGCGGCGAACCTCTGTTTTTAGGGGATGGGAACTACAATTCCCAGAGGGCATGCGGTCGAGCGCCTCGGGCGGCCTTCGGAGGGGTTCTTCTAGTTTCAGCGCGCTGGGGTCTCTCCCAGCCGGATATAGTGTACGGTCCTGGCGGGAGGGACGGCCCACTGGGGGTCGTGCCTCCTGAAGCCGTCCCCGGGACGTGAGTCCTGGAGGAGGCGAGGGTGAGTAGGAAGGGGCCTGGCTGGGGAATCTCCGATCGATCTGCATTGCCCTGGCCCCTGCCTCAGACTCCAGGCCCTCCTGGCCTGCCTGTGGCCTGATGCTTCATCACTAGCCTCCTCGCCTGCTGCCTCTTCTTTCTGCACTAATTACTGCATTATAAAGTTGGAGTCACCTCTCAGGGCCTCAGTTGAATGAGTCAATAACTATCCCTAATTGTCTCTGTGNTAGGGAGTAGATATGGGATAATATGGGAAAGCACGTTGTAAACTGAAAAGCTCAGTGCGACTGTGATTGCTACTAATGCGTGGATCACTCCTACAGGGTAATTACGAAATTCATTAGCCAAGCAATTGAGGACCTTAATCTGGCCCTAGTTAGCTTCCCAGCCTCATCTGCAAACACCGAGCCGGGTCCACAGTCCCAGATATTAGCCACACAACCAGTACTAAGTACCAGGGAGGCATTCTGCTCTTTTGAAGCTCTTCCTACTCCTTGCCCGTACTCCAGCTTTCCTGCTGCCGTGAAATGGCCTTAGCCCCTTCTCTCTCAGGAATGCCATCTCAAATGTCACCATCTCTGAGAACTTCCCCAAAACCCAACCCTTTAGTCCTGATCAGAATGACTCTTCTTTGCTTGTGACTGCCGCACCACTAGTTCTGTACAGTTATAATTATTAGAGTATTTATTATGCTGGCTGGTTTTATAATTAATGATATCGCTACATTTTATAGCACTTTATAATTGACAAAGTGGTTTTGCTGTTCATCTATAAAAATTACTTACAAAAAAACAGCGTCATACATATGTGTGTGTGTGTGTCTGTGTGTGTAGACATATATATGTTTTTTGAGGTAGAAAAGGACCCTAGAGAACATTTTTCCCAGGGTAGCAAAATTAGACAGTGGTAGAGCCAAGACTTTTAGTTAGGTCGCTCTCTTCTAGTCTTGTGTTCTTTTCTCTGGGCCATTCACTCCCTCTCTGACAGAAGAGACAGAAATGGGGAATTTAAAAAGAGCAGATGCTCATGAGTATGACCTCTTTAGTCCAAGAAATTAAGCTTTGACCCTGCTGGCCCTCTGGACTTAGCACTCAGCCTATGACTTTTCATTGGACAAATATTTACTGATACCAGCTATGTACCTGTTACTGTGCTGAGTGCTAACACTTATTAGGTGAAATGTATATAACCGAGATCAAACTTCAGTGTATTTTACAAAGGGTGTGAGGAGGTTTGTGTGTGTGTGTGATTCTGATATGCCTAAAACTCTGATCACTTAGAATCTGAAATGACATGTATTAGAGTGCAGAACAGCACCTAGCACATAGCCCTCAACTTACTGAATGAATCAACATAGTCTACCTTTTTCATTGTTCATATTTTACAGAAAATCCGAGAGCTGAGGTAGCCTAAGGGCATGCTGCTTATTATTAACAGAATCAGGCCTACAGCCCCCGTGCAATTCCTCCTTTCCTGTGTTTCTACCTCCACCCATTTTGTAGCTTCTTTCAAGTCACTAACATAATCCTGCCTGTGACAGTGGTTTTTCTGACATGACAGAAGTGTCTCACAAAGCCCATATTTTCTGCCAGCATGTTAACTCAAATTGTCAGCAAAATAAAGACATGAAGAGCTGACCTTTACCAAAATTAAGAAAACACTTTCACTTTAAGGCAGAATTTGAACCAATAATCCTTGTCAATGACAACACAAGTACCAGCTCATCAGTAGTGATAAATTTCTCCTATAAAGCTCCCAGATCCTCCAGAGTCAGAGATTGGAGTGACGCTTTTTGGTGAAATCGGGAGGGCTTGTCTGCCCTTTTGGCAGCTGCTTAGCAGCTGCTTTCTTTAGACGTGCATGTATGCTTCAGTTTGCCACATTCCTCATGACTCCCTTTGTTTCTTACACTTTTTACCTTCCTGGTCCTCACAGGCATTCAACTTTCATAGAGCATCTTACCTTTAGGAAGGAAATTTAAGATCATTGATGCAACTACCCCTTTTTCCTTCCCATCAGGTGCTTGACTTTTCCCAATGAAATATGGTTGATCCTACTGTGGTTTTCCAAGCAAAATCCTAAGGTCAAGAGACATAAGGAGAGACAAAAAGAAATTCTTCCTTTCCTCAGCATGATAAAGAACTAAGTAGTATTTATTTATTTATTAATTTATTTATTTATTTACAGAACAAAGTACCTTTTAATTTAGCATTTAAATTGAGTTGATTCTGACCTGACAATTAAGTTCACATCATAGCCATTTTGTAGCTTATTCATCATCTTTATTACCAATATCAGTTCTGATGTTTAGATTATGTGGAATCAAATCAGAAGGCATTGTGGCTTGGGGCGCCTGGGTGGCTCAATCAGTTAAGAGTCTGTCTTCAGCTCAGGTCATGATCTTCAGGCCCTGGGATTGAGCCCCACATCAGGCTCCCTAATCAGTGGCGAATCTGCTTCTCCCTCTCTCTCTCTGCTGCTCCCCCTGCTCTGCTCTCATTCTCTTTCTAATAAATAAATAAATTAATTAATTAAATATATTTTTTAAAAAAGAAGTCACTGTGGCTTTTGAGCCCTGTGCCTAAGGTTAAATACTGAGCCTTCTTTTTTTCCTCAGATAACCCCTGATATTGGGGCGCCTGAGTGGCTCAGTCATTGGGCGTCTGCCTTCGGCTCAGGTTGTGACCCCAGGGTTCTGGGATGGAGCCCTGTGTTGGGGGGGGGGAGGTCCCTGCTCAGCAGGAGGCCTGCTTCTCCCTCTCTCACTCCCCCTGCTCGTATTCCCTCTCTCACTGTCTCTCTCTCTCTCTGTCAAATAAATAAATGGAATCTTTAAAAAAAAGATAATCCCTGATAAGTGTCTTGGAAGCCTCTAACCCTCTCATTTTACAGATGAGCAACTTGTATGAAGGGTCATCTAATTTGCCTCATTATGACGATTCTAGGTGGGACCAGGAGTGCAGACTTTTTGAATCCTAGAATCCATATACTTTTTTTTTTTTAAGATTTTATTTATTTATTTTAGAGAGAGAGAGTGAGAGAGCACAAGCAAGGGGAGCAGCAGAGGGAGAAGGAGAAGCAGGCTCCCCACTGAGCAGGGAGCCCAACGTCAGGCTCGATCCCAGGACCCTGGGATCATGACCTGAGCCAAAGGCAGACGCTTAGCTGACTGAGCCACCCAGGCATCCCTCAGAAATGTTTTCTGCATATAGTCATGGTTTAAATCATTGTTTCAGGGTGCTCCAGTTGTTGAGAAGACTATGAACAGGTCAGAGAACTTGTTCTTTCCTGGCTCCTCATTAGCATCCCAAGTTCATGCTGCTGCTATTAATGGAGATAAGGGTGCTCTTCACAGGCTCATCATAGGTAAGTGGTCCCCGTGAATAGAGAAACTTTAAAAAATAACTCTGTCCTAAGGGAGTGTGTTAATCTTAGTTTTAATTGCAATGTACTCACACATTTTAATGGCAACGTATCATTATTTATATTTCATTGCAGAACTTGAACAAGAAAGTAATTAAGTCCTGAAATTTAAGAATCCATAAGAATATGGATTAGGATTAGGTGAAAAGTACTTGAGAAATATCTGTGTGCTTGACACTGAATCTGGATATGTACTCTAAGGTGCTAAGAGAATTAATTCATCTTTATAGTAATAGAGGTCTGGAATGAGATAGTGAATAATAATGATCTTTTACATTTAGTATATACCCAAGGTACTAAAGCTTACAAATAACTTAAACTGTAATGATTTAAAGTTGATTCGGTGTTCTCCCTATCATTGATTCAGTTGATTCGAATTGACTCGATATTCTCCCTAGCATATAGCTAGAGAGAGAGGCCCAATATTAAAGTTCTAGAAGGAGAGAACAAACTGAGTAGGAGAGACAGTATTCAAGGACAAAAATGGGTAAGAATTTTTCAGATACTGTAAAAAAACCCCACATTTCCACCTATTCAGAAGTCATTAGTCTTTATTTCAAGAAAAGAAATAAAAATGTGTATTGTTTTTAATCTTTTTACATACTGGTGGCTAGTGACATGATTGACAACTTGGGGCTTTAAAATAAAGTCCGTACTACTTGAATTTCCATACTGGTTCCATCAGAATTCATTTTTGTCCTACATTTCCAGTTTCTCCAAAAACTTCTATCCATGCACCGTAACCTCTGACTATTCTTTCCATTCCCCAAAATGTCATGAATTTTTTCTTTTCTCTATATATCTGTCCCCTCTCCTCTTTTCTACCTCCCACCTCCTTATCCTCTTCTCTGCTACACTCTTACTTATCTTTAAAGACAAAATTCTTTTACTACATACTCTATGAAGCTTTCTCTTCTCTATCAGAGACATTATCTCCTGATACCTCAGCTTCAAGTCAGCTACCTGCTTTCACAGTTATTCCTTGGAATGGGATATCTTCCAGTAATCTCTGAGTCACTCATTCAAACATTCCACCATTCAATTAAAACTCTGTTACTTCCAGTTCAACTACTAATAAGAACAATAGTTTTTCAAGGGGCACCTGGGTGACTCAGTTGGTTAAGTGACTGTCTTTTGCTCAGGTCATTATCTCAGGGTCCTGGGATCGAACCCTGCTGAGGGGGGAGCCTGCTTCTCCTCCCCGCTCATGCTCTCTCGCTATCTCTGTCGATGTCTCTGTCTCTCTCTCTCAAATAAATAAATGAAATCTTTAAAAAAAATTTTTTTTCAAGTCACTGAGACTTGCAATCCATGATCTTCTGCAGTGTCAACCATCTATCTCCTTCTGTCTTTACTTTCCCTGCCATTCAGCCCTAATTCCGTGGTCTGCTGTTAAAATTCTTACCATAGAAAAGTTATCTTTTCTCCTCACCTTCTGTTGAACCTGGCTGTTGCAATCCCAACTGTGGATGGACCTAATCGCTATACCTCTGCCGACCCCTGAAGAATTTAACTGGTCACAAAGACTGGTAGTCCCCTACTGTGGTTACCTACCTCGAATAGATACTCAACACCTCCTGTTCACCACACCACATTTCTCCATAATGAGTATTTCATACCTTCTCGCTCTACTGATACCTCTGACCGCCAATCTTCCCTCCCTCCATTCTCATTTAACGCTTTGATGTTCCCCACAGAAAATGAAGACTTTAAGTAGGAACTTCCTCACCTTTCAGCATGATATCTACAAACCAACCTACATCTGCACCCATCTTCTCTCTTTCTGCCAAAACAGAGCAAATATCTCTTTTTGTCAAACGTCTTCCGCGCATGCTTTGTATTCCATCCTTTCCTACCTTCTCGGGGACCTTGCTTCCATTTTTTAAAAAAACTTCTAATTATTACCCTTTCAACCTTTTCTTCGATTTCATATCCTTCCCATCAATATTTGAACATGCTCTGTTGTCTCTATTATTTAAAAATCCCTTCCGTATTCCTTCATCCCACTCTAGGTGTTGTCATATCTCTCCACTTCCCATCATAACTGTATCAGTCACAGGCTGAACTGCTCTGGCAGTGACTTAAGAAAGGTAGAAGTACGTTTTATTCTCATCATAGTGCAAATATAAGTGGGCAGTCTCTGATGGATAGAAATCTCCACGTCACAAAATCATCCAGGGATGCTGCTAGGACTTGTCTCTGCCATTGTCAACATGTGGCTTCCATTGGTGGGGCAAAAGCAGATACTTCTGTTGTGGTCATAGCCCAGCTGGCAGGAGCAGGGAGAGTTCAGAAAAGCCGTTTGTCATCGAGGAGGTGGACTGGACTTAGACACAGAGCCACACCTCGGACAAAGGAGGCTAACATGTCTCTCCTTTGATGGCATCATGCCCAGCTAAAATTCAGGGTGCTCAATTCTTAGAAAGAAAAATCAGAGAATGGATATGGGGGGCAATTATCACTCTCTGACACCGAAACCAAACTTCTTTTTTTTTTTTAACCTCAATCCGGTCTTTTATTAAAAGAAAACAAAACAAGGGGCACCTGGGTGGCTCAGTTGGTTAAGCATCCAACTCTTGATTTTGGCTCTGGTCATGATCTCAGGGTCATGAGATCAAGCCCCTTGACAGGTTCTGTGCTCAAAGAGGAGTGGCTTGAAATTCTCTCTCCCTCTCCCTCTGCCCCCCCACCCCACCCCCTGGCTTGTGCACGCATGCATGCATGCATGCATGCTCTCTCTATAGATAAAATAAATAAATTTAAAAAAAAATACTTATTGTGAAGTGTACATATAGAGAAATACATACAATTTACTAAGTTTAACACATTAATATAAAGCGAACATCCATGTAACCACCACTAGGTCAAGAGACAGAAGAACATTGTTCCCCCAGAATCCCCTTAATGCATTCTTCATTCCCCCTTGGAGTAATTTGCTATCTTGATTTTTATAGTAATAATTACACTGTAGTTTTACCACGTAGGTATAGACCTCAATTGCAATAGTCTAGTTTTGCCTTTTTGAAGTTTTTTTTGTTGTGTTGCATGGTTACTTGAACTGAAAGTTCCATATACAGTTTTGTCATTTCCCTGCTCAAACTTCTTTAATTGCTTCCCATTATACTTGGAATAAAATTTAAAAGTGCACCTCTACCTATTTCCCTCTCCAACTTCACCTTTGTCCACTCGGTTCCAAGAAAAACTGGCTTTCTTTCATTTTCTCAAACCCACCAAGCCCTTTTCTGTCTCAGGGCTTTTGCCTGAAATACTGTCCTCATCCTTCAGACCTCAGCTTCTAGGTCACTTCCTCAAACAGGCCTGCCCTCATCATCCAGGCTCAGTGAAATCTGTTTGTTGTGTTCTCTCTTGGAGCTTTGCAGTGTTTCTTCATTGAACTTACATATTTATATGTATGACTATTGTAACATCTCTTTCCTATAAGCTTGTAGCCTCTGTGAGAATAAAACGGGGTCTGTTTAATTCATTACTCTATCTACAAAGTCCAGTATTGTACTCGGCACATAGTATGGACATGAGATGTATTTGTTGAAGGAGTCAATAAATGTTATAATCATTCTTTTAAGTAGCTTTCCTCGCAAGAAGCCTATAATCATCTTGAGGGCCAGGATTAATTGTGAATCGAGTTGAATCGAATTAAATTAAATTGACTGGAGAGAGGCATGTTCGCACTAAATTCCATTGGAAAAATTTTTTTTTAAGTCAGAATACCGCAAGAAAAAAAATGTCTTATGAAATGAACTCTTTATGATTTTAATGAAAAATAACCTTCAAAGGAAATAAAACGTGCAGTGTGTTATCAATTAAAAGTGGCTATACAGGCTCAGTCATACAAATTAACTAATGTGTTACGTAAGAAAACTTGAAGTGTTCCTACAATTTTAAATCCCCAAAGGAAAAAAATCCTTAAAAACAAAGCAGAACAAAATTATGTGAAACCAGTACAGAGCCGATACATTTACTTTATAAATGTGTTCCCTCTGTGTCCTATCATCTTGTCTCATTACCTCCTTTGAGCTGTAACACTGCTCATCTTTTCAGAATTCTGCCTTTGTGGCATCTGTGCAAAGATAGTCGTACCTGTGCTCTTGGCATTTCCCAATATTTGTATATCCCTACCAAAATAACAACTGTGTCATCTTAAATTTCAGTGTATCTTATATCTTCTTTTATGTAGTGCATTTTGATGGTCTCTAAATATGTGCTATTTCTCTTTCCTAAACTAGTAACATAGTACTACAGATGAATTATTTTTTTCTGAATCTTTGCTCACCAACTGCTCACTGAATTCATTCACTTTCGCATTTTCTGTTTTCCCTTCTCTGTTTCCATGGAGAAGTATGTCAGTGATGTGTTCGACTCCATGGAAACAGATGAGCATCTCTTTCTACATACACAACTAATTAAATCGAACACTTTCTATGCTGCCCATTGTTCTGGAGGAGGACTGAAGAGGCTTTCCCTGAATGAGACATCATTTTAGTCACAATTTTTAGTGTTTAACCTAATACAATGAATTAATGTTTTAACATAATATTACAGCCTCGATTCAGATGATTTAGGGCTCAGTCTTGGGCCGTGAAAGCATAAACATACATAGTAAATTCCTTATATACCATGGCTATCATTTGTAGATATGTAGCTTTTTCTCTTAACTCAAATAATTTGGTTGAATACCAGCAATATAGTTGACAATAGAATTTACTAGATTCATTTTAATACTATACAATGTAGTACCGTAGAAAGAGTACGGGTTTTAGAGTCAGATAAACCCAAGTTTCAAGTTCTGGCTTTGTCACTTATTAGCAGTATTACCTCGGGTAAACCAGTTAATCTTTCTGAGCCTCAATTCCTCATCTGAAAACTATAGACTATAATACTTTGCTTGTGTGAGAGTTCAACGGGATAATGACTATAAAACATGAAGGGTGACTGTAGTTAATAATACAGCATTGTTTATTTGAAAGTTTCTAAGAAAGCAGATCTTTAGAAGTTCTCATCACGAGAAAAAAATTGTTACTCTATGGTGACGGATGTTAACTAGACTTACTGTGGTGATCATTTCACAATGTATACAGATATCAAATTATTATGTTGTACACCTGCAACTAATATAATGATATATGCCAAGTATATCTGAAAAAAGCATCACACCTGACACATAGTAGACAATATAAATAAGACCTTATTACTGTTATTGTCAGGTTGGACTTACAGTGAAATGATCAAGTCTTACATAGGTTCAGAAATGTCTCAAAATGGTAAATCACTACATGCAATGAAGAATAATACTATTTTCTTTGTGAAGACTAAACAGAAGAATTTGTAGACATGCATATTGTGTAACGACTGATACTATCATCCCTGCTAATAGTGTTTGGGTTGTTTGAAGTGGTAAAGTGACAAGGCAGCACTATTCTGATTCTTCCACAACTTTTGATGCCCTGTCAATGTCCTAAACAAGTGTAAATCTCTAAGTTGTTTTCTCTCTTTGTTTGTGACATCTCCCAACACAGTAGTTAGGTAGGGCAAGGAGTCTTGTAAGTGGTAGAGCAGTGACATTATTTCAGGTTATGTCTTCCTTTACCTCAATGACCTTAAATGTTAGGGTCACTAAATATTTTATAAATGCTTATATACATATGTATATAACTACATATGTAGTTTTTTTTTTTTTTAAAGATTTGTATTTATTTACTTATTTGAAAGAGAGAGAGCGTGTGCAGACGCGTGCCTGTGCTGGGGAAGGAGCAGAGGGGGAGGGAGAGGTAGAAGCAGACTCTGTGCTGAGCATGGAGCCCAATACAGGGCTCAATCTCACCACCCTGAGATCATGACCTGAGCTGAAATCGAGAGTCAGACGCTTAATCAGCTGAGCCACCTAGGCACCCCTATGCATATGTGTTTATGGACTTACGTGTATATACATCCATACTAATAATAGTAATGAAATTAGCCAGCATTTCATAAAGTTATGTTATATGTGCCAGGTACCATGTAGGTGCTTTGCAACTCATTAACTCATTAAACAGCAAAACGCTACAAAGAGTTTTGGGTACTGTTGTTACCCTCATTTCGTAGGTGAAGAGACTAAGGTTTAGAGAGATTGTAATTTGTCTAATAAGTAGCAGAACTTAGATTGAAGACTGGAAGTCTGATTCCAAAACTCATGCCTTTAACCACAGAACTATGGATCCTCTATATATGGAGGTATTTCTGCGTGCACATGCACATTCATATGTACATAAGAAACATAGGAGAGAAAGAACTGATTAGGTCTAAACCTTGACTGATGAACTTAATGGTTATCTAAGCTGGATTCTTCTTAACCTTTTTTTGTGCTACAGGTCTTTTTGGCAATCTGATAAAGCTTATGGACCCCTTCTCAAAAATATATTTCTAAGAGCTTAATTATGATATATAGGAATTCAAAGAAAAACAGCTATATTGAAATACAGATGTCAAACTATTCTAAAATTATGATATAGCAGTATACCTACAATCATATTTTGTTAACACATTAAATAGCAAGGTCTAATGGAAGATCTAACAGCTATGATAATTTCGAAATAGCAGTGAGTATAGGGGCGCCTGGGTGGCTCAGTCCATTAAGCGCTGCTCTTGATTTCAGCTCATGTCATGATTTCAGGGTCCTGGATTGAGCCCTGAGTTGGACTCCACGCTCAGCCAGGGAGTCTGCTTATGGATTCTCTCTCTCCTCTCCCTCTGCCCCCCCCCCCGCTCGTGCCCTCTCTCTCTCTAAAATAAATAAATAAATCTTAAAAAAAGTCAGTGAGTGTAAATGCTATTTTAAGATGCCAACAACAACTATAATGAGATAAAATGCAAAAAAATTTTGTAAAATCTCAAGTGACCTCAAAATGTAATATGTCCCTTATTATTATAATTCTCATTTTATATGTCAGGACACTGAGACTCAGAAGTTAAGAAATTCAGTTGCAATAACCACACAGCTGAGACTCGAGCTAGTTTATTTGATTTTGAATCCTATGCTCTTTCCATTGTTCCCACATTGTCTTTATATCAATAAGCAAATCTTTTTTAAATGACCACAAATGCCTTCCCAAGATCGTGACAGTACAAAAGGTGTGACGTTCAGAAGTGGGTGAAAGCAGACGAAATGCATCTTTGATGCCACACACAGGTAACGTTTGAGAACAAGCAAGGAAGAGGTTAGTAGCAAGGCTAGATCAGCTCGCGGTGGGCGCTATCACCGGAAGTGTCAGTCCTGTCTTCTGACGGCTAAGTTGGAGCTCTGGTTTCTGCACATACTAGTCCATTAGCCACACAGACCCTTCTGCTTCAGCCAGCCTTGAAATAACTGCCCGCCTCGGGGCCGTGGCTTTCCCGTCATGGTTCCAGCTCAGCTTTCCGAGCCGTGTTCAGGCTGAGCACAAGCGGAATGGCAGCCCCTGTAAAGCGAGCACCAATTGGGCATGGATTAGAGGCTCTCTCCACAGTTGCCAGGGTAATTAAAACAGCACAGCACACTGGCCAGCTGCTTTCTATATTCGCTGCGCCTGACAGGAATTCAGATTCAAGTGCACTGCCGTCCAGTGAGAATCAGTTTACATCCCAAGCCCTACATTTGCACAACGTGTTGCAGTTACCAAACGCTTCCAAACAGGAAATCATTTCACTTGAACGTCAAAATCAGCTGTTGTGCAGACCGGACAGGTATTGGCTAAATGCTATAATTGAGGGAACTAAGGAAGGGGGTAGGGGATGTAGGTAAAGACACGGGCCTCTCTCAGTTACTCTCTTTTAGCCAAGAAGCTCAGAACCTGATAGGACTCTCATGACTCAGAAACTAGCTATAAAGCCACTGTCTCCCTAAAGCAACTCAAAACAGGACCCAAATGAGGCTGAATGCCGCCTTTCTCATCATAAATAGGGGAGACGTGCTTTCAGGTTCCTCAAATACACAAATTCTGCCGTATTGACAAGCCTAACATATTGGATGGTGGTGACATAATCCAATTAAATCTTCTCTGCTGGGAAGTGTAACACTCGCCACCCAAAAACAAGTGTTTCGGGGATTGAAGAGCAGGCTAGAAGTTTCCCCGTGCAGGAGACTTGGGGAAAGCATAGCAATCATAGCAACTGGCCTCAAGTTCTGTATCCTAGGAGGTACAGTTTCTGTTAACTCCATGGTGCCGACTTCCCTTTGGCCCTAAGAAGCCTAATCAGTTAGGATTATCCCAGTATGTGACGATTGCCTCCATTTCTCCACATTTTTCTTGTGACCACAGTTTCTAAATCTTCTCCATCACTAAAGTTTTCAATGAGAAATTAAATATGAATCACCATCATCTTGCTAATCCTAGGTCCTACTGTCTTTGCTCAACACTGGCAGACAAAGTGCCAGTAGAGAGTGTGCTTTCATCGTGAAAGACAACGAGAGACTGGCCTTATTACTGCATATTCCCCACAAGTATCATTTTGACTCCAGAAGGCTCACATGATAAAAGGAATGTGCTCTACCTATAATATGTTTTAGTTTTGTTAGTGAGTTTGGGCTTAAATGAGTCCTTATCTATAAATGCAGTGGTAGACTCTCTAGAGTCTTCTGGATTAGACATTAGAGGGAATTTTCCCCTGTGGAGGGAATAATAGCTATAGCACTGTGTTACGGCTTAGAAGGGACTTCTGTTAACAGATACATTGAATCAAATGCAGAACTTGCCTCCATCTTCACAAGGAGACTCTGAAAAAGAACACCTGCCTCCTCCAGGAGTTACACACAAGTTGTAAGGCTCTTTCAGATTTCAAGAGCAATGACCTTTCTTGATTTGTTACCAGAATACGTGGGAACACGGATCGGCAAAGCGAGTTATCTAAGAAACTATAAGGTACTTCTGGGTCCTATTACATCCAAGATTTAAATATATATTGAAATATTTAGCGCTAACACAGTAGCTTAATTTCAGGCACAACACAACCCAGACAGAAGGGCAACACCTTCTTGTTCTTCCCCTAGCATTTATATTTCCCTTTAAAAATATTTCATTTGATCAGTTTTCCTCCTGCATTAGCAGAGTTTATGCCAAAGCACCTTAAAAGTAACTGGCTTCCCTCATTTTCAACTTGTATATTACCCTCAACTTATATATGAATACCTGATCATTGTCTGTGATGAAAGTAGCAAATTTTTTTCACTTAAAGAGCATGGCAGGAGGTATCTTTTGTTGTTTATAAGTAAACTTAAATTGAAGTATAATACAGTAAATACAGTAAACCAATCCTTGGTAGTGTACAGTTATTTAATTTTAACAAATATATAGTGATGTAATCACCACTATCAAGATATAGGCAAGTTCCACCACACCCCAGAATTTCCCTGTGTCCCTTGATAATCAGTCCCTTCCCACATTCCAGCCCCTGGTAACCACTGGTCTGTTTTCTCTCCCTGTAGTTTTACCTTTTCCAGAATGTGCTATAAATGAATACCATATGTATCCCAAACAGAGTTCTTTCACTTAGCATAAATGCATTTGAGATGTTTCCTTGTTAAGTAGATCAGTAGTTGGTTCCTTTTTATTACTGAGCAGTATTCCACTACAGTTCTTTTGTCATTCTCCACTAGGACAATGGAGATATTTCCGGTTTTTAGCAATCATGAATGAGGCTACCATAAACATCCAAATACAAGTTTTATGTGAATATAAGTTTTTATGCTTTTGTTTCTTCTGAGTAAACACCTAAGAAAGACATTATTACGCCATTTAGAATGTCTATATTTTACTTAATAAGAAACACAGTTTTCTGTAGTGGCTGTGCCATTTTGAATTACTACCAGTGATGTCTGAGAGTTCTAGTTGTTCTATATCCTCACCAGCATTTGCTATTGTCAGGTTTGTTTTCAGTTTTCGTATTGTTTTAGCCATTCCAATAGATACGTAATGGAATCATATTACGGTTTGAGTTTGCATTTCCCTCTGTATTAATGATGTTGGGCATCTCTATATATGCTTACTCGGTGAAATGTTTATTCAAAAATTTTGCCCATCTTTTAATTTTATTATCTGTCTTTTTATTACTCATTTGTAAGAATTCTTTTTTGGGGGTGTTGAGTTTTATAAGTTCTTTGTATGTTTTAGATACTAATCCTTTATCAGATATATCATTTGCAAATATCTTCTCCCATTCTGTGGGTTGCCTTTTAGTTTTGTAGATTTATTCTAAATAAAAGACCTTATCAGATACGTGTTTTGCAAATACTTTCTCCCAATTCGTGGCTTGTCTTTTTATTTTCTTAACAGTTCTTTCAAACAGAATTTTTAATATGGGTGCAATCCAATTTATCGATTTTTAAAATGGATTGTTCTTTGGTATCACGTCTAAGAAATCTTTGTCTAACCCAAGGTCACAGAGATTGTCACTTCAGTTTGCTTCTGAAAGTTTTATAAAGTTATAGAGGTGTTATGTTTAAGATTATGACTGATTTTGAGATCATTTTTGTATATGGTGAAAAGTATAGGTTGAGAGTTTCTGATTTGTTCATTTTTTGGTTTTGGTTATGAATTCCAGTTTTTTCAGTTCCATTTGTTTAAGAATATCCATTGGTTTGCCTTTGCACCTTTGTCAAAAATCAGTTGATCATATACTTTTGTAGGTCTATTTTAATACTCTCAATTCTATCCTATTCATCTATGTATCTCTTTCTCTCTTTTTATTTTTCTGGTATTTAACTTAAATTTGAATTTATGTTCATAAAATCATTTATAATATTTCCATCTTTTCCATTTAATGACTTCAGGCTCCGTAGTGTTGTCGCTGCTTTCATTTCTGATATTGGAAGTTTCTGTCTGCTCTGTTTTTAACGATCACTCTGATCAGAGATTTATCAATTTCATTGATATTTTCTAAGAACCAACTTTTAGCTTCATTGATTTTTCTCTAGTGTTTTTCTAATTTTAATTTCATTGATCTCTGCTCTTATCTTTATTATGTACTTCCTCTGCTTGTTTTGAATTACATTTGGTCGTCTTTTTTTAGTGTCCTAAGGTAGAAGTATAGATCATTGATTTGAAGTTATTGTTCTTCTGTAATACAAATGCTCAATGCTGTATATTTCCTTCCAGGGTCCCTCCTGTGTAGAGTAGGAACCTTACAACACTACTATTATTTTCATTCATTTGATTATGTTTTTTTAATTTCCCTTGAGATTTTTTCTGTAACTCATGGATTATCTATGTGGTGTTTAATTCCTACATATTCAGTGATTTCCCATTATCTTTCTGTTATTGATTTCTAGTTTAATTACATTATTGTCAGAGAATACACTTTGTATAACTTCATTCTTTAAATCTGTTAATGTTTGTTTTATGACCAGTATATGGTCTATTTTGGAAAATGGTCCCATCGGTGTTTTAAAAGATTATATATCTGGCTGTTGTTGAGTGACATGATCAATAAATATCAGTTATATTCTGCTGCTTTATAGTGGTATTCCATTCTTTTCTATCCTTGCTGCTTTTCATTTTAGCAGTTCAAGCAATTATTGAGAGAGGGGTATTGAAGTTACCAATTATAATTGTAAATTTTTCAAATATTTCTTTCATCCAGTTCTGTCAGTTTTTGCCACATGTATTTTTAAGCTCCGTGATTTAGTACATACACATTTAGGATATGTATTCTTGATGAATTGATCCCTTTATCATTATATAATGTTTCTGTTTGTCCGTGGTAATTGTCTTTGCTCTGAAGTCTATTTTATAAGATATTAATATCTGATATTAATCAGCTTTCCTTTAGTGTTTAAATAGCATATCTGTGCTCATTCTTTTACTTTTAGCCTACTTATTATATTTTAGGGTGAGTTTCTCATAAATAGCATATAGTTGGATCTTCTTTCTTTTATCCATCTCTTTTTTATAGGTGTGTTTTTTATCATTTACCTTTAATGTAATTATTAATGTTAAGATTTAAGATTTCCAGTTTATTGTATGTTTACTGTTCCCTCTGTTTTTCATTCCCTTTTTTTGGGGGGGGGGGTCTTTCCTGTCTTCCTCTGAATTTCTTGAATGTTTTTAGTATTCCATTTTAAATTATATGTGGTGGGGCTATTTGTAACACCTTTATTGAGAATCACCTTACATCCATACCATACAATTCACCAATTTAAAGTACAGTTCAGTGGGTTTCATATATTCACAGAGTTGTAGAAACATCACCACAATTAATTTTAGAACAGTTACCCCCCTGAAGAAACCCTATCCCCTTTAGCTATGACCCCCTTTTTTTTTTTAAGATTTTATTTATTTATTTGACAGAGAGAGACAGCCAGCGAGAGAGAGAACACAAGCAGGGGGAGTGGGAGAGGAAGAAGCAGGCTCCCAGTGGAGGAGCCTGATGTGGGGCTCGATCCCAGGACTCCGAGATCACGCCCTGAGTGGAAGGTAGACGCTTAACGACTGCACCACCCAGGAGCCCCTAGCTACGACCCTTTTAATACCTCCCCACCTCCCCAGCCCTAGGCAAGCACTGGGTATAGAGTTCTTGGTTGACAGTTCATCCCCACCCTTACCCCCAACACTTCAAAAATGTGTCCTTGCCTTCTGGACTCCATAGTTTCTCATGAGAAATACACTGTTATTTGAGTTGTTTTTCCCCTATAATGTGTTGTTTCTTTCTGGCTGCTGTCACGATTTTTTTTTCTTTAGTTCTCAGGAATTCGACTAGATTGACATAGCATGGATTTCTAGGAGTTTATTCTGTTTGGGTTTTGCACAGCTTTTTAAATCTGTAGGTCTGTGTCTTTCACCAAATTTGCACCATTTCCAGCCATTATTTCTTCAAATACGTTTTTAGCCCTTCATTCTTTTTCCTCCCTTTCAGGAACTTTGATTACGTGAATGGTAGATACTTTGTTGTTGTCCCACAGAGCCCTGAGATTCTGTGGATTCTTTTTGTTTCTATGTTTTCTATCAGATGTTCAGATTAAGTAATGTTTATTGGTCTGTCATCAAGTTCAGTGATTCTTTCCTCTGTCATCTCCATTCAATGAGGTTTTTATTTTAGTTATTTTATTTGCTTACTTATTAATTATTTATTATTCTGAAATTTTCACTTGGTTCATCTTTACTTTCTTTCTTTGCTCCGACTTTGTATTTCTCCATTTATTTCAAGAGTGTTCATAATTGCTTTTGGGAACATTTTTATTATAGCTCCTTTAAAATCCTTGTCAGATAATTCTTATATCTGTATCATCACAGTATTGGTGTCTGTTGATTGTCTTTTTTTATTTGTTTAAGTTAATGTTTTTCTGGCTCTTGGTTTGTCTAATAATTGTGGATTGTATCTTGGACATTTCATGTATTATGTTATGAGACTCTGGATCCTATTTAAATGTTCTATTTAATAGACTGACAATCTGTTTAGGTTTAGAATGAACTTTCTGTTCCAGTTTTCTGGACCATGGTTCTAATGTCGAGTGAGTTTTCACAGTTCTTGCAGGGCTCTTCTCGTCTGCCCTACTTAGCTGCTACCCAAGCTAATTTAGAACCTAGGCAATATTCCACCCATAGTTCAATTCTCAAAACTTTTGCTACTTTGATTCTGGTTAGTTTCACACATGGGCTGTTCAGAGTTATTTATGATTTCATGCACCAATTTAAAGAACTGCTTTCTCCAGCCTCCTCCTCTCCATAATCCTCCCTGCTCTCTAGTTGGGAAGGGTTAAGATGATACTTCGTTGCTATCCTTTGCTAATTCAGGACATGACGGTTTATAGGACTCCTCTCCATAGTCTCTGCTGCACCCAGTGGGGAGGAAAAGAGGTGTGGTTTCTTTCATTGTATGTGCTTTGAGTAGAGCCAAGTATAAGTGCTCCAAGGGCTACCCTCTTCCCAATCTTTTGACTGGAGGGAACAGGCTTCCTGGGGGAATTTTGTATCTGCTCTTTGGTGTTTCTGGTTGTGGGCTACTTAAACACCCAGACTGTATTTAGGAGGCCAAAAAAAAAAAAAAAAAAAAGACAGACAGGGAACTCACCATCAGGTTATTCTGAGTCCCATAGTCTCTAGACAGTTTGCCTTCTTTTCTCCACCTTTCATGTATTTTGCCTGGGGTTTTTAGTTGTAATTAGCACGAGAATCAGGGTAGTATGCACTTACTTCATATTGTCAAAAATGGGAAGCCAATCATGATTCAGTTTTGTATCTCTCATGAAAACATACCACAATGCTTAGCGTTTAGTCTACACAAAAGGAAGGAGTGACTGAGGAAAATAAGTAGCTCCATATCTCACAATATTAATTCAGCATAACATATAGCGGTTAAGAATATGGCCTCTGGAATCAATTATCAGTTAGAATTTTAGCTCCACCTACTTTCAGTGTAATATAAGCAGGTTACTTAACTTCTCTGAGTCTCAGTTCCCTGTAATATGGGGATGGTAATATCTATCTCATAGGGTAAGTAAAAGTGGCATATATTTCATGCTTTTAGCACAGAACTTGATAATAAAGTTAGTAAATGTAGCTCCTAGTTGTATTAATAATAACAATAGCAGTTATCAAATATCACTATCTGTTTCATAGGAAACTCTGCCCTTAAAGACAAAGAAGATCAATTTGGGAGGACACCACTTATGTATTGTGTGTTGGCTGACAGACTGGATTGTGCAGATGCTCTCCTGAAGGCAGGAGCAGATGTTAATAAAACTGACCACAGCCAGCGAACAGCCCTCCATCTTGCAGCTCAAAAGGTGAGAAGTAAAATTACTTTGAAGTGTAAACCTTTGTGAGGTATTTATAAGTTGATTAATGGAACTATGCAATTGACAGATGATAAAGAAATCACAAGCATGGGACTCTTCGTTTCATATGCTTTCTCTAAAAACAGTCTAAACTGCAGAGAATAAAGCATAGATCATGATCAGTGGTTCCATTCATTTATCCAAGTTCCTTGAGCAATGGAATTCATTACATGATCTAAGGTTAAGTCAAGGAAAAGGAATCAAAATGGTATGTATAATATGATTAAACTATATTACAAATCAGTTTATGCATAGGGGAAAAGCAAAGGCCAGAAAGAAAAACACTAAGATATATATTTTTGAAGATTTTATTCATTTATTTGAGAGGGAGAGAGAGAAGGCACAAAGGGAGAGTGAGAGGAAGAAGCAGACTCCCCACTGAGTGGAGAGCCCACCGTGGGGCTGGATCCCAGGACCCTGAGATCATGACCCAAGACAAAGCCAAGGTGCTTAACTGAGCCACTCAGGTGCCCCAACACTAGGGTATTAATAGTGGTTGGGTTTTAATTGGTAATATGTATGAATTTTGGTACTTTCTCCTGTTTAAAAATTTTCCCCTGACAAGTATTAATTACTTTACAACAAAAACTTGCAGTCTCTCTTAAAGTATGGACATTAAGAAGCATAAAAGAAATTTATTTTCTAAATGTATTTCAACTTTTTAAAAATCTAAAACTGTATTGCCAGTAAAAAGGATTTCAGGATTTTTAAAGGCATTGTTAAGAGCTGAGATTTTTAAGATAAATGTATCAAAAAATTAAAATGAGAAGCTTCTAAATTTATTGAAAGACTTCTTTATCTGAAAATGATTTTTCCCTCCATTAAATTATGGTGTATAAAATATATTTCCAGTGCCTGATATTTTCCTTTTTATTATTTTAGACATATATTTTTGGAATAAAAAGCAATAAAAATTAGTTAGATCCAACAGAAACTATTAGAGTTATTTCCCATTAAAAAATGTGAAACAGATATAGCTGATTAATTGAGGGGTTAGAAAAATACCTTTTTCATTAGTTGAATGCATAAAAAGAGACTGACATTAAGATATACTACTGAATATGCTAGTTACATGCTGTGATCAGTTAGGTCTGTCAGGTTATTCCCAAAGTTATTGCTCTTGAATTTGCTTTTCATTATAGTAATTTTTAAAAAATCTCCCTCATTTTCAATTTCGGTTTTAACTACTGCGTAGGTATTTATAACCTTTCACCTAGGCCTGTCAGCTGTTAAAATTATTCACTCAGGAAGTGTAACTCCATTTAACTTGTTATCATCAAAAAGTAAACATTTCAGATTGGCAATAGTCCCAGTATTATGAATTTGATACACTTTAGATTTTTCATTGTGGTTCATTTGGTTTTAAAACCCAACTTCAAAAATGTAGGTTGGAGGAACCTAACTTCACATCAAGTGGGTCATGTGAAAAAACTGGGGATTTGAGTTGATGAGCCTCTGGGACATCATCTCTGGAGAGGTATAATGTGACCAGAAAGGTGAGAGAAGGGGTTACTTATAAGTCTCTCCACAGATGCAATGCATTGTTTTCTTTTGCTTTTTTTTTCTCCTTTATTTTTTTAAATTGTGATTTTCTACAGTATCAAAGAATAAATAGAACTATGATTTACATGTCACAATTTACATAGCTGATTTCATAAATAACATGTTTCATGGTCTTTTGACTATCTGATAATTACGCATTTCCCCCTTTGTCTGTGTTGTGGTTTGTTTTTGCATATTTGCCAAAAGAGGTAATGTATCCTTAGGCTATACTAGCACTAGTAAAATTTCTAGAACAAGGGTAATAATAAATCTTTAGTACTCTACTCTGTCCAGATCAAAATTGGGTATTGTGTTTGATTTTGTGCTTTATGTAAAAAAGCACCATTATTATAAAAATCAGATAGTATAGATCCAGCAGGAATAAGACTGTGAAGAGTCTAGAAATAACTCTCAGAGAATAGTTGGAGCTGTGTCCCCGGTCTGTAGCACACCCTACCTCTGAGCAGACACAAATACAAATTCTCTTTAGAGAAAGCATCTTCACCCTAAACTTACAGGATTCCCCCATATTATATAGACCAAACAAGATCTCACAGTGGAAACATCCCCAAATATTTGAGGAAGCAATCTACCATGAATCAGTCAGCAGAAATGCAGAAACCTTTGATATTGGCATCATTAGAAACACAATGTAAAATAACGATTGAGTGGTTAAAGATAAAAAGGAGAGAGGAGCCTGGGTGGCTCAGTCAGTTGAGCGTCGGACTCTTAATTTGGCTCAGGTCATGATCTCCGGGTTGTGGGATCGAGCCCAGCATCAGATTCCACATTGGGCATGGAGTCCACTTGGGCTTCTCTCTTTCCCTCTGTTCCTCCCCTAACCCCGGCACTTGCCTGTGGTCGCTTGCTGGCTCGAAGGGAAGGGAAGGGAAGGGAAGGGAAGGGAAGGGAAGGGAAGGGA
>NW_024424119.1:29784455-29785722 GCF_017311325.1 Ursus maritimus
ATTTATAACCTTTCACCTAGGCCTGTCAGCTGTTAAAATTATTCACTCAGGAAGTGTAACTCCATTTAACTTGTTATCATCAAAAAGTAAACATTTCAGATTGGCAATAGTCCCAGTATTATGAATTTGATACACTTTAGATTTTTCATTGTGGTTCATTTGGTTTTAAAACCCAACTTCAAAAATGTAGGTTGGAGGAACCTAACTTCACATCAAGTGGGTCATGTGAAAAAACTGGGGATTTGAGTTGATGAGCCTCTGGGACATCATCTCTGGAGAGGTATAATGTGACCAGAAAGGTGAGAGAAGGGGTTACTTATAAGTCTCTCCACAGATGCAATGCATTGTTTTCTTTTGCTTTTTTTTTCTCCTTTATTTTTTTAAATTGTGATTTTCTACAGTATCAAAGAATAAATAGAACTATGATTTACATGTCACAATTTACATAGCTGATTTCATAAATAACATGTTTCATGGTCTTTTGACTATCTGATAATTACGCATTTCCCCCTTTGTCTGTGTTGTGGTTTGTTTTTGCATATTTGCCAAAAGAGGTAATGTATCCTTAGGCTATACTAGCACTAGTAAAATTTCTAGAACAAGGGTAATAATAAATCTTTAGTACTCTACTCTGTCCAGATCAAAATTGGGTATTGTGTTTGATTTTGTGCTTTATGTAAAAAAGCACCATTATTATAAAAATCAGATAGTATAGATCCAGCAGGAATAAGACTGTGAAGAGTCTAGAAATAACTCTCAGAGAATAGTTGGAGCTGTGTCCCCGGTCTGTAGCACACCCTACCTCTGAGCAGACACAAATACAAATTCTCTTTAGAGAAAGCATCTTCACCCTAAACTTACAGGATTCCCCCATATTATATAGACCAAACAAGATCTCACAGTGGAAACATCCCCAAATATTTGAGGAAGCAATCTACCATGAATCAGTCAGCAGAAATGCAGAAACCTTTGATATTGGCATCATTAGAAACACAATGTAAAATAACGATTGAGTGGTTAAAGATAAAAAGGAGAGAGGAGCCTGGGTGGCTCAGTCAGTTGAGCGTCGGACTCTTAATTTGGCTCAGGTCATGATCTCCGGGTTGTGGGATCGAGCCCAGCATCAGATTCCACATTGGGCATGGAGTCCACTTGGGCTTCTCTCTTTCCCTCTGTTCCTCCCCTAACCCCGGCACTTGCCTGTGGTCGCTTGCTGGCTCGAAGGGAAGGGAAGGGAAGGGAAGGGAAGGGAAGGGAAGGGAAGGGA
>NW_024424119.1:29785732-30044399 GCF_017311325.1 Ursus maritimus
ACTTGACTTGCGTGTGGTCGCGTGGGGACGGGAAGGGAAGGGAAGGGAAGGGAAGGGAAGGGAAGGGAAGGGAAGGGAGAAAGAAAGGAAAAGAAAAAAGAAAAATGAGCAATCAACAAAAGACTTTCATGACTAGGCATCAATTCTAGCCATGACCACTTGTTTTAGAATAACCCACCCACCAAAAACATTTATAAAGACTGAACACCCACCATAAACATTTATAAAGACTGAACAAAGTACATATACGTTGTTTGAAGGCATTGAGAATAATCAGCATAAGCGGGATCTAAGAAATTACAATCATTCAGAGAAGAGAAGCTCGGGAAATGAGCACCACATTTATCTGGCTGTATCCTTTAAGGCATCTTCAAACTGGAATGCATAAGAATACAACCCCAGCAGGAAGCAATAGTCTTAGTAGGCTGAGAAACTGCAGGTAGAGTCTGGCGTTAGCAGGGGCTGGAACGTGGAAGGGCAAAATCCTGGAGAGAAGGGAACTGCAGAGAAGGAACCCAAAAATCTGGGTACAAATTCCTTGCAAATCCTTAGCAGATTCCTCAGCTCTGCCTGTGCTGGGCGAGGCTCAGAGAAACCCAGCAGTAAACAACAGCTGGGAGCCCAAACAGCTCAGCAGAGATTGTTTTGAAATTGTCCTATAGTTTCCTTCCAATTTAAGTCTTTAATACATAACAAGTTGATTTTTGTGTAGGGGTCCATTCTCATTTTAAATCTTTTGAATAACTAATTTTCCCAGGTCAACCTAGCTCATTAATTTTTAGCCATTTTAGTGTGTGCTCTGTGCCAGTACCAGGCTTTTATACTAGGTACCTCCTGTGGTTTTTTGTTTTGTTTTGTTTTTAATTATGGTTTTTAAATAAAGTGTCCTAATACAAGGGAGCTGCTTGGGAAATTTGAAAATAAAAGTTACACCATCAAAGTACTTTCTGGAGATGAATATGGCAACTAAAGCTCTTTGAGAAGAGGAAGAGAGAGGAGTTACTTAGAAAGCTACTACACTTCAGGCCAATAGAGAGGAGGAGTTCGATCCAAGAGATATATTGTAGAGGTAGAACAGTGCATTCATTAAGTAGTTGCCAAATGTCTACTATGTAGTCATGATTATACACCTAGAGGAAATATTAAAAAATGAATCACATATGTCTGCTCTAAAAAAGTACTCTCCATGCTGATCCCTATTAAATTTCCATTTGTCTTTGTTTAGTGAACCTCTCCGATGTATCACATATCAAATATTCTTTTCAAGTATTGTCTATCCCACTTAATTCTGTTAGCTGTGAACTCAGAAGTGTGCTATTTGTGTAATCATCAATATTCATATGTATGGGCATAAATGCATTCATTCAACATATGTTCATACTGTTACTGTGTAACAGGTGCTGTGCTAGGGCCTTGGAATACAAAGATGAAAGACATGATTCCTGCTCTTAAGTTGCGTACAAAGATCATAGATAAAGATATCAAGTGATAATGAAAGGTGGCCTGTCTCCCTTACACAGCTAAGTGTTATATAAAATATCAACCACCATGCCATGTAAATAGTCATTTATTACTACTGCCCTGAAGATCAGCCATTCCCATATGTTATTTATTATGTTTTTGCTTTTTTATGATAGTGAACTAATTATGTTATCTTTCATTAGGTTTATTAGTAGGAAAAACTCTTGTTCCCATAACATTTTGTTCATGTCTCCATTAGAGGCCCATTACCTTGTATTGTAATTATTGCTTACTTGTCTCTTTCCCACTAGACTGGATCTCCAGGCAGGAACTTTGTTTTATTTATTTTTGAACCTCCTAGAATCTAACATGGTGTCTGACATGTCTTGGTTGAATGAATGAATACACTTTGGGTTACTTATATAGAAAGTCATTATTAATACAAATGCTAGACATTTTGTTTATTAGAAACATTTATCCAGTTTCAAAATACATATATGGGAAAAACTTATTGAACCATGCTGATTGGCTTAGTTATTTTGACACATATTCACTACTCTGGAAACAAATTGCTATTAGTCCAAGCAGCTAAGAAAATGGTACCCACAAGAATAAAATTAATCTCAATATACTGAACATCTGTACCTAATTTGTTTTTCATTTGTTCCCTCAGTTTAACCCAAGAAAGCGATCAGTCATACCTTTTCTGGGTTTCTCACAAAAGTTATCTAATTGTCAGAAATGTTTTCCTCCAGGGAATCTACTATTTCTCCGACTTCCACAGATACATTTATTTGTTAATAAGGATAAAAAAGCCTTAGCAATCTTACTAAATGTTAATAGTTATGCATGTTTAATCTTCCAGGAGGTTATTAATTTGGCTCCAAGAAGATTAAGATTACCCCCACTTTGAAAAATTAGATCACGTTAAACACAAAAACTAAAGAAGCTTCAGACTGTGGTTGTGTTGTGGGGCTTTTTTTTTTTTTAATTCACCACAGAATTCTCAATTAATCTATGAAAACTGAATATTAATTATTTTCAACACTTTCCATGTTAATGACTTATAAAAATTAAAGGTGAAGAGTAGAATACCTCTGAAAGTTTTTGGGAAAACTTTAATACCGGGTGACAATATTAGGATATTGGATTCCCTTATTTTGTGCACACTCATACTTATACACAAAACACCAAACAATCCACCTCCCAGTCCCCTGGAACTCTATATTCCGGTGTGTATATGCACATACACATACATATACATACTTATGTGTAACTCCCTCCCTACCACCATTAATCTATATTCCACCAGACTAATGCTATTTGAAGGCAGAGGCTATGTCTTACTTGATTTATTAGTTCCAGTCTGACTAGTTCCAATCCTAGCACAACTCCTGCCACTTAAAAAAGTCAGTTCATGTTTGCTTAACGAATACATGAATGAAGGAATGAATCAATCAATAAATTCGAACATCAGATAGATTTATTATGAATGGTACAATCTTCAAAACCGTTGAAGTGTAAATTAGTTGTTATATTTATTCCTTTTCATTATCCACCCACCCCCTTATAATTTTGTTAGTAGTATTTTACAAGACTCTGTGAGCTTAATTTCCCATCAAATATCACTCTCATATGCCTCAGCTTCTTCATCTATAAAATGGGATAATACACTTCTCCCTGTCTGCTTTTTAGGAATGAAGTTTCCTCAGATATAAAGCATTTTGCTTGGTAGAGAGATGTGCCCCCTAAGACTGTAGGTTGTCAATATTATTGCTATTCATCATACTGCAATATAGGTGTAAACTTCAAACTACTCTTTAGGAATCAGTAGATGTCACAGACAAAAAGGCCCTTCAGGATAGTCTAGTCCAATTTGTTATTGGATGAAGAAATTGAGCCAATTCTCCTTTCAGTTCTCTTTTCTTAGTAAATTATTCATCATTCTTTTTGCCTTTGCATAAACCTGAATGTTTTTTGTCTTATTTTTTAAATTGATTATTTTTTTACGTTTTTACTTAAATTCCAGGATAGTTAACATACAGTGTAATATTAGTTTCAGGTGTTCAATATAGTGATTCAACACTTACATACAACACTTGGTGCTCATCACAAGTGCTCTCCTTAATCCCCATCACCTATTTCACCCATCCCCCCACCCACCTCCCCTCTGTGACCATCAGTTTATTTTCTATAGTTATTAAGAGCCTGTTTCTTGGTTTGCCTCTCTCTGTCTCTAGCTCCCCTTTTGCTTGTTTTGTTTGTTAAATTCCATATGAGTGAAATCATATAGTATTTGTCTTTCTCTGACTTGTTTCACTTAGCATCCTTCCATGTTGTTGCAAATGGCAAGATTTCATTCTTTTTTAGGGCTGGGTAATATTCGTGTGTGTGTGTGTGTGTGTGTGTGTGTGTGTGAATATATAGATATATATATACCCCACATCTTCTTTATCCATTCATCAGTCATTGGACATTTGGGCTGTTTCCATAGTTTGGCTATTGTAGATAATGCTGCTATAAACATTGGGGTTCCAACAGACACATGAAAAGATGCTCAACATCACTCATAATTAGGGAAATGCAAATCAAAACTACAATGAAATATCACCTCACACTTGTGAGAATGGCTAAAATCAACAGCACAAGAAATAACAGGTGTAGAGAAAGGGGAACCCTTGTGCACTGTTGGTGGGAATGCAAACTTGTGCAGCCGCTGTGGAAAACAGTATGGACGTTCCTCAAAAAGTTAAAAATAGAGCTACCCTATGATCCAGCAATTGCACTACTAGGTATTTACCCAAAGAACACAAAATATTAATTTAAAGGGATACATGCACCCCGATACTTAAATTATTTTAAACTTATAGATAAGAATAGAGAATATCATAAAAAATACTCACGTATGTAATACCCAGAAGAGATAAAACTGAATATTTTTTTTATTTTTCTTCCAGATTTTCTTTAATGAAATAAAACAGTATAGATGCACTTAAGTTTTCCATTTATCCTCCCAAATCCCATTCCCCTTTATCTGCCTTCTCAGTCTATCTTAATTTTGGTGGTTTCAATTCCCATGCATATTTTTCTACCTTTACTTTATATGGATATAACTATAAACAATATTATTTCACATTTTTAAAATCTTTATATAAATGGTATTATACTTTGTGTCATTCCCCAACTTGTTTTTTAGCTTAATGTTATGTTTTCGAGATTTCTTGATTTTGAGGTATGTGTTGAAACGTGTAGCTCTGTTCACAAAAGATTATGCACAGATGCTCAAAAGACACATGAAAAGGTTTTCAACCTCATTACTAATTAGATAAATGCAAATTAAAGCCACATTGAGATACTACACAACCATCTGAATGTCTAAAATGAAAAAGTCTGATAATACCAATTGATGGTGAGGATAGGGAACAAATGGAACATTTTTAGTGAGAATACAAATTGATTAATCTACTCTAGAATGAAGTTTGACTCTTAACAAAGCTGAACACACACACAAACACGCAGAATCACCGCAATTCACACTCCAATCCCAGTAATACCTAAGAGAAATAAGTGCCTCATTCTACCAAAAGGCATGTATAAGAATGTACATGATAGCTTTATTTATAATAGCAAATATTCTTAGTAGCACAAACCACTCAAATGCGTATTAATACGCGAATGGGTAAATAAGCTATGATGTATTCCTACAATGATTTACTACACAATAAAAAATAATGAACTACTGATACATTGCACCACATGAATAAATTTCATAGACATCATGTTGAGTGAAAGAAATCAGCTATTTAAAAAAAAAAGAAGTCAGGTATTTATACAAATTTTAAGAACAGGCAAAGTTATATGGTGATTCAAATCAGATTCTTGGTTACCCAATATAGATATTAACTAAAAAGGGGCATAAAGGAAGATTTCAGGGGTGCTGGAAATGATCTATAGCTTGATCTGAATGTTGATTACATAAAAAGTTATCAGTCTGTATACTTAAGATTTCTCTACTTTATTTTTTTTATTTTTTATTTTTTTTAAAGATTTTATTTATTTATTCGACAGAGATAGAGACAGCCAGCGAGAGAGGGAACACAAGCAGGGGGAGTGGGAGAGGAAGAAGCAGGCTCATAGCAGAGGAGCCTGATGTGGGGCTCGATCCCATAACACCGGGATCACGCCCTGAGCCGAAGGCAGATGCTTAACCGCTGTGCCACCCAGGCGCCCCTCTCTACTTTATTATATAAAGAAATATATTATGCCTCAATTTAGAAATTATTTTTAAAAAATGATAAAATTCCAGGACTTGATGAGTAGTATTTGTAGGTAGGATGAGGAAGAATAGAATCAAGAATAGTTCCTCACAGGGCGCCTGGGTAGCGCAGTCGTTAAGCGTCTGCCTTCAGCTCAGGGCGTGATCCCGGCGTTATGGGATCGAGTCCCACATCAGGCTCCTCCGCTGGGAGCCTGCTTCTTCCTCTCCCACTCCCCTGCTGTGTTCCCTCTCTCGCTGGCTGTCTCTCTGTCACATAAATAAATAAAATCTTTAAAAAAAAAAAAAAAAAGAATAGTTCCTCACATAGGTTTTGAAGCACTTTGGCCACATTTCCCCAGTGTTAGCTTCAGGAACTCTAGGAAAGCCCTGTAAACTTGAGCATGCATCAAAATCACCTGGAGGTGTTTAGTAGGTACTTCTAGGCTTCTCTGTGGCTGTATTCACTTGTTAGTTCATTTTAAAATAATTTAATGAGTGCCCACTCTACCACAAACTGTGTAGCCAGTGGATATCTGAAGAGTAAACGAATGAAGTTTTGGCCATTGGTATGCTCCTACAAGAAGGCACCAAAAGACATCTGTGATGCCCGCATGACTTAGAAATGTAGGAAAGTCTGAGTGTATGAAACCCTTATGTTCTGGAATGTTAACGATCTCTCAAGAAATCTCTGAACTGAGATGGGTGGTGTTAGACAGCTCTTACAGTTTGCCCCATTTGAATTCAACCCTAGCTAGGCTCCTTTTCCAGGCAGGCAGAAAGTCCCGGGCTAAGGAATCTTTGCTTCAGTATATTCCAACTTCTTAGGTTTCCAAATAAGTTTCAAGTTTGTCCTCTGAATTTTAGAAATTATCTCTAAACCTGCCCTCTGGTTTTCCAGTTAGAAACTCCTTCCTTCCTTCCTTCCTTCCTTCCTTCCTTCCTTCCTTCCTTCCTTCCTTCCTTCCTTCCTTCTTTTAAGTAGGCTCCGTGCCCAGCATGGAGGCCAACTCAGGGCTTGAACTCATGACCCTAAGATCAAGACCTGACCTGAGATCAAGTCAGACACTTAACCGACTGAGCCACCCAGATGTCCCTAGAAACTGGTTTCAGATATTTAGGATTGTATATTCAAGAGCATTCCAACCAAATCCAGAGTTGGTCTGCTTTTAAAGAAATCAGAGAATTGAAATCACCACCTATCTGTCCTTTAATACTTTCACAATAGTTAATGTATGTCGGCTTGCATGGATGAAATTTGTAGTGACAAGGAAGAACATGTCAACAAATCTTGATTGAAATCACTACTTTGAATTTTTCTAACATAATTCCAAAAAAAACCACACACATTCATTTAGTTCCATAGCAGCTTTATAGCAGTCAGAACAGTTAAATATAATCTATTCTGTGTAAGTAAACTGAGGTATAGCTTGACCTGGAATTCTTCCAGGTCACTTTGATACTTATAGAGTCAGGAATTACCTTGTTTTTCTGATTCCCAGCTCAGTGCTCCTAATAATGCTGCACTGAAAGAAAACTTACATACTTTTCGGAGGCTTACTTTCTAAGTCTTCTGATTCATCTGACCTAGAGTCATTCCCGAATCCAGTTTCCCAGTCATACCCCCAAAGAAGTACCTGAGGGTTTCCTTCTCATGGGCTAGATTCAGAATTTAACTCAGAGCTTCCACTTTTTTTTTTTTTTAAGAGAGAGATGGGGGAGTGGAAAAGGAGAGGGAGAGAGAGAATCCTAAACAGGCTCTACACCCAGCACGGAACGTAATGTGGGGCTCGATCTCATGAGCCTGAGATCATGACCTGAGCTGAAATCAGGAGTTGGACACTTAACTGATGGAGGCCCCTCAGGCGCCCCCAGAGCTTCCACTTCTAAGTGCAGTCTTTTACCTTCGTGTTATGACACCTCTCAAACACAGCCTTGCAGATTGTATTTTAAAATCCATGTGGCTCACCAAATTTTGTTTTGAACATGTTCCTGTTTCCTATAACCATGGTCATTTTCTAATCATCTTTATCTCTTCGCTGACCCCCAGTTTTACTAAGTCATGAAAATACAAGCATCTGCTTTCTATGAATAGATTAGAGATCCCCACAAGCCTAGATTCCCATGGAAACCAATCAAAAACTAAAAGGAAAAGAAAGAGTATATATTGAATTTCCCTGAGACCTACAGCTTGTTTTTCATTAGACTCATGCTGATTTCTTTTAAACTCTGGGCACAGGGCCAGCGAATATTTTTACAGCTGATAAAAAGGAACTTTAGATCCATTTACTTTTCATTTAAACTTTTAAGAATTAATTTTGTGTATAACATCAATTCCAAAGGAAATTTGAGCATTAATTTGATAATTGCCTTCTTAGGCCATAGGATTGTATTTGTTCATATAATTTTCTCTTATTGTTTTTTACCTACTTATATTTCACTGTTCAAAAGAGAGTTAGAGGGAATCAGGGGGTCTATTATTCCTACAGTATGAATATTGTCAGCCCCTGGGCACAGCATTTTCCCTATGACCAATCATAGGGCTCTTTATACCTCCTTTGACTGTTAAGCTTTTACAAAGCCCAAATAATCATTTACTGATATAACAGAAATATAACCAAAATGCCAAAGTCAGGGGGATCCAGAAAGCCAGGGAGGAGGTGACTGGGGAGAGCAGGGTGTAAATTTAAATAAGGTAATCAAAATAATTTTCATTAAGATAGTGATATTTGAAACAAGACTTGAAGGAGGTGAGGAAGTTAGCCATGTGAATGGCTGAGAGAACTTTCTTTTGTTCCTGGTGGAAGGAACAGCTAGAACAAAGGCCTCAAAATGGGAGCATGCTTGGAATGTTTGAGGAATAACAATGCGGGTAGGGCTAGCATCGTTCTAATGAGTGAGCCAGGGGAAGCAGTAGGTAATGAGGGTATGGCAGAAATGGTAACCAGATCCTATAGGGCCTTTTGGCCATTGTCAGGAATGTTTTTACTCTGAATGAAATGAGGAGGCATTGGAGGGTTTGGGGGAAAGGAGTGACATGATCTGACATATATATTAATAAAATAATCGTCCTAGCCCAGTGAAAAAATTTTTCTGCAGGGTTATTATTATCTATGTCTTTATTCCTTCTTCACATATGCTCTCAAGTCTCCTTCCCATCCTGGTCCCCTTCTCCCTATATGCATACAGTTGCCTAAATCCCTCACCTAGAATAGAATACAGTGCCAGTCTGATGAGTACAGAGTATGCCATGATTTTCCTCATTATCATTTTGGCAACCAAATGCAGTTGATTCCTATTGAAGATTTTTCAAATAAAACTTCTAATTTGGGGGTGCCTGGGTGACTCAGTTGTTTAAGCATCTGCCTTTGGCTTAGGCCATGATCCTGGAGTCCTGGGCTCAAGCCCCATATCAGGCTCCCTGCTCAGCGGGGGTCTGCTTCTCCCTCTCCCTTTGCCTCTCTCCCCACCCTTGTATTCTGTCTCTCGCTTGCTCACTCTCTTTCTCTCAAATAAATAAATATATAAAATCTTAAAAAAAAACACTTCTAATTTTGCTTTATGCTTACTATTGCTTAAACTAATCCTATATTCATATTGTTGTGGTTTTGGACCCAAATGTAGCATCTTACTCTATCCATATTTACTCATTTATTTGAACTTTCCAGACTTACTTAGGTAGAGTTTACCATTCCTTTCCTTGTTCCTCCAGTACCCTGTATACCGAACCACTGTTACATCACCTATCCCACCAAAAGATATTTATTTGTTTATACATTTTATTTCCCCACAAACAATGAACATCTTAATATCAGCAAGAGTGTTATAGTCATATTTTTTATTTCCAGTGCTTAGTACTTAACAAATACTCAATTAATACTTGGTGAATGGAATTGGGTTCATCATACAACCTTTCAAGATCCTCTTGGTTCTTGAGTCTGTCATTCAGTATAGTTGTCATCTCATCCCCATATGAGTCACCAGATGTCTCATCCTAATCTTTGATATCAAAATAGATCCTGCCTGCAGAAAAGCTTAATCATTGAAACACTACCACTAAAATTAACTTCACCAATTTAAAAGATTGTTGTATTCTTTCCTTATACTTGTCGGAACTGTGTCATCAGTGGTAATTAGGTCCCCTGAAAAATTTTATTTACTCTATCAGAGTCCACTTGTTCACCATTCCAATTCTGATGAGTAATTCATTCACTCGTTCACCATTTTAGTATTTAATCTATCATGTTGTACTATCTTAAAATATTAAAATCAACTTTTGCCTAAATATTTAAAGTCTTTCAGATTCTGAATCATCATAAAGTTAATATTTCACCAACAAAACTACTGATTTTCAAGAAATTTGTTGAGTATACTCTGTTTATCTCAAAAAATTTTAGATTTCAGAAGACATGGTTTATATCGTTTTAAATTTTTTTTCAAATCCTTCTGGTCTCTTTGTCATTCATTAAACTGATTCTTTGCAAACTGTTAGGAATTTGAGCTAAAATATGAATTTGAAGTAATGGCTCTAAATTTCTAACCATGTATGTAACTGGTCATTTCAATGTTGTGCAGATTGTGAACTAATACAATCTATGCGAGTTTGTGTAGATATGTACATATGCACACCGGTGCATGCTTTACATTGTTACTTAATTGAATAGTAATGTGTATACATATTACAAAACATTAAATATACCATGAAGGTTTACGATACATAATCTAAGAGCAGGGAAAACCTTCTGTCTATAAATCAAAATGTAGAAGCGATAGGAAAGGATTAATAAATATGGCTACAGAGAAATAAGAAAGACTTTTCCCTGTAGCAAACATCATAAGCAAAGAAAAAGAAGAAAGACAAACTGGAAAACAATATTTGCTAGTTATGTCACTAACAGAGGGTTAATACCCCTAAGACATAACACGGAGAAGAAAAAGACCAATGATTCTATAAAAATGAGCCAGAGATATGAACAGATAGTTCACAAGAAAGGGAATGCGAGTGGCCCTTAAATGTGTGGAAATGCGCTCAACGTTGTTCATCATAAGAGAAATGCAAGTTAAAAGTGCAGTGAGATGTTTTTCATGTGCCAGGTTGTCAAAAGTCAAAAAGTTTGAGAGTGCTCTGATGGCAAAACTATTGCTGAAGGGAATGAAAAATAGTATGACCCCTATGAAGGGAAGCTCAACAATAGCCAGCAAAAGTAACTAGAATATGCATTTACCTTTGACCCAGCATTTCCACTTCTAGAAGCATACGATGGTAAAAATAAGAAGTGATGTATGCACAAGGCTATTTAATTGCAGCATTATTTGTAATAGAGAAAGCATGAAGGGAAATGTCCTGTCAGAGGACTGGTTGAATAAAAAGAGTATGTCCTCACGATGTAGTGCTGTGCAGCGATAAAAAGTAATGAGAAATATTTTCATATAATATTTTTAAATGACCTCCTGGAGTGAAAAGTGTAGAATCTTGTGCACGGTCTATCAGAAGTGGAACTTGTAATGCAGTTGACAGTGGGCAGACTAACTTGGAGTGTGTCTTGAGCCAAAGTCGCATGCTGAACCGACTGAGCCACCCAGGTGCCCCTCTTGTTTACCTTTTGAACAAGAGAATCCTTCCCAGAAGCCCTATGGCAGACTTTTCTTCCATCGCTTTGACTCCTAGTCCTAATCCACTCTCTTGACAAAAATGAACCACCATGATTATTCATACCAATCAGTCCACCACTGGATTTGGTAAGGGCCCAGCCTTCTCTGAAGGACACAACTACTTAAAGGAAGATCAACAAAAATCAAGGTTCTGTTAGCCCAGAAGTAGATGGGCATAGATGTGAGGCAGGCACTCTGTAGTGTTGGCCACAGTGTCCTTTGGCCCGTTACAGAGCTTTGTGGACCTAACTACTATCTCCAGCAACGACTGTAGGCTACCTCCTGGGGCACCGCCCTTTAGCTCAGGCTACAAAAGCCAGATATACTAGTTCTGTTTACAGTGGGGGTGGCCTAATACTTACCCCACCTTGGGGTCCTTCCTATTTTTAGCATATATGGGCATCTCCTTCTGAATGCTTCCAAATAAGGGAATGGTCAAATCACTTAGCTTTGTCTTTAACAAACATGGGCACCACATAGCATGTTACCCTAACCTTCACCTGGCAAGCTTAATTGAGAAGTGTAGCTGTAAAGAGCACTGGTTGAAAGTAAAAAAATTCATTTAATCAACAGATATTTCTTTATTGAGTATCTGTTGATCATAAGGTATTGTTCTGTGTGTTTGGGATATAACAATGAACAAAATGAAACAGAAAATCCCTGCCTTCAAGGATCTTACATTTTGTTGGTATAAAACAAACCAACAGATGAAAAAGATTATAAAATATATATAGCATTATGTCAGGTGAGGGTACTTGCTATGGAAAAAATAAGGCAGGTGAAAGAGATAGGGAGCCGAGGGGTTGCATATTATACATAGAGTGATCAGATAAATCTCACTTAAGGAAGGAACATTAAGTGAACATTTAACATTTAAGTGACCTAAAGGCAATGAGAGAGCAAACCTCACAGGGGGAGAGAATGCCAAGTGCAGAGACCCTGGGATGGGAGCATGCATGGTATTACAAGAAATAGCAGAAAGAGCCCTGTAACTCTGGGGTGAGGATGAGGTCAGAGATCCTACAGGACCTACAGGATATTGAAAGATTCAGCTCTTACCATGCACGAAAGGAGAAGGTTATTGAAGGGTTTAAGCGCAGAAAATATGATCTAGCTTATATTTGGAAACGCTCATTTAACTGGTAGCCTGTCAAAAGGATGAAGGCAGAAGGAGGGAGACTAATTAGGAAGCTGAGAGATGATGTTGGCTTGGACCAGAGTGGTAGTGGTGGAGGTGGTAAGAAGGGGTCCGGGTTCAAATGTATTTTGAATTACTGTGGGATTATAGTTATGAAAGGAGGAGGAGCCAATGAGTTTGACAGTAGGTTTTTTTAAGCCTCATATCTTTTTAAATGTTTTATTAGAGGAAACTTTTCTCCTTCCCATGTTGAAGGAAATCCCAGACGTCATACCATTACACCAAAATTTATTTCTAAAAAAAGAAAAATGACTCTTGGAACACCTGGCTGGCTCAGTCAGTAAAGCATGTAACTTTTTTTTTTTTTTAAGATTTTATTTATTAATTTGTCAGAGAGAGAGAGCACAAGCAGGGGGAGCAGCAGGCAGAGGGAGAAGCAGGCTCCCACTGAACAAGGAGCCCAAGGCGGAGCTCGATCCCAGGACCTTGGGATCATGACCTGAGTCAAAGGCAGACAATTAATCAACTGAGCCCCCCAGGCGTCCCAGCATGCAACCCTTGATCTCTGGTTTGTAAGTTCAAGTCCCACGTTGGGTGTGGAGACTACTTAAAAATAAAATCTTTTAAAAGAAATTAATAGATAAAAGTAAAAGAAAATGACTCTTTTTAAATATGATCATTGTAATACTAAAAATTTAACAAGAATTATTTAATATCATAGTATCATAAAATAGCCCACCCATGTTCAAATTATAAATTATCTCATAAACGTTTTGTTTGGTTTTTTACATTTGTTTGAATTAGGAATCACGATCCAAATAAGAGTTATAAACTGACATTGGTTTATGTCTTTTAAGTCTTTTTAAATCTGTAGATTCCTCCTCTATCTCTCTTTCTTTTTTTCTTACAGTTTTTTGTAACTGGGGCTTAACTCCTTCAGTAACTCGATGTCTTAGTCCAAACTAATGGTCTCGTCTAGATGACGTTGATTCTCTCTCTAGATATAGTTAACTTGTTCCTGTCTTCCATACTTCCTGGAAATTAGTTATTGGATCTATAGGCTTGATCTGATTCCCCTTCAATTTTTTTTGGCTAAACTGCTTCATTGTTTTGCTACATTTCTGATCAATAGACACATAATATTCCATTGTCTCCATTGTTTTGATGTTTGTAGATTTTGCTGTTCAGTGCCTAAAGCCAGTGTGTTTTCAGGAGTTGCAAAATGGTGATATTCTAATTCTGCCATCCCTTCTACAGCTGTTTGCTGGAATAATTCATCAAAAGGAAACTTCCCCTTATTTGATTACTCACTGATACAGAAAAGGAAGAACTAATCCTTGATTCTTTCTCTTTATTTACCAGTTTTCAAAGTAAGGAAATATGTCCTCTCATGATGACCAATTAGTTTTTCCTTTTTTCCTTTGTAGTATCATCATGAACAAGGCATAGGATACTTTGGGTATCATTTTAACATAGTTGCTATATCAGTTCATTGACATTATTATCCCTAATTGATATTCACATTACTCCATCTTTGGTTATGAGAAGTCCTTCAAGTTGGTTCCTGGATCCTTTTGACATGATCCTATTTTTTGATAGCTTCTTTGCTAACTGCTATAACCAAATATTCCAGGTTGATCTCTGTATTTTCATTAAGCTTTTAAATTCCAGTATAGTTCATATACAGTGTTATATTAGTTTCACAATTTCTGTATTTTTTACTCCAGACCTGGAATCCACCATTTCTCCTAGGACCTATGGTTCTTGAAAGCAGGAAAAAGTATTTGGAGACCACAATCCAGAGTCTAGGGCTGCTCACTTTTACAGGGCTGGTGATTGTTTCTAAGTCTTTACTATGGTTACTCCTTGGAACTTTTTTTTTTTTTTTTGGTCATTTTGTCACTTCCTATTCTAATTCAGAACTAAGATGATGTTGTTTTTAACTTTACCTCTTCTTTTTTTTTTTTTAAAGATTTTATTTATTTATTTGACAGAGATAGAGACAGCCAGCGAGAGAGGGAACACAAGCAGGGGGAGCGGGAGAGGAAGAAGCAGGCTCATAGCGGAGGAGCCTGATGTGGGGCTCGATCCCATAACGCCGGGATCACGCCCTGAGCCGAAGGCAGACGCTTAACCGCTGTGCCACCCAGGCGCCCCTAACTTTACCTCTTCTATCTTACGTCGCTAATTCTTTTTCTCACCCAGCTGAGAATAGTAGAATATCACATAATATAATATAGATGAAGAAACCAAGACTAAAAGAGCTTGAGTAATTTTTCATTAAGTGGCAGAGTAAGAAGGCAATACATACATCTGTCTGACTCCAAAGTCTTTGCTTAAATTGGTTTTTAAAATTTTGACTTGACGCAGTTCCCTTGCTTCAAACGCATAGCATTTTTAATTGAGCTGCCAGGTAGAGAATTCAATTTAACTAACATGTATTGGGCGCCCCTTTCTTATGCAAAGGCCTGTTGTCTTGTGTGAGACTGATGTCCATCAGCAAATCTTGTCAACTCTACGTGCTAAAATTTATTCAGAAGCCAGTCATTTCTGAGCACCTGCTTTGCTACTACCCTGGTCATAACAACCAGCATCTTGGATTGGATTAGTAGGAGCCTTGTTTGGATTATTGTAGTGACCTCCTAACTGGCCTTCTGGCTTCTACTCTTGCCCCCTGCAGTCTGTGCTCGTGACATCAGCCAGAATGAGCCTTTTAAACTCAAGTCAAATCACGTCAGTCTCTGCTCCAGACTCTCCAAGGGTTTTTTTTATCTCAGAGTAAAAGCCCAAGCACTTCCTATGACTTATAAAGCCCTATATTTTATAAATCTCCTTTTACCTAGATGACCTTATTTTTAATCTTACCCTTGTGTTTTCTGCATAAGCCCACTCTGGCCTCGGTGCTGCCGTTCCTCTAAAAGGAAAAGAATGCTTTTGCCTTGAGGTTTTTTTGTATTTGCTTTTCTCTTTGCTAGGAATGCTGTTCCAATAGATACCTCTGTGTTGAACTCCCTCACTTTTTTTTTTTTTTTGGTGAGCTCTACACCCAATGTGGGGCTCAAACTCACGACCCTGAGATCAAGAGTTGCATGCTCTATCGACTGAGCCAACCAGGGGCCCCAAACTCCCTCACTTTCATCAGTTCTTACTTAAAAGTTACTGTTTCAGTAAAGCCTTGCCTGGCTTCCTACATGAGAGTCCCTCATTTCACACATTTTATTCCCCCTACTCTGTTTTTTTCCTTAGCATTAACACTGCCTAAAATACTGTGTGTTCTACTTGTTTGCCTTGCTTATTGTCTCTTACCCGACTAGAACGTAAACTCCACGAAGCTGGAAATTTGGGGGGCCTTTTTCCCGCCCCATTTCTCCCCATTGCCTAGAACAGTGCCTGGTGCACAGTTGGTGCTCAAAAAAATATTCATGAAATTAATGAGTCTACTTCTGAAGTCCCAGCTTTATTAATTCCCCAGGTGGTCTAGCACTTCTCACATTAAGCGTGTATTCTTGACTCAAAACATATGATGACATTCCCGTTGTCTCATATTAGGCTATATTTTTAAGGAAGCGTAGCTCTGCTCTGCTATCTTTTTCTCATACAACCCTCCACCCCCACCCAATGACTCCTGCTTATTCTTCATAGAATACTTCCTCTCTTGGGACTGGATTTTTCTTTTCCTTTCTTTCCTTTCTTTCTTTCTTTTTTTTTTTTTTCTTTTCCTTCTGGTTAAATAGCCACAGACTGGCCATGTGAGTGGCTCTCGTTGGAAAGCGAGTCAGTGCAGCCTAGTGGAGAGCGGAGGCCAAGCATTTGCATCTCTAGAATGTTTGTATTGACAAATGGCAGTCAGTTATTGACATTTATGTCCCTTGGTGATACTTCAATTGGCTTATCTTTGCTGGTCAAATGCCTTAATTGTTCTGGCCTTTAATTCAGTCAAAGTTGGAGCTAGAGCAGAGGGGAAAGAGAAGGAGCGAGGCTAACAGAACATCAAACTTGAGCTGGGAGGCTGCTGGCAACGATCAGCCTGTCATAATGTTATGATTTGTTCATTTTTATACCATTTATTAGCCTTTACTTGTTGTGCCATTTGGCCTCCAGGGCAGATAAAGTGCTGTCTAATTTGGTAGGTCTGCTTCTGTCAGAGCAGCCTCGACAGGGAAGGTGTTAGCTGCAGTGACAAATAATCAATAGCTGTCGTTGTCATGAGGAACGTGAGCAGTTGGGCCTTTCATCTGGAGGATTAGAGGTCTAATTGGATTGAGAATAGGGAGGGTGGGCTGTTGGGTAACCCTGTCAGCCTTGTGAAGCTGTCAAATGTCGGCCTTATTCATGGTGAAGGGAAGAAGGAGCCGTGTGCTTTCAGAACGGAGGAGGAAGGCATGTGAAAGCCCTTTTTATACAAAGGAACAGATCCCGAAGTCGGCCCAGCTAGCATATGCCCCCTTCTTTATTTAATTAGATGCCCCTTTGGATAATAAATCTATGTAACTTTAAATGCTATCTCTAAGGCTGGGTGTGCAAAACACACGCGTATACACACACGGTACAAATCCAGACTGGCTCCTTTTGTCTCTGGTCATGCTACACAGTGGACCACTTAAATGGAGATTAAAAACGAAACTGTAGGGGAGAAATGGCCTACGTTGTCATCTCATTGCCAGAATTAACAAGTGAGAAGAATCTTTAACACTGTTATTAGAAAAAAAATGAGACGTTAAACTAAAAGGATAGGTGAGTTAATAATAAAGTGTGGATATTTGACGATATTTTTCTCCCATACCCACTTAGAAATGTGGTTCCTTATAAAACAAAATCTTCCCTTTATTCCTACATGAATTAACCCAGGGAAAAATTATACATTGGCTAAGTTGTTTCTTTCCAAGGAATGCCTTATTCTTTTTTCCTTAGCAAATTAGAACAAGTGACAGGATTGGATTTAAATTATACCAGTGCTGTCATATCCAAGTCAGTCTCAAAATCTCTTCTCCTATCCCCACCCCCCAACATACTTACGCTATTCTATATGTACTCCTATATATTACTTAACATTATAAAGCTATCGTTAGGAGTATGAATGGAGAAGATATTTGGAAAGAAATCAGTTGACTTATTCTCCAATGTACAGAGCCCTTAATACCACCTCTTTATGGCCAAGTTTATGATTTTAAATCCCACTAAATTCTATGGAACAAAGTTAACAATGATAAATTCTAAATACAGTGTTATAAGCAACATTTATAATTTTCCTATACATACATTCTCTATGCATAAATTAAATTTAGTGCATTGCTGTTATCCAAAAGCATATAAAATTAAATGTTTTAAAAATATACTAGGTCCAGAGAGCATTTGTAAGCCTCATCTATGTATGTAGGTATATTTTAATGAAGGCCTTGAATAAAGGTGAACTGACAGTAATGTCCAGAGTGTGTGAATAGGCATTCCTAGGTTATGGATTATGCACTCAGCCCATCTCTGTATCCATAGGGTCTCCTTTCTATAGTCATTCAAAGCCCTGTCAACCAATTTGAAATGACTCCAAAAAGTACTCTAAAAGAACCTAATGGGTGTAGAAACTAGATACTGTATGGATGAACCCAGTGACCTCATTGTGCCCTTCAAATTCTGAGATTCATTACCGTTACAAATATTTCATTAAGTTCTCCCCATATTGGTCTAGCTTGAAGATTCTATGATCTTGTTTTGTAGTCACACTGAAGTTGAGCACAAGTCTCAGTGCTGCAGACTAAGTTTAGAACTGTGGTTATCTTAAGTACTTGTTTTGCTTGATCTAAGCAAGAAAAATTTAAAGTTTCAAAACAACTATCCAAGGTTGCAGAAATCTCTCAGATTTCATGCAGTTCTTCTAGAACTATATCTGTGAAACTATAATTATGACTGCATCTTCTTTTTTTTTTTTAAGATGTATTTATTTATTTTAGAGAGAGGGGACCTGGGCAGTGGGGAGGAGCAGAGCAGGGCTCAGTCCCACAACCACAAGATCAGGACCTGAGCCAAAAAACTAGCGTCGGACGCTTAACCGACTAAGCCACCCAGGTGCCCTGACCACATTTTCTTAAACAAAATTGTTCACAGGAAGTGGTAGAGACAAATTTGATGTCCTGGCAAAAGAAGTTCAATGTCTAAATAGCTAGATTCACATTAGGGTCTTGGATCAGAACATACTGTCTATGACCTATAATCAAAGTCTTTGCTCTTGAGGTCAGGTTAGAATATTGTGTTGCTTTGCGACACATCAAAATCTTTGCTGTTCATTCACTTAACAAATATTTGTGCAAAAGCTACTGTGGTAAGTTTTGGGAATACAACTATACACAGGGCATAATCCTGTTCTCAAGGAACTCATAGTTTAGTGGGGGAAACAGACAGGGTAAATGGTAGTTATAGTATTTTTGTGTTAAATCCTAGAAAAGGAGTAAGCCTAGGGATATCATGGGAAAATATAGGAGGGGCATCTAAGCCACCCTGGGGTGTTGTGGTCTGGAATGTCTTCCTTAAACAGATAGCGTCTATGCTAAATGACAGGAAAGAGGTGGAAAGACCACTCCAAGAATATCTTCAAGTATTCTTGTATTGCTCTCGGGAAAGGAAAGAATATATGGTTTAATATGCATGGATCACTGAATATGAGGTAGAAAATATGGAAAGATGATATTGGACAAGTAAAATGGGGTCAAACCACAAAGGGTCCTACATGGAAAACAGTGAGTAGATTTGAAATTTTATTAAAAGTTTAGATTTAAAACATGAAAATTGATTATATAGGACTGAAGGAAAGGGATATGCAGCTAACTCACCAATGATTTTCTGATTACCAAATTCAGATACTTTTCCTGAGGTCTCATCCTTGACTTCCTCGGTCCATTTGACCTTCTTTATAAACCTCTCCATGAATCTACTTCTTTTCCCCGGTATATATTACCTGTAAGTGACAAAAGCAATGGGCTAGACTTGGAAGTCAGAAGAGCTAGATTCATGATAGGTTCTGCTTCTTTTTAACAGTGTATTGGGGCAAGTTTTAAGCATAAACATTCTGGGTTTCTGTTTCCTGTTCTTTAAATTTGTGACAATACTTATCTCAAAAGTTTCTTATGGGCATTAAATAAATTAATGAATTCAAAAGAAATTTATTTGAAAGGACCCTTTGATTTCTTAAAGGACATATAGTCTAAAGAGCCCTGACTTGGATCTGAAAATGCTGAGTACTTTGGGTAGAGAAAAAAATGTATTCAGGCAGATCAAATGAGTCATTTTGAATGTAAGAGGCAATGACCAAGACAATCAGGTAGCAGTTCTGAGAATACCATTAGACTCTCTTTTATGGATCTTAGCACTTCTTGTTTTATCTTATGGTTATTCATGAGCAAATCCATTCTTAGTATTCTGCAAGCTCAAAGAGTACAGAGTCTCCTCAAATTTATTTTTGTATCCCCTTGTAATTCAGCGCTAAGTACAAATATAAATAATAGGCGCTAAGTAAATATTTGTGTGTTTGGGGGCATGAAACAGTGAATTCTTGTGCTAGTATTGTCAGAATTAGCTCTGGATCCAGTTTAATATCCAACATTCTTGAATCAAATTATTCCCTCATTTTCAGTTCTGCAGGGATGTTAAAAATACCACTCTTGGGGCGCTCGGGTGGCTCAGTCCGTTAAGCATCTGCCTTAGGCGCAGGTCATGATCCTGGAGTCCTGGGATCAAGTCCTACATTGAGCTCCCTGCTCAGCAGGGATTCTGCTTCTTCATCTGCCCCTCACCCTGCTTATGCTCTCTCTCTCTCTCAAATAAATAAATAAAATCTTAAAAAAAAGAATACTACTCATTCTACAAAACCTTTTATTATCTTAACTTTAGTATTATTAATGAAATGTAGCATTTGACTAATAGTGAGAAAGGACAGAAGCTTGATACTGGTCCCATTTGCGTGGACAAGAACAAGTCTGAGAGAATATATGTTACCCAGGTAGTTATAGGAGCTCAGCAAGAGGGAATGTTGGATTGTGTAAAAGATTATAGTTGGTCTCTAATTAAGGACAGCTACTGGCATCATGAGATCCGAAATAGATAGATGGTCAAGTGGTACTTATGAGGATGGTTGACACTACCTAAATACTTCTTCCATCATTGGGATTAGTACAGTGGTTCTTAACTATCTAGAGAAGTTTTTAAAATAACAATGCCTTGGGACACCTGTGTGGCTCAGCCAGTTAAGCATCTGCCTTCTGCCCAGGTCATGATCTCAGGGTCCTTGGATTGAGCCCCACATTGGGCTCTCTGCTCAGGGGTGTCTGCTTCTCCCTCTCCCTCTCCCTCTGTACTCGTGCTCTACTCTCTCTCAAATAAAATTTTTTAAAAAAATAACGATGCCTTTTGGTTATGGTGGACTAGCTCATGTTGGATCAACCATCCCATAAATAACATTTAAAAACTCTGGGCAAAATATAAAAACAGCTATCTGGAGGAACTGAAGAGTAACCAGAAGCAGGCAGAAATTAGGGAGGAATCAACTCTTGGAAGAAGAAAAGAATGGCATTGGATGAGTTTCTGCTTTTATGGTAGGGTCTAGTCAGTTCTTCAAGGGGGAGGAAAATTAAAGAGAAATCTATATTCTTAATAGTTGAGAAATCAGAGTACAGCATTTTGGGCAATGGCTGAAAGTCAAGAGAGAGATTCCCAAATAGAGGGACCCATGGAAGGGAAGCCCCAAGTTCTACATATAAATTGCCCAAATCTCTGGCTGATCCCTTATCTAAACATACATGGGGAAAACTTCAGGAAGCCAAGCTAAGGCTAAAATAACTCAGAGATTTTAGCTGCTACCTGCCTATGCAGAAGAAACAAAGTTTGGAATTTGAGTTCTGCCAAATTAACTACCTGCTAAAACAAACAAAAATTACTCTTCAGTGTAATATACAGAATCAGATTCTCATTTAAAATGTCCAAAATATTATCCAAAATGATTAGACATGTGAACAAACAGGGAGCTTGTGATGCAAACTCAAAAGAAAAGGAAGTCTTGGAAAACAACTTGCAAGCTGATCCAGATGTTATAATTAGCAGACAAGGATTTTTAAACAGCTATTTTAACTCTGCTCAAAGATGCAAAGAAAAATATGCTGTTAATGAAAAACCAATACAAAGTCTCACAGGAAAATAGAAACTATAACAAAGAACTAAATGGAAATTTTAGAACTGAAAAATATAATATCTAAATAAAAATTTCACTGGAAGGACTTATTGGTGAATTGGAGATGACAAAGAATGAATGAACTTGAAGATAGATTGATAGAAATTATCCAACCAAAAAAAAAGATAAAAATGTATTATTAAGAGGGGAAAAAAAGAAGAGTGTCTCACTGATTTGTCAGACAGTACTGCAAGAGCTCACATACTTGCAATGAGATTATCAGAAGAGAAAAGGGGGAATGGAACAGAAAAGCATTTGGAAAATAATGACCAAAAATTGCCCAAACTTGGTGAAGACATTAACTTAAAGATTCAAGAGGCTTGGTGATCACCAAAAAGATAGAGAGACAGAAAACTCCACCTAGAAATACCATAGTCAAATTATTGAAAACCAAAGATAAAGAGAAAATCTTGAAGGCAGCCGCCCAAAAAGACACAATCTAATATGATAAACCATGAATTCAGGTGACTGCATACTTCTCAAAAACAATAGATACAAGAAGACAGTAGAATGATAGGTTTAAAGTGAGAAAACTATCAACCTACTATTCTAAATATAGTAAAACTATCTTACCATAATGAAACTAAAGGAAGGACAAATAAAACTAAGAGAATTTATCTAAAACAAACCTACATTTTAAGAAAAACTAAAGGAAGTTCTTCAGGCTGAAAGGAAATTATGCCAGATGGAAACTTAATGTTCCTACTGTATCTTCTACTGATAAAGCCAAATTTTGTGGCAGCTGGTAAAAGAGAAATGGTTACTAACTCCAGCATCACAAATCAGGGTAAAGAAGAGTTGATTTAAGTTGAAAGTCAAATAATTGACAATTGGTACACTGATGAAGAAAATTTTCTTTTGATTCTAATTTGCTAAAAATGTATGCCAAGAGTGAGTGTTGAACATTGTCAAATGCATTTTCTATGTCTGTTGGGATGATCATATGATTTTTCTCCTTTATTTAATCAATTTTGCACATTATATCAATTGATTTGTATTCTGGGGATTAAGTCCTTAACTAAGCATTAAGTATTATGCTTTTTATATATTTCTCATTTTAATGTGTTAATATTTTGAGGATTTTTGTAGCAGCATTAAAGAATTTTGATCTATAGTTTAGTTGGGTTTTTTTTTTTTTCTTCTGATGTCTTTGTCAGGTTTTGGCATTAGGATTATGTGGTCTTTATAAAATAAGTTGGGAATTGTTTCATTCCCTTCTATTTGAAAACTTGAGTAAGATTGGTGTTATTTCCTTATTAAATTTTGTATAGAATTTACCAGGAAACCCACTTAGACCTCATGGTTTTTAACTTCCTAATTTTGGTGGGAAGGTGGTTTGTTTGTTTGTTTGTTCGTTTGTTTGTTTGTTTTTAAAGCAGGCTCCATGCCCAGTAGGGCTTGCCCAGTAGGCTCCATGCCTAATGTGGGCCTTGAACTCACAACCCTGAGATCAAGACCTGAACTATGATCAAGAGTCAAGTGCTTAACCATCTGAGCCACCCAGGCACCCCGGGAAGGTTTTTTGATAACAAATCGATTTCTTTAATAGATCTAGGCTATTCAGATTTTATATTTCTTCTTATGTCCATCTTGGTACCTTGTCTTTTTCAGTGATTTGTCCATTTCATCTAAGTAGTTACATTTATTGGAATGCAGTTGTTCTCTCTTTTCCCCTGTTATCCTTTTAATGTTTGTAGTGATATCCCCTCTTTCATTCCTGATATGGTAGACAGAATATTGGCTCCCCAAAGATGTCTATTTCCTAATCCTCAGATTCTGTGAATATGTTACCTTACAATGGCAGAAGGGACTTGGCAAATGTAATTAAGTTAATATAGCTTTTTAAAGATTTGTTTATTTAAGAGAGAGAAAGTGTATACAAGTGGGGGAAGGGCAGAGGGAGAGAATCTCACACTCAGTGTGGAGCCCCATGTGGGGCTCAGTTCCACGACCCATGAGATCATGACCTGAGCTGAAATCAAGGGTAAGTCACTCAACCAACTGAGCCACCCAGGCCCCCCTAAGTTAATACTTTTGATATTGGAAGGATATCCTGGGTTATTTGGGTGAGGCCAGTATAATTAAAAGGGTCCTTACAAGGGAAAGCAGAAGGCAAGAGCCTCAGCAAAGGGGATGTGATGACAGAAACTTGGAGTGAGGAGATTGATGGCTGGACATCCCAGGGAATATGGGAAGCCTCTAGAAGTGCGAAAAAAGCAAGAAAGCATTTTCTCTTCTAGAGCCTTTAGAAGAAATACAGCCCTGTCCTGCACATTAATTTTAGTCCAGTGAGACCCTTGCTAGACTTCTGACCTACAAAATTGTAATATAATAAACTTGTGTCATCTTAAGCCCCTAAGTTTGTTATAATTTGTTACAGCAGCAGTAGAAAATGAATACAGGTGATATTAGTAGCTTGTGGGTTTTTCTGTTTTTCCTTCCTCAATCAGTCTTATAGACTTTAATTTTGTTAATCTTTCCAAAAAACCAACTTTGGCTCTGTTTATTTTCTCTATTATTTGTCAGTTCCTATTCCAATTAATTCTCTTCAGTTTTATTCACTTTTCCTTACTTTTCCTTACTTTGGGTTTAATTTTTCATCTTCTTCTAACTGGAATCTTCATCTTTTTCTGTCCTGGAATCTTGAGTCAGTAATTTTATAGAATAACAATTATGGTAAAATTATAGTAAAATATTATCATATATTTATATATAATATGTTATATATAATTACTTAAGCATGCATTTACATAATTTAACTAAATATATAAATATAATTACTTAAAGCTATGAAATTTCCCCAAGTACTACTTTAGCTACAACTCACAAGTTTTGATATTTTGTATTTTTGTTGTCCTTAAGTTTGAAATATTTTCTAATTTCTGTAATTATTTCTTCTCTGAACCAAGGATTATTTTTTTAAAGTACTATTTAATTTCCAAATATTTTGAGTTTTTCTATAGATATTGTATTATCTAATTTTACTCTGTGGTGATGAATGTGTTATAAGATTTCAATCTTTTTCAAATTGGTAAGACTTACTTTTCAGCCCAGAATATGTTCTATTCTGTCAACATTTCATGTGCAATTGTATTCTGCAGTTGGTGGGTGTGGTGTTCTATGACATATTAAGCAAATGTAGTTGACAGTGGTGTTCAAATCCTTTATGTACAAATTAACTTTAATAATTTTTTTGGAAACATGTCACACTTACATAAAAGTTACAAGTATATTGCAACAAACTTATTTTCCTGAACCATTTGAGAGTGAATTGCTGATCTGATACCTCACCGCTTCCAAGTATTTTTGTGTATTTTTCAAAAAATAAGGACATTCAACATTACCATAATATAAACATCAAAATCAGATAATTAACATTGATATAGTACTACCATCAAATTTTCAGACTCTGTTATTATCCCAAGAGTATCCTTAAAGATTAAGTTCAGAATCACACATTGCATATAGTTGTCAAGTTTCTTTAATCTCCTTCAATCTGGAAAAATTCCTAATCTTTTCTCAACTTTAATGGTGTTGATACTTTTGAAGATTGATGGCTAGATATTTTATGCAATATTCCTCAATTTGGACATGTTAGGTATGTTTTCATAATTCGATTTATGTTATTCATCTCAGCAGAGATACTGTAGAAGTGGTGTTGTGTTCTTCTCATTGAATCCTATCAGGTATCACACAATTTTTTTTTATTTTTCCCATTCCTGATGATGTTCTCTTGCTCAGTTAGTTAAGGTAGTGTTTGCTTTTCTCCACTGTAGAGGTACTCTTTCATCTTTTTCTTTAATAAATATTTTGTGGGGAGATACTTTGAAACTGCGTACATATCTGTGTACATATTTTATTGTGTGCTTTACTTGATATTAAAGTAGCCACAGCTTTGTTATGATTATTGTTCCAGGCATAAGTTTTTCCATTCTGTTACTTTCAACCTATCTGTGTCTTTATATTTAAAGTGCACTGCTTATAGACAGCATAAAGTTGATTCTTGCTTTTTTTATCTAGTCATATAATATCTGCATTTAGTTGGATTGTTAGTCCATTTACATTTAATGAATTATTGATATGGCTGAGTTTCAGTCTTCCATTTTATTATTTTCATTTTATGTTTGAACCATCTGTTTTTCTTCCTCTCAACCTGTTTTCTTGTACTTTTTTGGAATCAAATATTTTTTAATATTTCATTTTAGTTCCTTTATTGAATTTTTAGCTATAATTTTTTTTTTTTTTTTTTTAGAGAGGGAATGGGGAGGGGCAGAGGAAGAGGGAGAGAGAGAGAGAGAATCTTAGTCAGGCTCTACACCCAGCACAGAGCCTGACCTGGGGCTCAGTCTCATGATCCTGAGACCACCACCAGAGCCAAAATCAAGGCACCCCATATCTATGTATTATTTTTAAGAGCTTTCTCTAGGGTTGACCTTATGCATTCTTATCACATTGGAATACTATACTACTTATCATAAAACGTTAAGTTAAATATGTCATTCTATTGTCTTCTGGCCTCCATTGTTTCTGATCTACCATCATTCCTGTTGTTCTCATGTGTGTAGTGGCTGTTGTTGTCATTCTGATTTCTTTCAGTATTTTCCTTTTAATTTTGGTTTTCAGCAGTTTGCCTTTTATGTGCCTAGCAGTAGTTTTCTTTGTATTAACTATGCTTGGGCTTCACTGAGATTCTCAGATCTAAAAGTAGAGTTTTTTAACTGAATTCCAGTAGTTCTTTCTTTTTTTTTTTTTTTTAGATTTTGTTTATTTATTTGACAGAGAGAGAGAGACAGCCAGCAAGAGAGGGAACACAAGAGGAGGGAGTGGAGAGGAAGAAGCAGGCTCCCAGTGGAGGAGCCCAATGCGGGGGCTCGATCCCAGGACTCTGGGAACACTCCCTGAGCCGAAGGCAGACACTTAACAACTGAGCCACTCAGGTGCCCCCCAGTAGTTATTTCTTAAATACTTTTTCACATTCTCTCTTCTCTATCTGAGACAAATATGCATATGTTAGATTTTTCTATAGGTCATTAAAGTTCCCCTGATTTTTTAAAAATCTTTTGCTTTTATTCTTCAAATTAGTTAGTTTCTGTGATCCATGTTGAAATTAACTGGCCCTTTTCTTTACTATCTAGGCTAATATTTCATCCAGTCTGTGATTTTTACATTTCAGATGTACTTTCCAGTTCTACAGTTTTACTTGGTTCTTTTAAAAAAAATTTTTGAAGATTTTATTTATTTATATTTAAGAGAGCAAATGGGGGGAGGGACAGAGGGAGAGAATCTCTAGGCAGATACCTGCGGAGCCCAATGTGGACTCTATCTCACCACACATGAGATCATGACCTGGGCCAAAAAAAAGAGTTGGACGCCAAACTGACCAAACCACCCTGGTGCGCCTATATTAATTGTTTTTTCTCTTATCACTGAGCCCTATTTTTCTGGGTTTTTTTTTTTCCATGTATAGTCATTTTTTTATTGTACACTCAGAATTTTGCAGCATGCTTTGTAGGGAATCTTCATTTTGTTATCTTCCTCTCAAGAATGTTGATTTTTTTGTTGTCGTCGTTTTATCAGGCAATTAAAACTGGTTAATCACACTGAACTTGTTGAATGTTTCAGTTTTCCCCTAGTCTTTAGTTGAATATGTTAGACCTGGTTCATAGTCTATACTTTTAAGCAATGGCTTTTCTGAGGTTTCAATGAAAAGCCTGAGAGGTGTGCCAAGTCCTCTGGGTGGGACTCAAACTCCAAATTCTGTCTCCTCTGTCTTGGGTGGTAGCTGAAATCTCTTATCAGTTTTTTCAACCTTCCATTTGTTGGTTTCTGCAGACTTCTTGCAGAATTTGCATTTGAAAATTCAGGGGTCAGCTGAGGATTTTAGAGGAGTCTATATGCATAGTTGAGGACTCCCTCTCTGGCTCTTTTTTCCATCTTTATTATTCCATTATTCTAATCTAATCCACCATGTCTATTTTCTAAACAACTGAACCCCTTGTCAGTCTTCCTGATTCAAGTCTTTTTCTCTTCAAACCATTCTCCATGATACAGCCAGATTTCATTCACTCATTTATTTGTCAGATAGTTGATGGGTACTCACCCAAAAGACAATACTGTCAAGCAGTCAAGCTGTTGCAGCAATTAGGTTGGCTTGCCACATGAATTCAACTGGTAAAGAGACCAACAGACCCAATTTATTTAGATAGTGCAGTACTCATGGTACTCAGGCAGCATGAGCTTTATGTTTTGCATTGGTTCTCCTTGCCCCCAAGTCCTATAGGGGTGATGTGGAGACAGGTCCAGTAGATTCTGCACAGGCAGTGGGTCTGGGTCACCCCTGAGGAAACCTGAAATTTGAAAACCCCTAATCTTACATCAAGACTTTGAGCAGACTGGCCCCACCTTTGCCCCTAAGTGAGACATTGTCCTTATTATCCTGGCCATCAAGCAAATCCATCTTCCAACCTGAAGGGAGATAATATCTCTAGCTTCCAAGGCCACTTACTATGCGGACATCCTTGAAAACATGTCTAAGTTACTAGACATGTAGACACACTACAGAGAATCACCTCCAAAGAAGTAAAAGAAAAGCAAACTTACCTTTGGTCAAGCATGGAGAGTGATTTTAGAGGTAATAGAAATGTGTCCATTTGTTCTACCAAGTCGTTTTATCCTTCTCCTTTCCATTTGCAAAGGAAAAAAGAAGTCTCAACCACATGCTAATTATAGCCTTAATTTTCTACAATAGGTTTTTAATCTTTCATCCCACAATGAGATACAAGGCTGAAAATCATAATTACCTTGGAAGTCTTGGGCTTATACACCTTTACATTAAACTGGAAAGATATGGTCTGCAAAGGCATTATCTGATTATAATTAGCAATTTATTAATATTTTGAACAGCTATCCCACGGAATTTAGTTAGATTTGATCAGAGGAGGAAGAGACTAGAGATATACACTGTGATTCTTGCTGCACGGGTATTATAACCAAGATCAAGAGAATGGTCCTATGCTTGAAGAGGGTATTAATCTTACAAGACAGTATTAGTATACAGAGTGTCCCTTATAAGAAAGCCGGGCTGTAAGTGCTTCACAGGTGGGAGCAATCATCAAGGAAGCTTTTATGGACCATTCTGATGTCTATTATTCTTCCTCCAGGTGTTGAGAGGCAATTACTACAGCAGCTTTTTTTATTCTAACTTCCTGATGCAGCTACAGACCTGCATTGAACTTAATACTGTAGTCACGATGGTGACTTTGCATTGTTCAGGGAGTCATTCCTCAAAGCCTAGCTAGAGTGCTGCTGATTCTTTTATAAGCATATAATTCCCTGTATTAAAATTCTTCCTGCCCAGAATACCTAAAATAGCTACCGTTTCCTGTACTAAACCTGCCTAATACATAGTGGAATTGAAATTTCAGGTATGCCCTAATGAAATGGTCAAACTTAGACAAGGAATGAGAATGGGGGATAGAATTTCAGGCACAGAGAACAAAGTGAGCAAAGGTTGAAAAGCGGAATGGCCATGACATTTTTTTTTGGAAACATTGAAGAAATTATGGAAAAGAATGAGAGGTAGAGTTTCCATCATACGGATTTCTTTCTTTCCTATCTAATCCTAATTTTTTTCATTCCTCTTTCCTTATTTTACTTCCTTTCTTTCTCTCTTTCTTCCCTGCCCTTTCTCTCCCCATGGAACTTGTCTATAGCTTAAATCTTTCAGTTTTTCGTAGTAGCTTCTATAGATATTGCTTACTCATTTTGGTGGCCTTCAGAATTAAAGAAGTTACAGCATCTCCAAAGTTTTGTCCTTTCCATTGACTATCCTACTACTGGGTCAGCAGAGTCATTCCTGAACTTGGCTCTATTACTGAGCAGACTCATTCATAAATCTAGTCTCCTTGGACTAACTAGATTTATTGTGAGATACCAGAAATCCTCCTCAGATGTGCATGACTGCCCTTGGAAGCTCTAAGCTTTTACTGTCACCTGGTTCTAACCAGAGCAATATCTCTTATCCATTGGCAAAGGAGAGTTAAGGATGTGATTGGGAGTTTGAGCATAAAAGTAATGTGATGGGCTTGAAGAGGCTGAATGCAAGGCTTGTGGGGGGTAATGCAGCGATTCACCATAGCCATAGGCAAATTGTATCTCCTACAGTGCAAGACATAAAGTCCAATATATATTTGATGTTTGGCACCTATGGCATTTGGTTAGCCATTGTGAGGTAATACTGGGTAGTTTTGATGAGGGAGGTTGAAACGAGGCTTGATTGGAAAGAATCCGGGCTGTAGGCATTTTTGTCTTTTTTTTTTTTTTTAATTTTTGTAATTTTGTTATCCTGCCATATTTTCTGGCATTTGTTCTCAATGTTTTAAATTAGCTATTACCCTAGCTTGTTTTTGTTGATAACTGTAGTCTCAAGTAACTTTCTCCTTGGCTTTATGAGAATTTCTTTTCAAACGTTGTTCCCCAAGTTTATTCTATCCAAGAAAAATGAGGTTAGGTATTAAGCAGCTTTTTGTTACTTACCAAGAAAAAAAAAACACACAATTAAAATTACAAAAGCTTAGGGGCGCCTGGGTAGCACAGCGGTTAAGCGTCTGCCTTCGGCTCAGGGCGTGATCCCGGCATTATGGGATCGAGCCCCACATCAGGCTCCTCCGCTATGAGCCTGCTGCTTCCTCTCCCACTCCCCCTGCTTGTGTTCCCTCTCTCGCTGGCTGTCTCTATCTCTGTAGAATAAATAAATAAAATCTTTAAAAAAAAAAATTACAAAAGCTTAAAAGGACCTTGGAAATGATTCTGTGCAGCCTTTCCCAAAGCTCCTTCTTTAGAACAATATTCTCATAAAATGTGTGAAAATGGGTCCCATGGCCAAATAAGTTTGGAGAATACTGGGTGCTCCTTCTTGAAAATTGATGGTGCATATTAGCATCTTAAAGGCTCTGAGAAGTCATACAATGAGGACTTTTTTTTCCTAAGGCAGGATTTCTCATAATTATTTGATCTCAATATACATTTTTTTAAAACTTAAACTAATAACATCTTAAGGAACTGGTGGTAGGTAAAACACTTTGGAAATTGGAAAGTTGTTTCACTGATCACGTCTAAGAACAATGCCTTGGGGCACCTGGCTGGCTCAGTCGGTACAGCGTACGTAGGACTCTTGATCACAGGGTTGTGAATTTGAGCCTCATGTTGGGTGTAGAGACTACTTAAAATCTTCAGTATTTAATAATGATAATGCAGCTAAACTTATATTTACTACTTTTTAAGCTGGCGATAGATTAAAACAGATTTTATCATTACTACAGAAGATGTGACATGCTAGCTAAAAAGGCAAACTAAAAAGGTGAGTGGTTTGCTGATGTTTTAATAGTTTTAGACCACCGCTCACTCTCTTTAGTCTATAACAATGTCAAATGTTGGTCTCTTAAAATTGGTTAGAGCACTCTGGGTTTTGAAAAACCAGTTCAAGTCTGTCTAAAGCCATCTGAAAGGGGAATTTTTCTGAAGCTTTTTCTATTCCCATGATTCTCACAAAATTCTTCAATTCATTCTAGTCTAAAAAGTAATGGATCTTCCTTAAAGAAGTGCTAATCCCAAGGTGATCACAAAAGACAGATTTTCCCACTTCTGATCAGGTTTTTTTTTTTTTATTTTGCTACTTTTTTTTTTCTTTAGCATGGTGGTATTTTGTCCCCAGGACATTTCTTTTTACACAAAATATTGTACTGTCTATAAGAAACACTCTTGGAATTTTTATTTTTCAGGACTCCATTTTGGCATGATATTTTTCGGTCATTACCACACTTAGCAAAGTCATAGTTCATTATCACCTAAGATATCTTAGAATTAAATTCTTGAATTGCGCTTGACCTTTCTGTTGGCAGACGATTTAAATTAGATAGTATCTCTCCTCATCTTAAAACAGATTTCATCTCTTAGGAATGCCATTATTTGTCAAAAAAGAAACTGTGACAATAGGAAAAGGATGTGGGTGAAGAAAAAGCACGGTCTTTTGTCATCAAAAATCTGTGCCTCGTTTTTATTGCTGGAAATAAACATATATCATGTTTGGTGTATGGGGGTTCACATTAGTATCCGAAGTTTTTATGGGCTCTCTGCTGATTCCTTGATACAACCCAGGATATTGTGCTGTGTTTTCTCAACTGCCTTTGTAAACACCGTCGCCTTAATAGATCATTTTGAAAGAAGCTACCACCCTGCTATATCCGTTGGTAGCCTTCTTTCAGGTTTCTGACATATCCTTAATCTGATGCTCAGCCTTGTCATTCGGATCAATAGTAAACCAGATAAGATGTCTTCTACTTGCAAGGCTATAGCTATAAAAGGTATTTGAAAAATAAATTCACTTTTTATGTCCATGCCACAAACCTAGGGAGTACTAATTTGTCATTTGTCTCTCCATCTGTCTGTAAACAGTCAGTTAAATTGGTTATTGATGTGAATAAGGTGAATTATACTTGAACAAAGAGTAATACAGAAATAAACTTCATAGTAAATTTCTTAGATTCCTACAGAAAGGTGACATCTTTTTAAAAAGAAAAAAGCTGGCATATCTTAACTTTAATCTCTATTTTAGAATGAGTAGTTACTTTCATATTGTTTTCTATTACAAGTAACCAATAATGATAATCCATTATGTTATACTTGACCAACCACTTTGTATTATTTAACTTCATAGCCTCCATAACATAATTATCCATTTTATAATTTGTAATGCGCTTGTTATTCACTTTGAAATATTTACCTAATGCCTGCTATGTACGAGGCACTATGGATTCTGTATAAAAAAGAAAATGTTGCTGTTAACAGAAGAGGTTAGAATTACAACATTTTAGTATTCGAAAGAATCCCAGAAACCATCTCCAAACTTATCATTTTACAGGAAACCAAATCACAGTTTGTGAAACACAGACAACCAGCTATTTAGTGACATTTTTTGCTGCTATATATGTATTCTGATCATCTTTTAAAAGTAAACCCATAGTTTAATCTTTTCGAATTTGTGTTTTCTCACCTATGAAGCGACAGTAATTCCAGCTTTCACAACAGGGGTGTTGTGAATATTAACTAAGGCATGATTATGGAGGGTTTCAAAATTTAAGTGCAATCTGAGGATAAGAAACATTCCTGATAGATAAGAGACAGGAACAGAGTATATCAAAATGTAAACCGTGGTTACCTCAGGTTTGTGCATTGAAGGCTGATCATTGTTTTCTGCTTAATTTTTTTTCTATTTTTGACATTTCTTTCTTTTCTTTTTCTTTTTTTTTTTTAAAGTAAGCTCTATGCCCAACATGGGGCTCGAACTCACGACCCCAAGATCAAGAGTCATATGCTCTATGAGTCCACTGAGCCAGCCAGGCACCCTTATTTTTGAAATTTCTTTAATGAATATGTCATTACTTTTATAATAAAAGTTAAGGTTTTTTTTCTTTTTTCTTCTGACTTTATATTTTGGCCTAATTTCAGATTGACAGAAAGGTTTCAAGAGTATACCCTTCACCCAGATTCCCCAAATGTGCACATTTAACCACATGTGCTTTATCCTCCTCTCTCATATATGTGTGTATGTAAATATTGTCTTCTGAACCATCTGAAGTAAGTTGCAGATCATTTTGAAAGAAGCTACCATCCTGCTGTATCCGTTGCTAGCCTTCTTTCAAAGGCTAACTCCAAGATTTGCCTCCAAATCTTTAGTGTGTATTTCCTAAAAACGCGGGCATTACATAACCACAGTTCAATTAGCAAAGTCAAGCAATTAACATAATAGACTATTATCTAACCCTTACTTAGATTTCCCAGTCGTCCCACTAATGTCATCCATAGAAAAACTCAGGCTCAAGCTCTGAGGGAAGCTGTATTGTCTTCCACTTTGGATTTGTCTGACGGATCCTCATAATTGGATTATGTACTTTTGGTAAGAATACCACAGGAGTGTTGTTGTGTTCTTCTCAGGGCATCACATCAGAAAGCATGTGATGTTCATTTGTCCCATTACTGGTGATGTTCACGTTGATCACTTGGATAAAGTGGCAACTGCCAGGTTGCTTCACTATAATGTTACTTTTTCCTTTGTAATTAGTAACTATTTTGTGGAGACCTAATTTTAAACTATGTAAATACCTTGTTCTCAAACTTTCACTCACTACTGTTAGCATCCTTTGGCCACTCCCACCTAAATCAGTTCTTATTATGATGGGTGCCAAATGGTAGAAGCTATTTTTAAAATCATTGCTTCTTCCAGATATAAAATTAGATGTATATTTTGATGGAAACTGTAAAAATCACCTCCCATGTTGAACAAATAAACTAAAAAGAAGTGGAAGAGATTGTGCCAAAATGCTAACAGAGTTTGTGTTAGGCTTACGGTAATGGAATTGTAGGTGATTCTTTTTATGGTGTTTTCCCAATTTTCAATAATTTTCCAAATTTCTCAATGCATATAAAATATATATTTCATAATTTTGGAATGGCTTGCCATAATGGATGTTTGTTTATTTCCAAATGATCCACAAAGGGCTTGCAGAAAATGCTAAAATACTAAAATGTTGATTTAAGATTGTGATATTCTTGAAATTAGAAAAAAGCTGTTAGGTTAGAATTAAAAACATAACTGTGGCAAACAGGACGCCTACCTGCACTCAGTTATAAAATGGTACATCTGAAATAGCCTTCAATATCCAAATCTTTCTTCCTTACTCCTACCACTAAACTGGGGCACTATTCTTTACCAGTTCCATTGCCTCTCTCTTAGTTTCAAAGAGAAAAGGTCTAGAATGGTGGAAGAGAGGTAAGAAGTGGCACAGAGGTCAGAGATTGATTTGCAGATAGAGGGTAGGTTGTGATATGATTTTTTTTAAGAGATGGCGGGACTTGAGACTAGAAGATACAGGTTTGAATTCAAACATCATCACTGCGAGGACCTTGGCTACCATTTTGAAAATGGGTAATAATAGTTACCGAGTCAGATTACTGGTTAATACATTTAATTAAAACCTTTAATGTGTAGGTTCATTAAGGATTTTTGAGCTTAATTGAATTTATTTATACATTTATCTGCACATTTGTCTTTTCCACTGTCTTAAGAAATCCCATTCGTAGTGTGGGACCGAAGTATAAAAGGCAACAGATGGATTCAATCAGTTGTTTGAAACAGTTCCCCCCAAGGCACATATCTTAGCCGAGTAGATGAATTGATTTTTTTAAACTGCATGTTAGAATCAATAAAACTAAGGTACATTCTTGGAAAACTAAAGATAGAGCCTACCACAAGACCTGGGGTGCTTCAAAGGAACCAGGAGGTAAACAAGATTTGTTGCATTTAGCTTTTGAATTTAATATTAAAATATGATTTTATAAGTGACTACTTGCAATGGTACTCAGAAGGCTGGTCAGGATCAGTGAGAATGGGCCGGGCAGATTATAATGGACATCAAACAATGAGAACACGAGAAGCAAATACTGTCTTATTTTTCTGTATTTGAAACAAACATGGTCAAACAGAAGATGTTTTGTTTACAGAGACTACTCACCTTTTTTTTTAAAGATTTTATTTATTTATTCGATAGAGATAGAGACAGCCAGCGAGAGAGGGAACACAAGCAGGGAAAGTGGGAGAGGAAGAAGCAGACTCATAGCAGAAGAGCCTGATGTGGGGCTCGATCCCATAACGCTGGGATCATGCCCTGAGCCAAAGGCAGACGCTTAACCGCTGTGCCACCCAGGCGCCCCGAGACTACTCACTTTTATGAGGAAAACCATGATGGTATCTGAGAAAGAAACCAATATTTATTGAGCACTTTCTGTGACCTGGTCACTACGTTTTGTTTTGTTCTTTTTTACCAATGGGAAATCTGAGGTTTTGAGAAGTAACATGCTAACAGTTAATAAACCAGTGAAGTACCCAGATTTGACTGGTTCCAAAATACACTCTCATTTAATTATACCATGCTGCCTCCCATGGGGTAGCATTTCTGGGTCCCCTGAAGCTTCCACTTCAGTAGGCTAGGAAAATTAATCTTTGTATCAGGAAAAAGGAAATCGACTCAAAAATTATTAGCCTGTGGTCAGGAAAAATAGAACTTATTAGAAATGAAGTTATTATTGAGGCAACTTGGATAAAAAAAAAACATGGGGTTTTGAAATAGCTACGCAGAGTGAGTCTTCTGCTTGTTGGGATCGTAGTCAAAGAACATTAGGCGGGATGAGCCTTTACATCATAATTCAACCTTCTCATTTTTCATACATGAGGAAACTGAGTCTAGAAGAAGTTCAGGGATCTGCCTTCAGATGGGAGGGCAAACTGCCTCACTTAAATCGTTGGGACTGCTTCAGAAACCCAGAGGGTAAAGTCCAAACCCCTAGGTCTGGCACCTTTCATCATCAGCTCACCTGTTTGGCTTCTGCTTCCTATGTCCCCCTTTGTACTCCATCCTCAAGCATGTGAACTACTCGAGTCACTTTTTTCTTCACCCTCATTCTGCATGCACGGCGCCCTTGCACGTGGAACTTCCTTCCCGCTTAAGCTAGCTTAATCGTATATACACAGCTCAGGTGCCATTTCCTCCAGGAAGCCTTCACTGGCCCCTCAAGGCTGAGGTGGGGGCCCCCTTCAGAGTTCTTACTGTTGTCTGTCCTTATATGGGACTTACCTCATTCGCTGTATGACAATAGTGAATAACATATATGTACAGCCTCACATGGCCAAAGCAAGGGATGGTGTGGGAATTTCTACACCGTGTAATTAGCCAACACAAAAGACCTGATACGTGCAAGTTAACTAATGTTGGCCTCGGAAGTTCAGTTTAGGAGGAGCTTATGGGAACAGATTGGAAGGGGTGGGAGTAAGACCCAAAGTTAGTTTTGTGTAAGACTAAAATTCAGAAAATACGGTCGTATCAAGGAAATGGGAAGAAGAACGAAATGGAGACACGGAAAAGTGCTAAAGTACTGGTGACCCTAAGTTAAGATCCAGCTCAACTTTCATCTCCTTCATGAAATTTTTCCTGATCTAACCCTTTCCCCTCTGCACAAAGAGCTGAAAGTACATCTTCTTACCAGCCTGTCTCTATGGTCTGTTTTTCTACTTGTTATGCACTTACCCTTCCTTGCTTATACTGTGTTATATTCTATATGAGTGTACATATGTATTTTAATTATTTTTTAAAACATCTAAAACTCTACCTGAAGCCATAAAACTCTTGGAAGAGAACACAGGCAGTAATTTCTCTGACATCAGCTGTAGCAACATTTTTCTTTTTCTTTCTTTTCTTTTAAGATTTTATTTATTTATTTGAGAGAGAGAGACAGAGATAGGGTGAGAGTGCATGAGCATGGAGGAGAGGGAGAAGAAGGCTCCTTGCTGAGCAGGGAGCCTGATGCGGGGTTCAATCCCGGGACCCTGGGATCATGACCTGAGCCTAAGGCAAATGCTCATCCGACTGAGCCACCCAAGCACCCCAGTAGCAACATTTTTCTAGATATGTTTCCTAAGGCAAGGAGACAAAAGCAAAAATAAATTATTAGGACTACATCAAAATAAAAAGCTTTTGCATAGTGAAAGAAATCATCAATAAAACAAAAAGGCAACTTACCAAATGAGAGAAGATACTTGCAAATGATATATCTGATAAGGGGTTAAGATCCAAAATATATAAAGAACTTCTATAACTCAACACCAAAAAAACAAACAATCCAATTTAAAAATGGGCAGAGGACCTGAATAGACATTTTTCCAAAGAATACATCCACATTGGTCAACAGACACATGAAAAGATGCTCAACATCACTAATCATCAGGGAAATGCAAGTCAAAACCGCAATGAGATATCACCTGACATCAAGTGTCCCTTGATAGATGAATGGATAAAGAAGTGGCATGCTCACGTGTGCACACACACACACACACACACACAATGGAATCTTATGCAGCCATAAAAATGGGTGAGATCTTGCCATTTGCAACAACATGGGTGGACGCAGAAGGTATTATGCCAAGTGAAATAAGTCAGAGGAAGACAGACATCATATGACTGCACTTATATATGGAATCTAAAAAACAAATAAACAAAAAGCAGAATCAAACCTCTAAATACAGAGAATAAACTGATGGTAGTTAAAGCAGGAATGGACAAAGTGCATGAAGGGGAATGGGAGATACAGGCTTCCAGTTATGGAATGAGTAAGTCATGAGAGTAAAAGGTACAGCATAGGGAATATAGTCAATGGTACTGTGGTAGTATTGTATGGTGACAGATGGTAGCTATGCTTGTGGTGAGCAGAGCATAACATACAGAGTTGTTGAATCACTATGTTGTACACCTGAAACTAATGTAACTTTGTGTGCCAACTATGGTTCAAAAAAAATTAAAACTTCCAAATCTCTTTATGTAGTGTTGGATACAGAGTATTCGTATAGTAAATAACTATTGAATATTGAATAAATGATTGAATTAGGTCAGCACTTCTCAATCTTGATATCATTTTTTAATCACCTGCAAAGTACTTAAGAAATATTAATTCCAAAGTCCCAGAAACTCTGATTGCATTGATCTGGGATAGAACAGACATTTTGTTTTAATTTGGGTTTTTCCATTGTTTGTTTGTTGTTTAAGTTTCTCAGAGTTGAAAACTCCAATATTAGGTTCTTTGTTTAAACAGTGGTTCTCAAAGTATGGAATTCTAGAATATCAGTACCAGCATCTCCCAGAAACTTTTTTGAAATGCAAATTCTTAGACCCCACACCAGACCTAAGAAATGAAAAACTCTGAGGGAAGGCCTTAGCAAGTTTTTCAAGTTCTCCAGATGATCCTGATACATGCTAGAGTTTGAGAACCACTGATTTAAGAAAAAATAAATGTTTTCCTATAAACAAAATATCAACCATGGGAAACAAAATGCATTTTATAATCATCCTAAAGGTTGTGCCAATTTAAAACACCACTCTAAATACATAAGGGTCCCTCACAAGCACAACAGAATTGTACTTGTGGAAATACACATCACAACATTTTACAACTTTTTAAAAATATCTATTTTTTGTATGAAATGCTGTCTACTGAAGGGACTTTCATATTAATCTAAAAACAATAGGCTATAACAGACAGAGAGAAAAAGCACATGACGAGTATGGCATTGGGTAAGGAAGCCTCAAACTCCAGGATACCTTTACATCTTTTCTTCTCTTAGAGAAAAGTCTGTACATTTCTCCGTGTGTGTGTGTGTGTGTGTGTGTGTGTGTGTGTGTGTGTGTGTGTGTTGTTTTTGACAGTAACGTTTTCTCTTTCTGTTATGCTGTTTGACTGTGTGCCACTTGATAGCTCTGTCTATTCCTATGGAAACCAAGTTAGCAGAAGGAGCCAAGGCTTGGAGGAGGCACTGGGGAGAAATATTAGAAGAGTTCAGCCACAGAGCAACTAAAGATGTTGCCTTTCCTTCAGTCAAATCCTCTTTGAGAGCCAGAATCTGTTTCAAGCCAGGGAGATGTTCTTGGCTGATGTATTGTCTAGCTGCTCTGCCAGATGGGTGAACATCTTAAACTGGAAAAACAACAAATAGAGCTCCTATTCTGTCTTTGAAGTGCCATTCTTAGCCTTTACTTAGAGAATTCTCAAGTAGCTTTTTAAAAATGTTTTAAAGATTTGCTGAAGGTGGCAGGTTAGTGATGTGGTTACCATCGTGGTTGTTGAGTAATTAGAAATTAGAAATTTTAGCTATGGAGCACAGTGTTTAGACTGGACTATCAGAAATTTATGAAAGAGGGAGAATATCTGAAACTAGGGAAAGCAGTGCAGATTTAATTTCAGTTCTAAAGCCCAGTGAATTCGTGTCATTCAAAAACGTGGTTTTTGTAACTGCTTTCTTATAGAGTCACATTAAATAAAAGACCAAGAAACCAGAGTACAACAAGATACCTTAATCAACTGAAATGAGGAAATGAGCCAAGCAAACAAGAAAAATGAGGAAAGGCCATTCTTTTCCAATCTACTTATACTCTGTATTTGATGTAGTAATTGTATCTCATAGTCTAAGAAATGGTCTAAGAAAAAGAACAGTACTAGATTGCGTTGTACTGAGCTATCTATATGAATATTTAAATTATGTTTATATTTCAGTTAGGATGTAGAGGTTCATTTTTCCAATTTTATGTAGTTTATGCCAGGAATTAGCTATTAATATAGATGATTCATAACCCTGTATCTTAAGTCTAGCCATCTCCTCCAATCTTCAGATCCATATGCATTCTTTTCGTTTTTTGCTATTTTTGCTAGACATCTCTGTATTGATATCCCTCAGAAGCCCCAAACTCCACATGTTCAAAGAAAACAGAGCTCGAAATCTTCATTCCTAACCCCATTTTCTTTCCATCTTTTCAGTTGTTGACACCACTCTCCATCTTATACCCACACAGGAGTCCTCTTATATATTTCACTAATCTGTCCTCTGATTTTCATTTAGTTCTTGACATTACTGTTCTGAATTGCTGCAGTAACCCTCTGACCAGTCTCTATGCCAACGACTTTTCCCCCTCAAATCGATGCTTCGCATGGCCTCCAGGGTATTTTTTTAAAAACACAAATCCACTCATGTCATTTCCTTCTTAAACTCCTCATTGGCTCCCTGTTACCCACACAAAAAATTTTAGACTTGTTGTCCTACCACATTAGACTTTCCATTTTCTATCCCCTGCGCACCTCTCTAATCATGTCAGGCCTTCTTATACCTCATTTCATATTACAATAATAAAGAATTATTTTCAGGGTCTGAAATTTTATTTTACCCTACAAACAAGTTAAGAAGTTGATCTATTGCTGTTTCATGGATGCGGACAATAGACAAGAGACTCCAAGGCCAGAGACAAAGAAGTTTATTATTCACAGCATAACAAAAAGCATCAGCACCTATATATTTGCATTGATTTCCCTTGCCCCCAGGAATGATAAGGGAGTTTCAAAAGGCCCACATGGATGATGTGCACCTGGTAGGTTTCCATCAGACCTGAGGAATCTACTGCTTTTATAAGTAAGCACAGAGGGAAAAAATGACCTCATGTCTCCAGTTGATTGTTGCTAACACATCCGTGAGAACTTGTGTAAGTCAAGAATGGTCAGGACTTTGCATTTTTGGCATAAGAACATGCAGAGATGTGGGTACTTGGGTGGCTCAGTCAGTTAAGCATCTGACTCTTGGTTTCAGCTCAGGTCATGGTCTCAGGGTCATGAAATTGAGCCCTGAATTGGGATCCACACTCAGCATGGAGTCTGCTTTGGGATTCTCTCCCTTCCTTTGCCCCTCCCCTGCCTCAAATAAATAAATAAATAAATAAATAAATCTTTTAAAAAAAAAACATGCAGAGATGATTAGGGTCCATGGTAAATTGCCTGTCCCAACAATCCATCACTTAGTCCTACATGTTCTTGACATGAGCATGCTATTTCATCAGCTGCTCTGATTAATCTGACCAGCAGAGGCTGAAAACAAATCTGTTTAATATGTCTCATATGACATTTAATTAATAGGACTCAAACCAGCAGGATGAGAACAGCCTGCAGTGTTGATTCAACTCTGCCCCTCAGTGCCCTGGATTAAGTCAACTGTTAATAAGTACCAGGGGAAACAGTAGGTCTTACTTTATACAACCAGGATGCACTCTAGGACTAGTGTATTATCTGTTGTGACTTATGCAAGGGAGTTTGATTGATCTGCTGATCTTTGGTGGAATCAATAATTACAGGAAGCACTAGATGGACCAATGGAGGCATATTTCATGGTTCTTTCTCCCCCACATACAAACATACAACCTAAAAAGGCACAGGGCACAACTTTAGTTTAGGATTTGCCTTAAAGCTTGGATCACCATTACATTAATTTGGCTAAGCCACGTGGGCAGTATCACCAAGGAGTTACAGCTTCAATCGTCATCCATGGCGTAACCCAAAGCTTCTCACACGTCAGGAGAGACATATGAATTTGTATCCATTAGGTTAAAATAAGGTTGAGCCAGTTGCTGTATTTCTACTTGTATGAGGGGATCCACATTCAGGAGCTGCCATCGACGGTGTCAAGCACAGCAGAAGACTTCAGGACCATTCATGTCCACTTGAAGTTTTCTACTTCATAACATGTAAGTAGCAGTGGCAAATACAAGAAACAGATCATACTGCTAGCCTCAGCTGCTCTTTGATTCAGGCAGCAAACAATATCCAGGACGCAGTACTAGATCCAGAGGACAAAGAGAGCATTAATTATTTTCTCCCTCCTTATACCCCCCAAGATCGAAGGTATTCCCTTCCCAGGTGCTGAAGTGTATCCCATCCAAATGACTATAACTCTTCACCTTTTCTCTGATCATCTGCTACTTGTACCTGTGCCCTTTGTCTGGAAGGGTAGATGCATATGGAACAAATTTACAGAGACTCATTACATCCCGCACCCTGACCCACGTGTGCACTGTAGGAAGACTCGGTAAACAGTGTGCTCCATCAGGTGGTCATTATGGATGATTATGACCTAGGACCATGTCCATCTAACAAACCCAGGTGACTGAACCAGAATTAAATTTGAATCTCTAAGCCCCCTTTTGGCTGGGCTGCCATCCAGGGGCTGTACCAACCAGACCAGCCTGGGATAGTTCTTAGGGGAAAGAAATAAGTATCGTAACCAGGAATAGGCAAGGAAGAATTCCAAATTTTCAAAATAGGCATGTATAATCCCCACTCCTTTTGTTCTGATTACTTACCTGGAGGCTTCCCTGAGGATATGAACTCTTTCTAGGGGTGACCACATTCAGTAGCCAAACCGCCTCTCTCAGGAGTGTGGACCAGGAGGAGGTAACTGAGGTAGAGTCAGAAATCTTTTTGACTTATTTTGGAGGAGGCCATGCCCACTCTCAACAATTTCAGATTCTTGAGGGTGGTAAAGAACATAGAATGCCAATCAAATATCTTAACTATTGGCCTGTTGTTCAGTGGTCTTTGTGACAAAAGGTACACTATAATCAGACTATGACAGTCAGATGGTCTGGAAACCCCAAAACATGAAATGATTTAGTTTCAGTGGCCTCAGTGCTGTGGCTGGTGTAGGCTGATCAGACTGGAACAACAATATTATAACCAGAAAAATGTCAGCAGTGGTGAGGCATGAGGTGACCTTGACAAGGAGTTGTCAAAAGTCCTTGCAAGGAATGGGCAAGAGCAATGCCCTGTTAATGTGACCTCCATCACACACACAAAAATAGGCCTACACATAAGAATCACAGGTTTGGTATGCAGTGGTAGCTTCTACATCAAACACACACTTTACTTTATGCCTAGTCTATGATGATGGATTCATTGCCATGTTCAGTGCAGTGATGGATCCAGGTGGTAAAGGGCCAATGACCTGGGCAATACAGGCTTATTCGGCAACCTGACTCCAGGTGGTCTTACAAGAGAATGATCTCTTACTATGGGCATCTACATGAGAGACTCAGGCTGTTTAATTGGCAGCTACAATTGTTTCCATAATTTGCAGCCACAAAGAGGAGTGTCTTTTATCTACCATCGTCTGTAGTCTTCCAAGTGGCAGACCAGATGACTAGAGCATTGGCAACAACCCAAGAGGTGGTAAAAACATGCCCTGTCCTTAGGAATATTGTCTAAGGTAAGGATGATGGCTTTCATTTCAGCCCACTGGCCTGACTCGCCCTTACCATACTCAGTCTTCCCAAATTGTCATTGAGGTCGGGCTGCCTCCCAGTGGACACCATCAGGTTTTAACTTAGCCAAATCATCAGTAAACCAGGCCAAGACATTCAGGGCATCAGGGGCACCATTAAGCCAGGAGCTTTGCTTCAGACAGTGACCACTTCTAACCTAGTGCTTTGTCCTCATTGCCAGACAAATAAGGCTACAGCAGGGATCAGGTACGTGATGCACTTGGCTCTGTGCTATTAGGCAAGTCTTTGCATTTACTTTCACTTTTGAGCAGCCACTCATTCCTAGTTGCTCTCACCATTAATTTCCACTTTGGTTCCTTGGCTCAGCAGCCACACCCATATTGCCTTCAGCTTGCTGTCTCTTGGTCATACTAACATCCCTTCCTCTGCCTGACCACAGAAAGGTAAGCCGAGACCAAAGCAGCATTTGGGCACCTTGTTTGAGTTCTACTTGCCGCCATTTATATTCATTAACAGATAGGAGAGTGGGATCTCTTACCTCCTCCACCTTGCCCACCACTTGGGTACCATCTCAGTCTTCTTATCCCTAAACTTGGCCAGCAGGGCCCTTGTCCTGCCTCTTCTAGGAAACTATGTCTTTGTCAGCATCCCTTCCTCATTGCCTATACTGTCAGGGCTTGGATTCAATTTTACTCTACTTTTTTCTTTAATGCATGCTAACTTATTACAAGGTGATAAATTGCCCGTGGGTACCAGCAGAAGACACAAGACTACCAAAAGAGACAAAAAAGCTTTATTACTTACTAATGGCACAGTAACATGAGCATTTGCATGCCTGCATCAATTTCCCTTGCCCCCAAGAACTGTGGGAGCAATGCAGAGGACCTGGATAGACTCTGGGTACACGACGGGTTTGCATGACATATGAGAAATGCTGAGTTTTGGGAATCCCAAGACTTTAGTGTGTATAAGCAATCCTGCTCCTTGCCCGATGTCCTGTATGACATTAATGTCCTTTGCTTGCTGCAAACCCAGCTCTGAGAAATGGCCTAAGTAAAGAGGAGTCAAGGCTTTGCATTCTTGGCATACCCAGTAAACACATGCAGGGACACTCAGGACCCAGGGCAGATTGCTATTCCCAGCACTACTGTGCTATTTCCAGGACTCATTAGTGTCTGCAGCCATTACGGAAAAATTTGATATAATAAGATCACCGATATTTGTGACCTAAATGCTTACTAGGGATAGTGATTCTTTTAAAAAATTAATATAGCAAATGCCTTGAGAGTTTATAAATATATAATTATAGAGATATCATTAGAGTTAATAACGAATCATGTTTCTATTATTTCCATTTTGGTTGTAAATAATGTATCTTTTGGTACATAATATAATTAGAATGAGATATGACAGAATGCCTACCTGATATATATACACATATGTGTGTGTGTGTGTGTGTGTGTACACACACACACGTATGTATATAGTTACAGTTGTTATGTTTCCAGGACAAAATTTTATACAAACTTATAAATGAACAAAAAAAATGTAGTAAACATTTGTATATATAGTCAACAGTTGTTTTCTCCTCAACTACAGTAAGAGTAAATATGTGCTGAGGAAACAGAACAAGAATGCAAAGATCTTGGGGCGCCTGGGTGGCGCAGTCGTTAAGCATCTGCCTTGGGCTCAGGGCGTGATCCTGGCGTTCTGGGATCGACCCCCACATCAGGCTTCTGTGCTAGAAGACTGCTTCTTCCTCTCCCACTCCCCCTGCTTGTGTTTCCTCACTCGCTGGCTGTCTCTCTGTGTCAAATAAATAAATAAAATTTAAAAAAAAAAAAAAAGAATGCAAAGATCTTAATCGAGAAACATGTAGGTCCCAAAACACTATATTGGTTTGGAGAAAACATCTGTTCTCTTTGATGTTTAGTAGGGATAAGGGCTGCTACAGGCAGGGTTAGCGAAGTCTTAAGCTTTGGAGTCTGTTCAAGTAATTGTTTCAGCTGAAGAGGAAGCAAATGGCAAAGGTTCCAAGGAGCCAGATAGAGAAAATATGGTAGCCATTTGGAGAAGAAATGTAGAGGTAGAGATTCAGAATGTTTTGAAGATCAGTTGTCAGTAGTCTAGAAGTTAATGATTAAGGCACTTAACCAGGAACAGAGAGCAGTCTTGTCAGACATGATCTCAGATACTTCTGGTTCAGGAAGACACTTCCTTTTTTCCCACTAAGTGAGTGAAAAGTGGTCATATTCACACTAAAGCCAAGAAAATACTTAGAATTGGGGGGTATTCTTTACCTTAAGATGAGGCTATAGTTTTAGAGGAAGCTGTTTGTGTAGACAAGTGGCAGGAGCAGGACAAAGATCAAGCCTCAGGACAAGGAAGACATCCCTCCTATCACTGGAAATAGGGCTGCAAGGGAGCATCATAAGAGCAGATTCACAGTGGGCCAGGAGTGGGTATTAGCAGCTGTAAGCGTGAGCAAGGGGAGAGAGAGAGGGAAAAAGAAAAAAAAGAAAAAAAAAGGAAAACAACAGCAAACAATCTTCTCTTTAAAATGAGCCTGCAAAAAAAAAAATTCCAAAATAGATGAAGAACTGTAATGCTAAGAAAGCTAGCAATATCACTATTCAGATCATGAATGCCTTCCCAGTTGAAGAGCATAAATAAAGCAGAAGACAAGCCGCACAAAGAGAGAAGATATTTGCAAAACCAACCAAGAATTAGTATCCAGAATATGCAAATAACTCCTACAGATCATTAAGAAAAAGACAAATAGCTAAATTGGGAAATGAGTAAACAACACAAAAAGATTATTCACAGAAGAAGCAAATGGCCAATATACATATAGAAACATTCCACCTCAATCAGGGAAATGAAAATTAAATCCATGGTAAAACACAATTGTGTGTCCATTTTATTGGCAAAAAGTTAGCAAGTGTGACAAAACCAAGTATGGCAAGGATGTGAAGAAATAAGAACTCTTGTACATTACCGGTGGGAATATAAATCGGAGTAGCTACTTTAAAGAGCAATTTCAACCCAGCAGTTACAGAAATTCTTGCACATTTTACCAGGAGACATGTACAAGAAAATTTACTACAATATTGTCTGGAATCATGAAAAATGGGAAACATGCTAAATATTCCTCTGGAGAATAAAGACATACAGTTATTTTCATATGACAAATACTTTCTCCAGTGAAAATGTATGAAGAAGAGCAACTTGGATAAATCTCACAAATGCTGCTTTGGGTAAAAGGTGGCAAGTAATTCATACAGTACTATTTACATAAAGAATGAAAACATGTCAAGCGATACTGTGTAGCTTATGGATACATATATGTGTAAGAAGCAAAAGTATTAAAGCATTCATTGAAATGATAAACACCAAATTCAGGAGAGGCATCTCTAGAAAGGGAGAGAAGGTAGTGGAATTGGAGAGGAGCACAAAGGGAGCATCAGCCATTATCTGTTCTGTTTTATTTCTTAAAAGTAAAAAATCTAAAGGAAAATATCAAGGTATATCAAAACTCCTATATTATTGTTATTAAGATTAACTGACTATATGCTTTTCCTAAAGTCCATTTTAGAGAACTGGACAGACAAAAAAAATGTAAGATTAAAAGTAGCATTTTGGATTGATTTGTTTCCCAGACTCCTTCCAAGTGCTGTTCTCCAGGTCAGCGAACTTTTTCATCCTCTTTTACCCTATTAAACATTATAGTCCTTTTTATGCATTTAGGGGAAATCCAAATGTTATCATCATTTACGTTACAGACAAAAGAAGCTCTTGTTAATTACGGGAAGATTAAGATGATTATGGCTACCTAACAAAACAAAACATCTTAGTCAATCTTTCAGAGACATTAGTAAATGTTTTCTCATTTCAGTGGCATAACAGACCTGATCACATTAGGGTTAATGTCCTTTTAGTTACTAAATCAGGACTTTTCTATAACTTCAGCTCTCTTAGTTGTGCTCACTACCACCAGTTTTCTTAAGAATATACACTCTTTTGGGGCACCTGGGTGGCTTAGTCGGTTAAGCATCTGCCTTCGACTCAGGTCTTGTTCCCAGGGTCCAGGGATAGAGTCCCAGGACTCTACGATGGCTCCCTGCTCAGCAGGGAGTCTGCTTCTCCCTCTCCCTCTACCCCTCCCCCCTACAACTTGTGCTCTCTCTCTCACTCATCTCTCAAATAAATAAATAAGATCTTTAAAATATATATATATATATTATATATATATAAAAGATCAAAAGAATATATATATTTATCTCCTTCACACTTATACTGTTTTCTACTCAATCAGAAAGTATAAAAGCAGATCCCAAAACAGTGTTCATCTCAGGATCAGGTTCTGTGTGCCCCTAAGAGATGGTGATAAAAGATTAACTTCCAAATCCTCCCAAATCTTGCATTTAAGAATCAACCAGAAAACTTAAGAATTCTGAATTCCAGGCAACATTGAGGAAACATTTAGACGTTTTGTTTGTTTTTGTATTGAGAGGGCTTTACAGGAAGCAAAATTGTCTGTGATTTGGGTCCCCAGAGTCATACACCCTTCAGAGAATTATCACATTCGCTTGCTGTCTCAAACTGGTATATTCCCCTGACACTAGAAATAATCTCCTGATTTTAGATCTTAGAGTTCTCTGTCCCCTCTGCTCATTCTCAGAATTGAGTTTGCCTACCCTGGGCGTCTAATAAATGCTTGTTCATGAGACCAGGAAGTTGACCATGGTCCAAATGGATTACGGCGTTTCTAGTCCCAGCATTTGTAGATAATACCTCTTTTGTGTCTCTGTCCTTTGGAACAGAAGCTGACATCTCCCCAGAGTTCCAGCTGAATTCCTACTGGGTATGCCCTTATTGGTCCTATGTCATCATTATCTGTAGGCATCTTTCTCAATGTAGAAAAAAAAAAAAAGAAAGAAAGAAATCAGAAAACCACTATTTATAACATTCTAACTATTTCTGCTTTTACTTGTCCCTAACCTTGGGGCTCTCCGTAACCACCAGCTGAAGTGCGTATGCTGTGCACAGTCAGGTCTTTCTATCCGTATGCTCTCCCTCATGGGCCATCCTTGGTTCTACTTGATCGGCTGTGTTTTGTTGCCTCCTCCACACTGGAAGATTGTTCATCATAAAACTAGCAAACATTTACCAAGCATTGGCTTTGTGCACTGTTCTGAGTACTTTACAAGTGTGATCCTTATCCTTTCGTATGCACAACAATCTCAGGTACTGTTATCCCTATTTTGCAGATGAGGAAATGGAGGCCCAGGAAGATACTTTATTTTGTCTGTAAAACCTTTCTGTGTTACTTTTGGGAGGAGCAAAGATAGAATCTATGTCAAAGAGCTTTGTAATAAGTAAAGCTTAATGTAAACATTTTACTGTGTTGCCTGCTGCAGGCAGGGCTCAAGGAGTGTTTTCTGAGTGAATGAATAAATAATATGATTACTGAATGCGTCATGCTTTGTATAAGCCGACTCCCCAGGACGACGTAAGCGCTGCGTCTGTAAGTCAGCAGTCACCACCACCAACATATTCTTGTTTCTTTCTTTTCCTTCCCCTTTTCCTCTAAATTTCAGAATCAAAATGATTGTCTGATTGAATATCTTTAAAAGGTCATGATGAATTATTCTGTAATATTTGAAATGTTACACTCAGAAAGGTCAAGCCTTATTTTTTGGTAAGAAGTACCATATAGATTTGTTTTTTCTGGGCACCATTTCTTTTTTCAAAGAAAAGATGGCAAGAGATTTAGAGCAGGGTGCCCTCTTGAGGAAACTGTAGCTCCTTACCTCTCAAAAGCTGGCACTGATGACGTGAGAAAGCCAGATGAATGATGCCCAAATAAATAAAACATTAAGAAAGTAAGAGGAACCGAATACCAGAGATCTGAGAATTAGGATTCTGAACTGTTATGATCGAATATAGCAACATGAAGAATTTTTAAACAAAAAGAAAAACCTCTGGAAGATATTTTCTTTCCTCTCATTCACTCCGTCCTTCAAGTAAGCACCTCTTGTGCCAGGAGCTATGCCGAGCGCAGCGCTCAATAAAACATGGTCTCTGCCATCATGACGCTTACAGCTTGTGACGGAGATCGCAGTGAAGGGAGAGAAGCAAATATATGTGTAACCACCGACTGAGCAAAGTACTGTGAAGGAAATGGGAAGGTAGTAGAACAAAGTATAACAAAATAAGTTCCATTAGGGTGGTCAAGGAAAACCTCCGTGAGAGGAAATAATGGAGCTGAGTCACTTTGCTTTTTGGTCCGTTGCAAGTCTGCCCGTCTAATATAGACAGCCTAACGGATGCTTTTTTAGCCTCTGATTCTTAGCTACGGCCCAACCCCTGAGCTGAGTTGAATCCTGTCCCCGCCCCTGTTTGTGATCAGACAAGTCATCATCCTTCTGCACCTATTGTCTCTCTAGCTGAGCCCCTTTGCCTGAGACTCACGTTTGTCACAATGCGGGGGGTGCCGCTTAACTTATCAATGTCTTCTTACTAATACTAATAGCCACTCGTGGTAGAATATCAATGCATTATAATGCTAAAAAACCACATTTCCCACAATGTTAAGGATGTAAGAGGATCTCAGAAGATGAAAAGGACAGCTAACCCTGACTGCCACTCTGCTTTGCATAGGGAGAAATAAGTAGGCATGAAGCGGCCAGAACTTGATCCTGCCATACAGTTTGGTCATGTCGAATTTCATGTATCTGTTGGTACCAAGCGAACTGAAGGCTCCAACCAGAATTGGAAATGTGGCACTAGGTCTCAGGAAGGAGCTGCAAAGAACTCGTTTTTGAGGGTTTTGTTTTGTTTCAAAGCTCCCGTATTGCACACGAGTACGGTTGACCTGGATCCCCACCAGCGTGTTGCCCTAGTCCTTGTAGTTAAACTGCTTTCTCCGGATGGGTTGTTTCTACCGGATTGGAGGGTTTAACTGATGTGGAGAGTATTGCCTGCAAGTGGATGGCCTGAAGTGACTTCTGGATTGGTGTTTAGGTGACTGGATGAGTCTGAGACCCAGACTTTGAACAAGATACGTCTGTCCCTGTTGTCCCTGTACATGGTTCTCTCCAAGAAAACTAACCACCTACTTTCTTAACCAGATGATGGTGAACAAAACATTCAACCCCTGTGAATCTCACTCCCCTCACCTGTAAATTGGGGTTTTATATCTCTGTTCATTTCACAAGGTTATTATATTTTGCGTATAAATAATAGGTGATATATTGGTCAGAGTGAGCTGAAACTAATCTCATTGCTGCTACTAGATAGCAATTTGGAAAATATGCCAAAACCCGTGAAATGTGCAAACTACTTTGACCCAGTAAATTGGTTCCTGATAATTTATTCTTATGAAAAAATTAAGAAAAACTATGTACATTGTAGCATTTTCTATAAAAGAAAATATTGGAAATGATAATTGAACAGTTAAATAAAAGATAGTGCCTTAACACAACGGAATGTTGACCGGCCACTGTGTAAACTGTATGCACTAGGAAGTGGTTGGAAGGGAAGATGAACAAGGAAAACAATTGATGGAGTAGTGGAATTTTAAGCAGTTTTCCTTTGATAAATGTATCTGAATATTTTTATTCTAGCAGAATAATTAAAATACTGAAAACATTTTAGAATTTAGAAAATGTCTTGGCCCCAGACTCAATTTTTCCTTACCATCTCTTATTTTTTATTTAGGGAAATTATCGTTTTATGAAACTCTTACTTACACGCAGAGCAAACTGGATGCAAAAGGATCTGGAAGAGATGACCCCTTTGCACTTGACCACCCGGCACAAGAGCCCTAAGTGTTTGGCACTTCTGCTGAAGTTTATGGCCCCAGGAGAAGTGGATACACAGGATAAAAACAAGGTAAGGGACTGTCAAAATTGGAAGCAAATAAGAGCAAAAAGCAAGTGCTTCCTTTTATGATGTGAAACCTCAAGAAGAATTATCACTCATCACTTGGTGGAACATTTCCTTGTCTTCGTACTTCCCAGTGAAATATTTCACTCCTGTCCTTTTATCCTTCTACCAACCATGTGTGGTAGGAAGTATCATCTCCTTTTCACAGCCTGGGAAGATTAAATTCTGTCCACGCTCCAAGTGGCAGGACCAGAATTCAACCCAGGCCTACCCCCACACCCCAATTTTTTTTTCTTTTTAAACTACTTATTGCAGTAAAATATCTATACAGTAACGCCCACAAATCCTCAGTGCATAGAGGTAAATGAACTGAGAATGAGCTGCCAGACCAGCCGGCCTCCTAACACCGGTTCCTGGAGTGCCGGTGGAGGGGATGGAGATGGGGGTGGGGGTGGGGAGGGGAAGCACCGGCTGGGAGATTTACAGGAGAGGCTAGAGAGGTGTTCACAGGCATCTACAGGCTCGGCCTCAGCCAGCACTCACCTCGAACGGCCTAAAGCCTCCTGGGACAAAGCGTGTACTCCAACAAGACGGTGGCATTATTTAACAGGATTCTGCCAAGAGTGGAGGGAGAGTGCCATTCTTCCTGGGATCCCACCCCGCCCCTCCGGGGGGCCGGGAGTCGAATCCGAGGTTGAACAGCAGGTGCCCCTCGGCCGCCCGGACAACCGAGCGCCCCGCCCAGACCCCAATATTTGATAGCTAGTAGCCATAGACTTGTGGTGGCCAAATGCCTGGGGCAACGTAGAAGGCGCATAGTGGTTTAATGGCCTGGGCTTTAGCCTCAGACTCCTTTGGTTTCAATCTAGAAGCCACTACTTAACTTGTTCTGCACATTTAGGCAAATTTCCTTAACTCCTCTATGCTTTCATTTTTTTCATATGTGAAAAGGGAACGACAGGGTTGTTGAAGATAAAATGAGGTAACACATATAAATAGGATTTCGCACAATGCCCTGTGCATAGTATGCTCTCAAGAAATGTTAGCTATAAAATGAATATTATTCATTTCATTTTGGGTCTAACATCTGCTCTGGCATTTGTTGCTGGGATCTGTTATCTTCCCAGCTCTTGACTTTTACCATCTTGTACAAGCCGGTCACTCTTTCAATCAATGCTTTCATTGTTCTTTAAAGGAAAAGAATGTGGTGTTCAGTTAGACAAGTGCAAAAATCCTCTTCCTTTCCACCAAGCTCCAAGTCATGGAGTCTTGCTAACTCCAACACTCCCACATAATTAAAACTCTTGGGATTAAACCCACTGGGTTCACGTCCAGTGATCCCTTTATTCTCACAGGTTCTTCGTGCCATTTTCAAGGTTTGTTTAGCTGTTACTCACATAACCCAGCTTTCTGAAATTAACTTTGACTTTATTTCACAACAACTATAAACTAATATCACCCCTTACTCACAGCATTTGTAGCGCTGATATTTCACTGAGCAAGCACTTTGATCAATCCACAAAGACCCATGAATCACTTATAAAGCCACGGATGTCTTTAGGGTCTGTAGAGTCTTCCCCAATATCTTCTAGGAACTCCCTGCTACCTTCCAGTACTTGTGTATTCTTCTGTTACTGAACAGGGATGGGAGGTTATCCAGTCAGGCAGATGGAAAACAGATCTGCAAGATCCAGGCAGGCACACAGAGAGAGCAAGACAAAAGCCTCGAGCTGGGATTCTCGAACAATCTGATGGGAAGGATCCACTTTTTGTGTTTTCTTTAAATTTCCAATCCATCACGGACCAATAAATTTATATTCTATATTAAAACTGAAACAAAAAACCCAATGTGATAACACTTCATACCCCTTAGGATGGCTGTTATTACAAAAACAGAAAATAACAAGCTTTGGCGAGAATGTGGAGAAATTTGAACCCTGTGCCATGCTGGTAGGAATATAAAATGACACAGCCACTGTGGAAAGTAGTATGACAATTTCTCAAAAAATTAAACATGGAGCTACTATATGATCCCCCAATTCTACTTCTGGGCGTATTCTCAGAAGAACCGAAATCAGGAGCATGAACAGATATTTATACATGCATGTTCACAGCGGCGTTATTCACAATAGTGAAAAGATGGACACAACCCGAATGTCCATCGCTGGATGGTTAGAGAAACAAAATGCAGTACGTGCAATGGAATGTTATTCAGCCTTAAAAAGGAATAAAAATCTGACACATGCTACAAAATGGATGAGCTTTGAAGATACTATGCTAAGTGAAAGGCTGGGTAGGGGTGGAAATTGGGCGTCGCTGCTGAATGGGCGTGGAATTTCAGTTTGGGAAGATGAGCAAGTTCTGGGTGGGGATGGAAGGTGCAAATGGTTGCACAACAGGGGGAATGTGCTTCATGCCACCGAACCGTACATTTAAAAACAGGTGTTATCTACATTTTACCACAGTAAAAAAAATAATTACTAGAAAAAAATTTTTTAAAGATGTAGAAAATACAATCCCAAACTTTGTACTGTTAGATTCAACAGACCTAATATTACATTTCAGCAAATATATTCAGAACAAACATAACATAGCAAAAGAATTACAGAAATGGTCCATGTTGTTTCTTGAAAATGTGGCTCTAGGGGTCTGACTGGCTCAGTTGGTAGAGCCTGCGACTCTTGATCTCAGGGTAGTGAGTTCAAGCCCCTTGCTGGGCATGGAAACTACTTTAAAAAAAAGAAGAAAAGAAAAGAAAAAATGTGTCTGTAGGAAATTATTTGCTATTCTATTTGTTCTGTAGTCATTACTAAAGAAGAAGTAATGAGTGACTCTTCATATTAAATGCCTGTAGGTACACTTCCCATGAATACCACATATGTCAACATTTACGGTTTTCAATATAGCAAGTGAGCTTGGTTCCTGCAGTAGATGATGTGATTCTAGATTGAATTGATGACACTGCTATTCATAAGGCATAATGTACAGTGCAACCATTTCTGTGTTCCCTCAGTAACACTTCTAGTAAGGAGACCAGTCTTACTGTGGTTTATTGATGAGAACAGCAAAGGAGATTTTAAAGCAGTGCCAACAAGTTCAGGAGGTTCTTTTTTTTTTTAATAAATTTTATTTATGACAAGATTTTATTTATTTTTAAGTAAGCTCCACACCCCACATGGGGCTCGAACTCATGACCCTGAGATCAAGAGTTGCATGCTCTTCCGACTGAGCCAGCCAGTGCCCCATCAGGATGTTCATTTTTAACTTTTATCTAAAATAAAGCAAGTGCTGCTGTATTCTCAGCATATATTTTAACAACAGTAGTAGGTATAAGAATTTGACCTGTAAAATTATAGTTAGATTTAAATTTGTACTTTGATGTAAGAAATGGATTCCAGATCCATGATTTCCCATGCATGGATCTTCTTTCTGATAGATCTTGAAAATTCAAAACATTCCATCAAATTCTTAAGGTGCTTGGTGCAATATCAGGGTCGTCACTTACTTTGTTGATAATTATTCAGAAACGACTAGGCTGCTTTTCTTTTTCTCAGTATACTAATCTCATTGGTTAGTACCTGGTGACCTAAGTGCCCGTCATGATTAAGAGGTCAGACTGTGGACTCAGACTGCCTGGGTTAAAATCTCAGTCGGACCGCTTACTACCTTGATGTCCCAGAGCAGATTCCTCCTCCTCCCTGTGTGCCCTGTTCTCCTCAATCACATGCAAATTCAAGAGGGCTTACCTCCCAGAGTTGTCGTGATGACCCTGAGGGCAAATGCATAAAGCTCTTACAGCAGTGCCTGTCACACATAAAAGCTTGGAGAAGGTTTGTTGTGTTGTTACCGTTACTCTCGTTACTGTTGGTTTTTTGAGACTCTCAATTTTGCAGCAAACAGCTCTGCACTGGAGCGCCTACTACAACAACCCTGAGCACGTCAAGCTGCTTATCAAGCACGACTCCAACATTGGGATTCCTGACGTCGAAGGCAAGATCCCACTTCACTGGGCAGCCAACCACAAGGATCCGAGTGCTGTTCATACGGTGCGATGCATTCTGGTGAGTGCAGTGGTGCTGCTGACCTTTCCAAAAACAAATTTTTATTATGAAATCGCCAAAATACAAAAGCAGATATATGACGCACACACAAATTATGAAGCAAAAGGAGTACAGCAACCATGTGGACCCATCACTCAAGAAATAGAACATTTTAGTGCTGCTATTTAAGACCACACAGAATTTCCTATGTGCCAATTCCTTTTTTTTTTTTTTAAGATTGATTTATTTATTTGAGAGAGAGAGAGAGCGGGGTGGGGTGGGGGCAGAGGATGAGGGAAAGCGTGTCCCAAGCAGACTCCATGCTGAGTGCGGAGCCCGACCGGAGCTCAGTCTCACGACCCTGAGATCACGACCTGAGCTGAAACCAAGAGGCAGACGCTACCGACTGTGCCATCCAGGCACCCCTCCTACGTGCCAGTTTCCAAATACATTCTCTCCCCCTGCCCCCCACCAACTACTCTCCTGAGTCTGTGCTTATCATCCCCTGACTTTGTTTATACTTGTGCTTATTAAATACCACATAGAGATAACATTTGTAAAATACTTGTAAGATATAAAGAATATGGAAACGACAAATACTCAAGTACTCATCTCTGAGTTTATCTTTTTTTTTTTTTTTGACAAAGCGCGCACAAGCAGGGGGGTGGGGAAGGGGCAGAGGGAGAGAGAGAATCTTAAGCAGGCTCCACACCCAGCACAGAGCCCGACACAGGGCTCGATCTCAAGACCCTAAGTTCATGACCTGAGCCGAAATCAAGACTCCTGTGCTAACCCAACTGAGCCACCCAGGCGCCCCCCCACCATCTCTGAGTTTCAGAATGAGCATGTTACCGTTACCTTTGAAGCCCCCTGGGTACCTCCCAGCACCATTCTCTTCTCCCCTTCCTGAGAGGCAGCCACTATCCTCAATTTCGTGTTTATCATTCCTGATTTTCATTATAGTTTTACCACATATATTCATACCCCTAAACAATACATTGTTTCATTTTTAATGTTTTTGAATTTTGTATACATGCAATCACATTGAATGTATTCTTTTGCAACATGCTTTCCTTACACAATATTATGCTGGTGGTTTTATCTATGCTGTGTGTAACCGTAATATATTATTTTTACTGTTATACAGTATTCCATTTTATGAACAAGCCACACATTATTCAGTCATTCAGACATTTGGAACTATTTCTAGTTTTCACTGTTTAACATTCAGACATTTGGAACTATTTCTAGTTTTTTTGTTTTTTGGGTTTTTTTTTGCTGTTTAAAACTAGTGCTGCTTCGGAGCACCTGCGTGACTCAGTGTGTTAAGTGTCGGACTCTTGATTTCGGCTCAGGTCATGATCTCGGGGTGATGAGATGGAGCCCCTGGAGGGGAGGGCTCTCCACTCAGTGGGGAGCCTGCTTGAAGATTCTCTCCCTCTGCCCCTCCCCCCACTACGTTCACTCTCTCTTCTTCTCTCTCTCAAATAAGTAAATAAATCTTTAAAAACAAAAATAATGCTGCTTTGAGCTTTTTTTTTTTTTAAGTTAATCTCTACAGCCAGCGTGGGGCTCAAACTCATGACACTGAGATCAAGCTTTGCATGCTCTACTGACTGAGCCAGCCAGGTGCCCCTGAACTTTTTTTTTTCAGCATGTCTAGGATATATATTTCACTGGTTGTTGCAGGTGCACAGAAATCAGTTGATATTTTTATTCATTGAAAATGCATCTAACCAACTATCTATACTTTCTTATTAATTTTGAATATTTATCAGTGGATTCTTTGAGGTTTCTAATCACTCCTCAAGTTCCAGCTTACAAGGTATGGTGGTCTAATACTTCATCCTATTTATTTATAATACACAAATTCGACTTTAGAAGAGAAAATTATTTTGTATCTGCAATGATTATTTCTCAGCTCTTTCAGGCTATTATTTTGCTTCTTTTTGCCTTTCATTGTTCCTCTGGAAGAGTCTGTTATTGGTCTAATTGTCATTACTTTATAGATGATCAATCTTTTCTCTCAGGCTGCTTTTAAATTCTTCTCTGTGTGGCATCCTACAGTCTCACTACAGTGCGTCTAGGGATGGTGCTTTTTGTTGTTGTTGTTTTGGTTTTTTTGGTCCTGTTTGGTGTATACTCTCATTGCATGTCAGTTCTGGAAAAGATATAGCTATTACCTCTTTAAATATGACCTCTCTTTCATTCTTTATACTCTTGCCTCTAGGGTCCCAGTTACACATATTTTAGACGTTTTCAGTTTATTATCCATGTCTCCTCTCTTCTTCGTTCCATCCTCTCGTCTCTCTTGCTGTGTTCTGGGTAATGACAGCAGATGTCCCTTCCTGTTGACCGAGTCTTCCCTCCACTGAGTCCACTCTCTTGTTTGTTATCTTCATTCAGCCTCTCATCCTAGTGATTACATGTTTACAACTGAAAGTTCTTTTGGGGTGGGGCGCCTGGGTGGCTCAGTTGGTTGAGCGTCTGCCTTCGGCTCAGGTCATGATCTCAGGGTCCTGGGATCGAGTCCCGTGTCGGGCACCCTGCTCAGCGGGGAGTCTGATTCTCCCTCAGCCTGCTGCTCCCTCCTCTTGTGCTTTCTCTGTCAAATAAATTAAATCTTTTAAAAAAAATTTTTTTTAAATGAAAGTTCTTTTTGTTTTGTTTTTTTCATGTCTGCCTGGTCTTTTTGGTAGTTTTTGTTCCCTGCTCACCTTTTATTTCATTTTTTACTTTCTTACCTGCTTTATAGATAGTTATTTTATATTCTTTATGTGTCATTTCCATTATCTGAAGTCCTTAGAGGATACTTGTCACTCATAATGTCTTATTTCCTCACAGATTTGGCGCTTTTTTTTGCCCTTGTAAACACATCTTAGTCCTTGGGAGACTCAAAGGCCTAAAATACCACCGTGGTAAAATTCTACTTCTCTTTTTTGAAGTGTTTGTAATACCTTTCATGCACATGTTTTATTAAATAGGATGACTGTACAGGCTGCTTTATATCTGGGGTGGCCCTTTGGAGAGTTCTCAGATGGGGCAGGAGGTCTTGGCTTTAGATATGACCTGTTCTGGGAAGGAATATGACCTTGCGTGAGGCAACTCTCTTCAGCTGAAGCAGTCGCAGGAGTCTGACTGTTGCGGGTCGTCTGCCAGCAGCACTCACAACAGCTGGGAAAATAAGTGCTTTATTCTTGAAAGGGGACCTAAGCAGTGGATACAAAGACCTCCTAGAAAAATGAGTAAATGTAAAGTGTCAATTTAAATAGAATAGCCAATAAACATCTGATAAATCCCAACCTCATTCATAAAATAAATACAAATTAAAACATCAGCAAAATGCTTTCCACACCTATAAGGGGAAAAATATAGTAAGCTTGGTAATACCAAGGGGTGAATTTGTGCCAGCATGTGGGGAAAGAAAAACTTTTGCACATTGTCATGGATGTGTTAATTAGTGTAACCATTTGGAAAGCAGTTTGATAATACCTAGTTGAAAATGTAAATATCTTTCTACCCAGCAATTCCCCTGCTAGGGCTAGAGAAAAATCTCATGCGTGGGCTACAGGGAGACCTGTAACAGAAGCATGTTCATGCAGCATTATTGCTAATAATGAGAAAAATGTAAATAACCTCACTGTCTCTCAGTAGGAGGATGGATAATTAAATTGTGGTTTAGCAAATGAACTAGTATCAACATAAATACCCAAAAGTATAGTGTTGAAAGAAAAAATTGCCAAAGGATATACATAGTATAAGCTCAAAGGTGTAAACATTGAGAACACATGTACATAATTTATGTATTGTTTATGGATGTACACATACGTGGCAGAAGTAAAAACATACAGTGTTAGCTGAATCCATAGCAGATACAAAAGCACAGTAGGCAAGATTTTGACACTTACTTAATCTGGATAATCAGTATTGGTATTTATTATATCTTTTCTGTGTTTTTTAGAGTTAAACATGACAAATTTTTTAAGACTTAGAATGTGTACTTTTTTCTGAATTTTACCACTTTGTGTTGAGAATATCCAAGTTTAGAAAATTGCTCAGTTAGGGGGCGCCTGGGCGGCTCAGTCCTTAAGTGTCTGCCTTCGGCTCAGGGTGTGATCCCGGTGTTCTGGGATCGAGCCCTGCATCAGGCTTCTCCGTTGGGAGCCTGCTTCTTCCTCTCCCACTCCCCCTGCTTGTGTTCCCTCTCTCGCTGGCTGTCTCTCCGTCAAATAAATAAATAAATCTTTAGGGGCGCCTGGGTGGCACAGCGGTTAAACGTCTGCCTTTGGCTCAGGGCGTGATCCCAACGTTATGGGATTGAGCCCCGCATCAGGCTCCTCTGCTATGAGCCTGCTTCTTCCTCTCCCACTCCCCCTGCTTGTGTTCCGTCTCTTGCTGGCTGTCTCTATCTGTGTTAAATAAATAAATAAAATCTTTTAAAAAAAAAAAATAATAAAAATAAATAAATAAATCTTTAAAAAAAAAAATTGCTCAGTTAATGCGTGTGTCCAATGTGATTTACTGAGGATTCCATGTATGTCTGAAGTCTCTGGTTCCTTAAAAACAGGACGCTGCTCCCACGGAGTCGTTACTGAACTGGCAAGACTACGAGGGTCGGACACCTCTTCACTTTGCAGTCGCCGATGGGAATGTGACAGTGGTTGATGTCTTGACCTCGTACGAAAGCTGCAATATAACATCCTACGATAACTTATTTCGAACCCCACTTCACTGGGCAGCTTTACTAGGTGAGTCAACTGTGAATCAAGGGTCAACGGTAGGAGGAACTACATGAATACCAGAAACTTTCCATGGCTTCCCTTCCCCTGTCAGCTCCCACCTCCCATTTAATTACTTTAATTTTTAATTGCTCTGTGGCATCTCATACTTAAATCTCTCTGGCGTGTGCTTAAATTTTAGTAATATAAATATAGTCTCTGTTATATATTGGTTTTAATTTCAACATAATGTCTTAACATGTTTTAATTTTTGTTTTAAAAGTAATGCACATTCATTGACAAATGTAAATATAAAATAATCTTCTTTTCACATTCAATGCCTGCGTGTTTTGGGAGGGGGCTTTAACTTTATGTTTGTGCCAATACTACAATATGTGATTTTCTTTTCTTCGTGGTTTCCTAATAAGCCTTTTACTTACCCGTTTTGGGGATCACTCTGTTAGATGAGAGAGTGTAAACTTGTGTATGTGTCTGATTTTGCAGGAGACACAGTCTGAGCGTCTTTCTCTTTAGTGAAGGAGGTTTACCCATTAATAGTCACTGTTACATGATTTGGTCTTTTTTCTGCTCTTCTTCTCTTTGAGTATTATTGGTGTTTTATTTCCCCACCCCCATTTCCTTTGTTTTCTGCCTTTTGGTATACAGGTTAGGGTTGTTGTTCTTTGGTTTTGAATTGCCTAATGTTTTAGGAGGGTTTTTAGGTTCTACTAGTGGTTACTTTTAAATTTATCAAAAAATTTTTAAAACCTGAGTCACAGTTAAGAGCAAAACTATATCTATTGATTTCTACTTAGCACACTTTTCCTTATCACTTTTTAGTATTTGTTAATATCATCTGAAGTTTTTCCCAATTATTATTATGGACTTAGTTTTTAAATTACACATTGTGTCTTTCTAAAATACTTTTTGCATTTGCATTCGGTTTTACTGTCCGATTTATAATTAGTATTTGGCTCTCATTTCAGTGTGCAGTTTCATCCTTCTTCCTTTCCCTCTGCATCCTGGGAGGACTTCACAAATTTGTCTCCATATCAATACGTTGACTTTTTGTTCTGTAAGTTCTCCTTCCTTTCTGCCTCTCATCGGTTGTATCTTAGGTTATATTTTTGTTTCCTTCTCTCATCCAAATTTCTTTGATCTCGACTTATTTCCTTTTCGCCTCCGTCCATCACTTTTTCATTTCAGATTATGTCCTTCTTAGGATATTCTGTTTCATTTCATAGAGGCCATCTCTTTGCACCAGTCAAGGATGCCAGACAGTTTCCTGAAATTTTCCTCTGGATCCTTCTCTAGATCACTTTCCGAGGTAGGCACTTCATCTTTGTGATGGTGTTCCTTTTGCCCTGCCCCCTAGTATGTTTTCATATTGCCTTTACTGAATGTTTCTCTTTATCTTTCCGACAAGATGGCACGTGTCTCAGTAGCTTGCCCGTGGTCCTACTTTCTGCCCGGCTCCGGGAACTCCAGTTCGGACCGGGTGTGGGGGCAGGTAGATGAGCTCAGCTCCCGCGCAGATTCCCTTTCTCTGCCCGGTTTTCAGGCAGCGTGTCCTTGTTCTGCTGATGTGGCATCGTCTTTGCCCAGGTCCCCACTATGCTGAAACAATAGAATGCCTGAAATTCAGGTTTCGCAAATATGCCATTACTGGGTTTGTTCAATCTTTGATCCTTCCTACAGCCCCCCCTTGCAGAAACTGTCTCCTCCCGAATGCACGGCAGAATATTTCCTCTGCCACCACCTCATCATTCCTGCCACTGGTTTCCTTGGACTTGAAATCACTGCCTAGACGTGAAAAAGGTGGGTGGGTAGTGGGGATCGAGAGGAGGCTGCAGAGATCACAAGAGGATGTATCCTAGTTTGTCCTCCTGAATAGCAGAAGAGAACAGCGTTGTGGTGCTGACCGGCCACACCGTGAAACGGTGACGGCTATCCGAGGCTGGCTTCCCACCTTTTTTATGGGCAGTGTCATAAGGTGAAGCCAGGGAATGCAATGAACTGACACCTAATATAGCCTTTTCTCCCTCTAGCAATTATAACAACTGTCATTCCCTTTCTGATTGAAGCATTAAGAGTTTAGTGTTGTAAGTGTTTATCTTTGTTCTACGTTAGCAAAGTATTTTAGTGAGAAGTTAGAAGAGGCTGTCCTGGGGGCTGCTATTCAGAAAACTTTCCTTTAAATAGATTACAAATAAAGTGGTCCTTTGATGTGCTCACTGCTGTGTCTGCTTTCAGGCCACGCACAGATCGTCCATCTCCTTTTAGAAAGAAATAAGTCTGGAACCATCCCATCGGACAGCCAAGGAGCAACACCCTTGCACTACGCAGCTCAGAGTAACTTTGCTGTAAGTAAAACATGACAGTTGTCTTTTTTCTTAATTAATTTTCTTATTTTGACATCATTATAAATTCATACGCAGTCGTAAGAAATAAAACAGCAAGATCCTGTGTACCCATCACCCAGTTTACCCCAATGGGAACATCTTGCAAGAGTATGAAACGGTATCATAAACAGGAAATTGGCATTCCTACAATCCACGATCTTATCCAAATTTCAGTTTTACACGTACTCATCTTTGTGTTTGTGTCGCAATTATATTTTAACAGTTGCTCATACTGTTAACTCTGGCTGTGATGCAAGGGACGGTCTTCGTCTCTGTAAAGTTGTTAGTCATGGGAAATTTTAAGACCGTTTTTACATTAACTGTTCAGTGTAACATTTTGTTCCGTGTAAGTATATTTCCTCTGCTGGTTAATTTTATGGCACTAAGGTTTTGTATGCACTGTGTTCAGCCATCTGTAATTGTCCTGAAAGCAATATGGCAAAGCCTTAGAACGAGTCCCACCTTGCCTGGGGCCCTGACTCCACTCTCTGCTGGCTGGATGACTTGGCACAAGTTTCTTTACCTCTTGAGTCTTAAAGATGATTATACCTCTTCCTTCAGGATTGTTGTAAGAATGAGAGAAAATCTGCGACCAGTGCCTAGTGTAGGTCTGGGTGCAGAGCATGTATGCGAGACATGCCATGCATTCTTACTATTGCTGGTGCTCATAATTTTATGCATTAGACAGCTGAGAAAGCAAAAATAGGAATTCTTATTTCCAAAGATATTGAATATTAATGCTAATTCTTCCCTTGCCACCCTTTATAGTTTACAAAGCATTTTTTCATGCACTGTGTCACTCAGTCTAGCCAGCAACATGATAACAGCGAGGCTGCTTCAGCTCTCTGAAAGTGGCCACCAGGAACTCTAGACACATCCAAAGAGGCACACGTCGAAGCAGTCAGAGTTGATTCTACTGCCTTCTCCGTGGGTGTGTGTAGTAAAAACTTTGGTTTCATCAAATTAGAAGAATGCAATCATCAGCAGAGCATAATTCCATCTTCCTGACTTCCCCAATGCATCAGTGAATACATTGAATACTCAGATTGCTAAAATATCTGATTTTCCACCTTTCTTTCTCTCTGGTACCCAGAGCAACTATAACTATGGTCCTTCCTCTTGTCATTTCTAAGACTTTATCACCTGGACTTTTGGTAAACCGTTCTCTTCTACCGTCTCCCATCGTTCTGTTATCTCAGAAAAATACAAAGTATATTTTGAGGAAGAGCCCTTTCTTGCTCCAGATAGATAAGAAATTCACTGGTCCAGCCTAACCAACTTACGGAAAGCAGAATTCAATTCATACTTCAATACAAGCCTGTGAGAGGATGTGGTATCCCTAATTTACAGAGGAAAAAACCAAGGTTTCAAGAGATTAAATGACTTGCGCAAGATCTTGAACTCAATTCTTGGACTCCAAATTTAACACGTGCACAAATACCAGCAATTAAGTGACGAAGGCTATTGGGAGTGAGAAGGAATGGCAGAACATTACGGATGTTTATTTGAAGAAACCTTGGCTCTGGATAATCTGCCAATTACAGAGACGATTTTTCAAAAATTCTGCAAATCTTCTAAGCTCAATTTCAAGCCTCTTGATCTCCTTGGACTCTGTTCACTCACAAGAGGCTATAATTCCCTGTTTAGAAAAGAGCAACAGCAACAAGACCCACAAAACTGCTGTGAACATTCATCATTAAGAAAACATACCCAACAAAGAAATGTTTACAAATTAGTACAAAGAAAACAAACCAAAACATTACCAACTTTTACAATCCGTTTGCTTATTCCAATCTAGCATGTACTAAGCATGCACCCTAGATCCCGGAGCACGACGCTGTAATGCCCCAGCAGCTCAACAATGAGATTAAAGACTAGGAAGACATGTGTGCAGTGGCAAGAGTGCTGTGATTAAGGTCTGGGTTCTACTCCTATGTTTGCCACCAATGTTTGTATTACCTTGAACCTAAATTTCTTCATCTGGAAAATGAAATGTTGCATTAGGGGAGCCCTCGAATTTCTTCTTGCTTTAGAGTACAGAGCATCAACCCTTTATCCATTTTTGGCCAGCTCACAGCCTCCAGAATTTTTCTTTTTCTGAAACTGTTTTACTTCCATTCAAGCAGAAGTTACCGTGATCTCCCTAAAAGTTTGTAAGCATCTGAGGCTCAAGGAAAGAAACAATTTAAAATGCTGTGAATATTAGCCCCCATTAAAATTGTTAGGCACTGTTATCAACAATAGCCAAATAATGGAAAGAGCCCACGTGTCCATCAACTGATGAATGGATGAAGATGTGGCGTGTGTGTGTGTGTGTGTGTGTGTGTGTATCTATATGAATGATGGAATATTACTCAGCCATAAAAAAGAATGAAATCTTGCCATTTGCAATGACATGGATGCTCCTAGAGGGTATTATGCTAAGTGAAATAAGTCAGTCAGAGAAAGACAAATACCATATGATTTCACTCATATGTAGAATTTAAGAAACAAAACAGATGAACATAGGGGGAAAAAAGAGAGAGGCAAACCATAAAACAGACTCTTAACTATAGAGAACAAACTGAGGGTTACCAGAGGGGAGGTGGGGAGGGGATGGGCTAGATGGGGGATGGGCATGAAGGAGGACACTTGTGATGATGAGCAGTGGGTGTTGTATGTAAATGACGAATCACTAAATTCCACTAAAACTAATATTATACTGTATGTTAACTAACTGGAATGTAAATAAAAACTTGAAACTAAAAAACAAAAATTTTAAAAATTAAATTGTCAGGTACTATTAGAATTACTATGGGTCCTAATTTTTGTGTGATTCCATAGAGGAAGGACCTTGCATATAGGAATTGCTATATCAATATCCGTTTAAATGAATTGAACACTGCATTTCTCAGTAGTCATACATCATTATTAATAATAATGCAACAAATGCATTAAAGAAATAAATAAATTTAATACTAGTGTAATAAATGCATTAAATATTTTTTAAATTATAGTAACAAAACCACAACAAGAGAATGTGTTAACCTTCTCTATAGGCATGGCTGAGTATATAGGTCTCTGCATGTAGAATGTCCAAGAAAACCTGTATTTTATTGTTGCTAATGACACTGAATACTTGTTAGTCTTTTAACTGTCACTTCATCTATCAAAGATTGACCTATAAAATTTTAAAACTTGATTGAGGATGACCATTCTCAGTTATGAGGATGTTGAATGAGGGAGTTAGGTTATGTGTTTGAAGTGCATGGAAACTAAAACTAATATATAAAGAAAGAGGATTGTTACTTTCAATGGAAATTGTAGTTTCATTATTCATAAAAAGATAATTTCATTTGATTCAAAAGCAGGGAAAAATACTTTGTGTCTTAGCGGAAATCATATGTAACACTGGCTTTATTACCCTAGAAAACACTACCCTCTTGTCTCGATTCTTTTTAATGAAGTTTTCTTGCAGGAAACAGTTAAAGTATTTTTAAAACATCCTTCAGTGAAAGATGATTCAGACCTCGAAGGAAGAACATCCTTTATGTGGGCTGCTGGAAAAGGCAGTGATGATGTCCTTAGGACTATGCTGAATTTAAAATCTGACATTGATATCAACATGGCAGACAAATATGGAGGTACAGGTAAGAACGGACAGACATGTTCCGTTTGCTTTCTTTCAGGTTCCAAAGTGTATAGGTGCCCAAAAACTTGTACAGTAGTGCCTGAAATCATCGTTCCTAATCTAATATTGTTTAACTTTCATTTGTACTTTTTTTTTTTTAAGATTTTATTTATTTATTCGACAGAGATAGAGATAGCCAGCAAGAGAGGGAACACAAGCAGGGAGAGTGGGAGAGGAAGAAGCAGGCTCCAACAGAGCAGGGAGCCCGATGCGGGGCTCCATCCCAGGACCCTGGGATCACGCCCTGAGCCGAAGGCAGATGCTTAACTGCTGTGCCGCCCAGGCGCCCCTCATCTGTACTTTTTAAGTTTAAGCTAACAGGATATCACTCCAAAGGCTTTATTTCCTCCAAGTTTGACGGCTAAATTAGCTTACTTTTCTACCAGGTGAATGTGGCATTTGGTTTAAAATTCTGGTTGTTGGGGCGCCTGGGTGGCACAGCAGTTAAGACGTCTGTCTTCAGCTCAGGGCGTGATCCCGGCGTTCTGGGATCGAGCCCCACATCAGGCTCCTCCGTTATGAGCCTGCTTCTTCCTCTCCCACTGCCCCTGCTTGTGTTCCCTCTCTCGCTGGCTGTCTCTATCTCTGTCAAATAAATAAATAAAATCTTTTAAAAAAATAAATAAATAAATTTGAAAAATTTAAAAAAAAATAAAATTCTGGTTGTTCCTGGGTGTTATATGCAACTGATGAATCACTAAACTCCACCTCTGAAAATAATAATGTGCTATATGTTAATTCATTGATTTTAAATAAAAATTTAAAAAAACCAACTCTGGTTGCTCCTGGGGTGCCTGGGTGGCTCAGTCAGTTAAGTATCCGACTCTTAATTTTGGTGCAGGTCATGATCTCAGGGTCCTGGGATCAAGCCCTGCGTCAGGCTTCCCATGGGGATTCTTTCTCTCCCCTCCCTCCACTTGCTCTCTCTCTCTCTCTTTCAAATAAATAAATAAATCTTTTTTTAAAAAATAAAATTAAAAAATATAAAACTCTGGTTACTCCTTAGACATGATTATAGGAACTTTTCTTATTTATCTTTGTGGAAAAAGCCAAAAACCATAAACCTGTACCTAAAACTATGTACATTTAGTAGTTATCAATTATATTTTCAAAAATTTAGAATTATATTAAGGAATGCACATATCTAAGTGTGTTCTCAGCAGTCTTATTTAATGTGCTCTTTTCTCAGATTTGAAGAGCACTCCCTCCTCCGAAATCTCCCGTTTTAGAGATAACCCCCCTGACTCTTGAAGCTTCAGAGCTTCACGTTAGATTTGCATCAAAATCTCTCACTAGATGCTTCTTTCAATCTCTTTTTCCAAGAAGAGGGCACTTTGTGCGTTGGTTAATAAGAGAGGTATGAATTTTTTAGCATTCACTGTCAACTTGGACGTCTCTGCCTCGTGTACTAGATCCTAATTGCAAGTCCAAAAAAGAAGGAGGATCACACAATAGCACAACAACACGGAACAGAATAGAAACTCAGCTACAGGCTTCTCGGTGTAATGTTTTCTTATTTGTAGAAACATAGTAGAGCCATTTGCACCTATCTGTTGTCCTGGGTAAGATCTTACTTGGCCACCAAAACTACTGACTCGGTGTCGAGTTACATCTAATCATCTCCCTCCCTGCACTTAAACCACCACCCCTTCTAAATTATTCTTTAAAGAGTTTTTGGGTAATATCAGTTTGAAGAAAAGCTTTAACCATCAAAAGTGTTTCTGTATCAAAGCTTCGCAGTAGACCTTAAGCTTCTTAAAGAAGGATGTAGTGCAGACATGTAGGACACTGAGTTTATAAACGGTCTGAACATTTCATTTTTTGTCAGACTTCCATTAGTATAGAGCCTTTCACTTTCTCACTAGCTTTGCTTTTAGTTTAACTTCTTCATGTATTTTAATAAAGTATGGGCAAGGATACTTCCGTCCTTTTGACCAGAGGTATCTTTCTGATGTGCACCATGGTTGGAGTTCAGACATAAATTCTTCTCAGATTCATTAATTCCCTGGCTCTTTCTCCTAAGGGGATTTTATTATATGTCAGACATGTCTTCCTGACATTTCTTTTCTTTAAAAGGGAGTTTCTCTCCATCATCCCTCCATCATCCTTCCATCATCCCATACAAGGTTGTTTTTCCTTCCCATGAAAAAAGAGTTCTCATCAACAGCAACATACAGACATTATTTGGATCTATTAAAAAAACTATAAAACCGTCAGGACAACATGGACACTTTCTGGACATTTGCTATTACAGAATTTTTGTTAATGTTTTTTATTTTTTTATAATAATATTTTTTATTATATTATGTTAGTCACCATACACTACATCCCTGGTTTTTGACGTAAAGTTCCATGATTCATTACTTGCGTATAACACCCAGTGCACCATGCAATACGTGCCCTCCTTACTACCCATCACCAGCCTATCCCAATCCCCAACCCCCCTCCCCTCTGAAGCCCTCAGTTTGTTTCTCAGTGTTAATATTTTTTAGGTATGATAATGAGACTAGCCTTTCTTTGCAATGTCACGGCTAGGGCTCTGTGACCCCATTTCCCCTTTGCCAGCAGATACCCCGGTAGAATCTTCCGGTAGGGGGCAGTAGAGGGAGACTGGAAAGCTGGAAGACCGGAATTACACCTTCCTGTTTGCTTACTACTCTTGGTGTCCTGTTTATCAGCATCGCCCTGCAACACAGCAATGATAGTTTGTTCGAGTAGTGACAGTTCATTTCACTTGGCAGTTTCTCCAGCGCTCACAGTACCAGCCCCAGAGCGGCCTCCTCAGAGGCACCATCACCAGCCAAGCAGAGCCCCTGCTCAGAGGTCTGAGTTTCCACTCCACAGGGCTCCTCTTCTAGGCTTTCAAGTTTTAGTAATTTCATCTTCTTCTTTTCGTTCCCCTGGTCCTAAAATTGCTGGCTGTACTACATCTGTCATCCCTTAGTGTTCCTTTTTTGCTTTTTTTGCTCTTCAATCCATAGCTAACAATTCCTTATTTTGAACTCTCTCTGTTAAAGTATCTGGCATGGTTTCTGTCTCCTAAATGGACTGATATAGTGGTTGTGTTTAAAAAAAAAATTGTTGTCTTTAGATAGACTTACTAAATATTTACTTACTAAAATATTTACAAATGAAAGGATATGACTCTAGAATTATATCCAAAACAATTAGAAGTGGGAACAAGGGGTGGCCGTTAGATGAAGCAAGACCAGCCATCTACTGACCGTCCTTGAAGCTAGGCAACGGCTATCTTGAGTTCTCTAGATTATTGTCTTTTCTTTTGAATATGTTTGAAATTTTCCATAACAAAAAGTTAAATAAAAAAAATTTAGCACTCCTATGTAAATTTGTGACACCTTCTCAAAGAGAGGGCAACAATAGTTAAATCTAAGGTTATTTATTTTTAAGTAATATAAATGCAAATAGTCATAAATGGGGAATTTCAATTAATAAGATAATGAATTCTATCTTTTGCTTAGTTAGGGTTTTGTGGTGGGTTTTTTTTTATTTATTACATACTCATGCCACATCACAGAATTTCGAAATTGAAAAGTACCTTAAAATTAAATCTAATCCAGGGTTTTCCAAATCAGATTCTTCAGAAGAACAGGTTTCTAGAGAGTGCTGCAGTGTTGCCAAGAAGGGCAGGTACTGAAGTGCGTAACCCTCCACCCCCGCTTTAGTCAGGACCACTCAACGCTTACCAGTTTTATATGTTGAGTGTTTAATAAAGTTTCATCTGGGGGCAGATGTATTCTTATGCTCTTAAAATGTGAAAGTCACCAAACTATCATAGATGTAGCACACTTAATCTGCCTTACGACATTCTCATCAGCGGCCCGTCAGCCTCCAGTTACACAGCTCCAATATGGAGAACCCACTGCTTCCATCTTAACCTAACTCCTATCAGAACATTCTTCCTTACGCTGAGCCCAAATGTGTCAAAGTGAATGTTCCACTCTGTGCTGTCTTCCACGTGGTATCACCTAAGATATTTGAAGTCTCTCACGCTCCTCTGAATCTTGTCTGGACCAAAGTAACATTCAGATCAGGGTCCCCCAACTCAAGTACATGTAAGAATTGCCAGGGTGTTTGTTTAAATATAGTTTCCCAGGCTATACAGACAGAAATCTATTTCAGATCCTATAGTCCTATTGACTCCACCTCTAAAATATATTCTAAATCTTTCTGCTTCTCTCCATCTCCACTCCTGCCAGCCCAGTTCAATCCAGCAGCATTTGTTACCGAGTCTTCTGCAATAGTGTTAGCTGGCTTCCCTGCTTATGTTCGCACCTCCTAGGGGACATTCTCTTCAGAGCAGCTAGAGTAATCTGATTAAGGCACAAGTCAAATAACATCACTCCAATGTGAAGTCCTTCAGGGCCTTCATCACCGGGACCTGTGTGGCCCCTTAGGATCTGGCCTTCTCTACCTTTCCAACTTACTTCTTCTTTATGCTGCAGCTTCCCTGCCTTCCTTAAGCACATAAAGTCATTCCTGCCCTCGGACTAACTGTTCTCTTTGCTCGAACTACTCCCTCAAGATCTCTACATTGCCGTCTCTCTATGACCCAGCTGTCAACTTCAGTGTCAGCTCCTTACCAAGGCTTTCCGCCACCACCAGTTAAAGTGGTCTCCCAGTCACTCTGCATATTAAGGTACCTTTTATTACTCCAATTATACCAACCACCACCATCTAATACTTTCTTGTTTATCTGTTCAGTTTTTATTTTGCTTCTCCTACTAGAATGTAACCTTATCTATTTTGTTCTCTGCTGACTTCCCACCATTACATTCATACGCAGCCCATAGTAGGTACTCAACAAATGCCCAGGAATCTACACTTTTTTAGGCATCCTGGGTTTGGTCCATGGGTCACACTTTATGAAAGAAACATTGTTCTAGGCATTATAGGGCCATGATACTTAGAAAGACTTGGCCCCGGCCTCTAGTCAGTTCTGCAGACTCAGAATTTAAAAAGTGATGTATTTAAATAGGATTTAAAGAGTAATCCAAAGAGTAATGGCCTAAGTCAAGCACTAGCGGGGAGTAACACAGGCACAGGTCAGCATAACCTGAAACCCGTCAAATTGCTTTTTCAAACCCCACACGAAGGCCCCAGGAGAGGAGACCACATTCCTTCTCAGGTTTTTTTCTCCAGTGTTCAAACAAATTGCTGTTTCTTAAATTGCGCCCGGAGGAAATCAGTGGCTTGCATTTGGAGCCACGTTGTATGAAAATGCACTCGAGGCAGTGGGCTGTGCGCACCCTCAGAACCACATGTGTGCGCAGAGCACCGGCAGGAATGGCGCGGCTCAGCAGCTGCAGGACCGGCGGGTTGACGTTTCCCGTCACACCAACCCTCGGGCTTATGCTAATTGAGTGGGTTCGTGGGCAGAATTGCCTGCGTCATATAAATCGTTTCTCTTTGTCATTTTTTGTTCGCTTACCCTCTTAGAGGGAGGAAAGATAAACTTGTAACTGAGGAAAGGAAAGCATTTCAGACCATCAGGTTGGAAAGGTGAGATGAGAAAGGTGGAAGGACAAGGGGAAAGTGTGGGTAGTTCCTGTGACTAGAAAGGAAGACTGAAATCTATAGAAGTGAACAATAGAGAGCCCTTAAGATTACATCGCATTTAGCCAAAATGATGAGGACATCAGAAGAGGAAAAGATGCCCAGTTAGAAGACGGAGAAGGCAAAATTGTTATCGAAGAGTTCTTCGCTTTCCTTTGCTCCCCTTGCAGCCTTACACGCCGCTGCCCTTTCTGGCCATGTCAGCACCGTGAAGTTACTGTTGGAAAATAACGCTCAAGTAGATGCCACTGACGTCATGAAGCATACGCCACTTTTCCGAGCCTGTGAGATGGGACACAAAGATGTGATTCAGACGCTTATTAAAGGTTGGTTATTAAGAGTGCTTCTACTAAGTCACTCTCAAAAGGCAGGAATTCTTGCAGGCGCACAAGCTGTGTTCGAAACACAGCTCACATAGCAGAGGGCCGCCTGGGTAGAAGGATGGAGGGGAGAGTGCACACGTGTGTGTACACACACACACACACACACTCTCGCAGGCTTCAGGAAACCTGAGGTCCACTCCTAGCTCCACCTGTTGGCCGTTATAATATACATGGAAGCATTTTGCTGAGAGCAAAGCATTTAAGGGACTGTTATATTTTTCGGACTTCTATTCTTTTTGATCGATGCTCTCTATATTGGACATTTTCGTTATATTTTTGCTTTTTCAGGTGGAGCAAGGGTAGATTTAGTTGATCAAGACGGACATTCTCTTCTACATTGGGCAGCATTGGGAGGAAATGCTGATGTTTGCCAGATATTGATAGAAAATAAGATCAATCCAAACGTGCAAGATTACGCAGGACGAACCCCTTTGCAGTGTGCGGCTTACGGCGGTTATATCAACTGCATGGCAGTGCTCATGGAAAATAACGCAGACCCTAACATTCAGGACAAAGAGGTAGAAATTCTTGATCTTTTCTATATTGTTTGCTCCCAGGTGTTTAGAGTATTTCTTCGTCGTTAACTAAAATAAAGTAAAACATTTTACCAAATAAAGAGATGACTTACAAAGTTATCTGTTAATTAAAAATGAGTTTTATTTTCCCCTGTTTTCCTTTAGTTCTTATCTATATGTCCATATAGACCATAACAAAGTCATAATACAGAATGGGGATAATTTTATAACTTTCATGAAATATATATACAGGGCACATGTGTATGTGTGTGTATACATGTAGATATATGATATTTCACAAACCACATTTTGTTTTGTTTGCTTAAAATCATCACCAGTATTTTCTCATTTGGTGTATAATCTGCATAATTGTAGCTGCTGAGTATTCCAGAGTTCTAGGAGCTTTATGTCTAATAACTCATTCAGTTCTCACAGCAACTCTGTAAAGTTATTCCCATTCACAGGTGAGAAAATTGAAGCTCACGGAGCTTACCCAACTACCCTAAGATGACAACAGTGGCAGGGTTGTTGTAGGGAGTCAGGGTCCAAACTATGCCTGTAACCCCAATTTTAGAATGAAGTAATATTCCTATTGCTGGGTCCTTTTTTGTTATTATAGATCATGTTTCATTAATCACTTTTGTGCATTTAACTTTTTTTTTATTGTTTCCTTACAATAATTTACCCTACGTGAGAGTATTTATTATTGACATATGAATGTGATTGGGCTCTGTGTGTACTGTTGAACTGATTATTTTTGAAGATTTAATTTATTTATTTGAGAGAGAGCACGCAAGTGGGTAGAGGGACAGAGCGAAAGGAGAGAGAGAATCCCAAGCAGAGTCCCGCTGAGCGCGGAGCCTGACGCGAGACTCCATCTCACAACCCTGAGATCATGACCTGAGCCGAAATCAAGAGTCAGTCGCTCAACTGACTGAGCCACCCGGGCGTCCCTGTTGAACTGATTTCTAAATCATGTGGGTTAATCTCCACTTCCTCGGCTATGCAGTATCATATTGACTTCTCTCAGTTTAGCCAGTATTGATTTTTTTGCTACTTTGATTACATTAAGTCTTCAAAAATACTAGCATATTATGTTTTCCAAGCCAGAAAATATATTTTCTATTAATTCATTCAATAAATATTTATCAAGAGTGTTCCTATATGTAAAAGTAACACAGTGAAAAATATGTAAAATATGGTCCTTGTACCTATGTTATTGGAAATGAATCTTTTGTAATCTGTAGTACCTTTTACATTGTTTTTACAAGTTGCCAGTTTCCTACAGAAGGAATATACTAAGCTACTTTCCAGTTGTTAGTTTTCATGTGTACTGTTTTGGATTATCTGCATAAACAGCATATCCTTTGTGAATAGTATGCCTTATTGGACTAACTCATACCTCCAACAGAGTGTCGAATAAAGTTGGTGGTAGTTGGCATCCTTAATTCATTCTGGTTTCTCAAGGGGAAAGCTTGAAATATTTCACCATTGAATATATTTGCTAAAGGTTCCCTTATATTTCTAGTTGCTAAGAATTAGGTTTTTTTTATTCATAATTAGCTGTTTCGTTTTTGTCAGATACTATTTCTGCATCTTTCAACATAACCACATGATTCTTCACCTCTTTGCTATTAACATGGTGAATTAAAAAGAGTCAGGAAGTAGTTCCCCTTATTCTCCTAAAGAATTTGTGTAATATTGATATTACTTCTCTCTTAAATGTTCAGAAGAATTCCCTGGTGAAGCCGTCTGGTCTAGTGGCATTCTTTGTGTAAAAGGTGTTAATAACTGATTCAGTGTCATTTATAATTACAAGACCATTCAGATTTCTAATTATTTTCTTTTCAGCTTTGGTAAGTTGCATTTTTTGAGAAGTTTATCCATTTTATTAACATATCATATGTATTTGCATAAAGTTGGTCATATAATCTCTCATCTTCTTTATGACTGTAGGACCTATAGTGATTTCATATATTGGTAACATGTGTTGTCTCTTTTCTTTTTAAAAACATTTTTCATCTTATTCATATTTTCGAAGGACGTACTGCTTTATTGATTTTCTATATTTTAAGTTGTTTACTATTTCATTGGTGTTTACTCTTTATTATGTCCTGCCATCTACTTTCCTCAGGTTTGATTTACTATTTTTTAAAATATTCTTTTAATAAAAGTTTAAGTCATTGATTTATTTTCAATATTCATTTCCAGTATATGTATTTTTAAGCGTGCTTCTTATTCTAAGCACTGCTTTAACTTTATCCTAAAAGTTTAGGCAAGTTGCACCATCACTATAATTCAGCTCAAATATTTTCTAGTTTCTATTCCAATTTGTTATTTGATCCATAGATTACTTAGAAGTGTATTGCTTAATTTCCAGGCAGTTGGGCATTTGCTCATTATCATTGGCAAATGATTATATTGGTTTTCTCTTGCTGCTATAATAAATTACTACAAACTTAGTGGCTTAGAACAACACAAATTTATTATCTTACTCTTCTGGATGTTAAAAGTCCAAAATGGGTCTCACTGGACTAAAAATCAAGGTGTTGGCAAGACTACATTCCTTTTGGAGGCTCAAGGGGAGAATCTGTTTCTTTCATTTTTCCAGCTTCTCAATGCTGCCCTCATTCCTTGGCTTGCGGTCCCATTCCACCGTCCTCAGAGCTAGCAGTGCCTGGCTGAGTCTCTCTCACACTGCATCCCTCTGACACTCGCCCTCCTGCCTCCCTCCTTCACTTAAGGACCCGTGTGATTACATTGGGCCTATTCAGATAACCCAGGATAATCTCCACATCTCAGAGTCAGCTGATTAGCAACCTTAATTCCATCTACAACCTTAATTTCCCCTTTCCAGTAACATAACAGCATCACAGATTCCAGAGATCAGGATGTAGACATCTTTGCAAAGGCAGGCATTTATTCTAGCTACCACACTGATTTCTGGCGCAAACTTTACTGTGGTCTGAAAACAGTCAGAATAACAGAATTCTTTTCTTTTATTTCAGAATTCTTTTAATTATTCAAAGTCCTTTGAGGCTTTCTTTGTGGTCCAGCATATGATTCATTTTGGTAAATGTTCTATGTACACTTGAAAAGAATACTAATTGTGTCATTGTTGGATGCAATGGTTTATATGTATCACTTAGGTCAAATTGTCTTACTGTATATTTCAGGTCTTCCATATCTTTACTGTCCTTTTATTTATTTGTTCTATGAACTATTATAAAAGGTGGGTTAAAAATCTCTCGCTGATTATGGATTTGACTATATCCCCTTTTAATTTTGTCATTTTTTGTTCTGTATATTTAAAAGCTGTGTTATTAGATGCATACAGATAAAGGATTGTGGTATCTTCCTCTTTGACTCCTTTCAAACTATGAAATATCCCTCTTGTATCTCTAACAATGCTTCCTGCCTTCTTTATCTTTCATGATATTGAATTTTTAAAAAAAATACCAGCCATTTATTTTGTAGAATCTCACTCATTTTGAGTTTGCCTTATGATTCCTCATAATTAGATTTAAGCTTTACATTTTTGTTTGGAATATTATACAAGTGATATTGAATCCTTCTCAGGGTATCACCTCTGGAAACACATGGTGCCTCTTAACATGATATCAATTTGGATCACTTAGTTAAGATACCATCCATTTTCTGCACTGTATATTTAATATTTTCCCCTTTTGTAATTAAGCAATTTGGGAGAAATGTGTGTATTTTTGAGTTAGCATCAATAACTGTGTGTCCAAATGTACCTGTTCCAGATACACCTGATTTTTGTTTGTGCTTATAGGGAAGAACAGCTTTGCACTGGTCCTGTAACAACGGATACCTTGACGCCATTAAATTACTACTAGACTTTGCTGCTTTCCCTAATCAGATGGAAAACAATGAAGAAAGGTAAGCTGTTGATAAAAAGAATGTATTGTTGTTCAACTCACTTCCTTTCTGCTCTGTTAAAAAGCCTCAAGTCGAGATACTAGTTCAGAAGTGCTAAGTATACTCATAAGGAAATGCTACCCTAAGAAATCCTAAACCAGAAGAAGAGAGCAAAAGTTCCATGTAGTGTTGATTTAGGATCATGGGATTATAAAGTTATTCAGAACTTTAGATTTACCTCTGGCAAGCTCACAGACTACGGATGAGGAAACATGCTCTCGTGGCTTGTGGCTGGCGTAACGTCAGGGGAGTCCTGATGGACCAGACCTAGGAACGGGTCCTATGTTCAAGACATTTCTCTTGATGAACAGGATATTATCAGGTAGTGGACTGAGGTGCCACCATGTGGAATGAAAAAATAAGGAGAAGTGAGATGACTGAATAATACAGGATTCACAGAACTAGGCTGGAGTTATGCCCAAGGGCCCAGGCCTCATAAAAAGGACCAGGCACAGTGTGAAATCTAAGCAGGTGAGATTCTTGGCAGTCTTGGATCAATGGAGATTCTGATCATCTGTAGGTGACAACCAAATTTGTGATGAGACTTCCACACCTGAGCCCCACCCAGCCAGGTCTGTGCCTTGGTTGTCATCGTTCATGGATGTTGTAATTGCAGTGGCTCCCCCTATGACACCATGCCCCCCCACGCCCCCCACCCCTGCCCATAGCTGCCACCAGTTCTTTCAGGAGATGGAAGACCTTGTGGAGAAGGAGGAACTTTCTGTAGGCCACCTGCCTCAGGAAACCCACTCATCCTTTCTGGGGTGAACCCCCTGTATCTCTCCCACTTCTTTCAGAACCTCTCCCCATTAATGATGGCCTCCACCTGTTATTTTCTGAGGTTTGTCTTCTCTGCCTATGAAGCCCTCCTTCTTTCGGAGTGTCTGCACTGCCCCATTTCCTCTTGCTTACAGGTCATGCTTTCACAGTCTGGCTTCCATCCTGACACTGACGCTGAAACCGTATTGAATGGGCACTGACAGACTCACTGATAAATACTACATTGGTCCCTCTGTCTACTCTCACTGGCCTGTCTGCATCACCTGGTTCTGTTGACCCCTCTTCTTTACTTTACTGAGACTGTATCTTCTCTAAGCTCTGTGACAGTGTATTTTCCTGATTCTCTGCCAGTCATGTCTGCTCCTTCTCCATTTATTTTGACTCCTTTTCCATTTTTTATTTTTTAAATATGAACACTCTTCAGGGACTGGGTCTTTTTCTCTCAAGCCCATCTCCTTGGGCTCTCTGACCTACCACCAAGGCTTTGTTAGTCACCTGGGGGCCGGTGAGTTCTAAACCTGTCCTTCAGACTCGGTATCTTTCCTTGGTTCCTGCTGTCATCCTCTTCATTACCAGCACCATCATCTAAATCTTGCCCTCTTTGACTCGTTCCCGGGACTGTTGCAATGCCTCCTCGCTGTTTTCCTCCCTTTCGAACTTTCCTTCATTCGGTTCATCTGCTTCCAAAGTAACCTCCCTAAACTATATTTCTGATGTAACGTTAATCATGTCCTTCCTCCATCCAAATGCAGTCTCACCTAAGAAGATTGTTCTGATCCCAGAGGCGCGTGTTCCAAACGATGTTCTCCCCTACGCTGTGATTTTGCATAGCACTTGGCACATTTCACTTTATATTCTAATTTTATGCAAACTGTCTCCATATTAGCGGAGAACTCCTGAAGATCATTGTCATCTCTGTGTTGCTCACAGTGCTTTTCAGGAAGTAGATGGTCAGTGAGAACAGAGCTTGCTCTGTCAGCTTGGTGCTCTCAGGCATCCCTGCTACACACCTGCATTAGACACTCCTGGAATTCTTTGCGTACAGACAGAATTAGATACATCAGACCAGTATGTCTCACTTTGAGAGGGGCTATGTAAAGAATTCACTATCTCTATTGTCAGGTGACAACTATAAAACCAAAAAGACTTTAGATTTAGGGGTTTGGACATTCAAGGAAGCTGGAACGCCAAGCAGAATCCTCAGCACTGAGGTTTTGACATTAAAGCAGCTATGTGAGAGAGAAGATTTCTCTCTCTGAAACACTTAAAAAAAAAACAAAACTGAAAGATTAAGAATTAGTGGTGATTTATCTCCATTATGAAGGATTTATTGTGTAACAGTATTTACTGCCTGACTGCTGTTTTCTTAGGAAACAATAAAAAACATTTATTTTTGTAATTCAATTCCCATTTTTATGGTAAGGCTTGAATTGTAGGCCTAAGGAAGAGTATGAATGAAGGTGCTTACTGCCTCCTAGAGTAAACGTATGTTAATTACAGACCAAAAGACCACAGGAAAAATCCTCCTAACTGTACTTGCCAATCTGTGGGTGAGGATGGACAGTGGCGACGTCCCGGTCTCCTCTAATGTTTCATCAGCAGTGCACCTTGAAGTGCAAGTGTCAGAACCCGGTACTGCCTGTTATGTGTATTGACATTGCAGTTTAGGCATTCCACTCACCCCATCAGACCATTCCTGCGTGGCAAGTCCAATCATATCTTGTGTCTTGTCTTTATCTACATTGTTTCTTGACTGGTTACCATCAATGTAGTGCTAATTTTTACTTCTCATGCATTGACACCAGCCACTTGCTCTGCACCGTATAGACATAATTTTTGCCAACTACTGCTGGCTTTCAGTCAATAACTATCTGACAGCCACACTCGGACATCGATGGGAATATTCACAGCACTTGAATGTTTCTAAATTGAATTTGGGGTGAAGAAAGATTCAGTGGTAATGATTACAGTACGGTCAGTGCCTGCACACTAAGGCATAGACTTCAGTCTTAAAATCTTTCTAGATATTGGGACTGTGTTTCCCTGAATCAAAAATTGACGGGGAATCCTAATTTGAACAAACCAATTATAAAAAAGACATTTTTGAGAAAATCAGGGAAATTTGTGTTTGGAATGGGTACTAGATTTTGCTGAGGAAGTCCTGTTAATTTTGCTAATACTGTAATGACGTGCTTATGTCCATATTATTTATTAATGAATACTGAAATGCAGGGAGATGAAATGATAGAGGAGTTCTAGGATTTGCTTTAAAACAGTTCAGCAAAAATATAAGGAAGGGGCTAAAGGAAGCAAATGTGGCAGAAATGTTGCTACTTGTTAAATTTGGGTAATGAGCATATAAATGGTTATTATGATATTCTTTCTACTTTTGTTTATGCTTGAAGTTTCTCTTAATAAAAATACAATTTTTCCATGATAAAGATATTTAAAATATTTGAAATGCAATTTTCCATCCACAAGCCCTGAGAGATCTAGTAAAGGCAGAGCTCAGCCCTGACTTGCATAGACCAGATTTTGATAATCGTGCTTGTACGCTGGGTGAAAGAAGCTCCGTATTCGTAATTGTAGAAAAGATAATCAAGCTTACTAAATGCATATGTTATTTGCGTGTTGATTGGAGAAGCAGTTTCATTCTGTAGGAGATTTATATTCAAGAACTGATAGATGTGCTGTGGGAGGATGACTGAACAGGGAGTCGTACGGTCTTAGCTCAGGTCTGGGTTCTGCAGGGAACTAGTTACATAACCTTCCGCAAGTTGCTTAATCTTTCTGGATCTGTTTACTCATTTATGGAATGAAGGTGGTAAACTAGATAACCTTATCTAAAATTCCGTTTAGCTCTACTGTCGTGGAGTTCTGTGACTCTGGTAGTTTTTTCTAGTGGGGAGAGTACAGTCCTGAAAGGCATTTTAGAATGCACAGTGATTACTCTGGATCGCTGTATCACCATTCACCTGAAACGAATGTAGCACTGTACGTTAACTACACTGGAGTTAAAATTTTAAATAATAATAATAAAATTTTAAATAGAATATATAGTGAAAATTTGTTAAGTTCTTCTGAATTTACAGGATGCCATCTACTTATAAATAATGTTCTAAAGTTTATGCAGGCACCTCTACTTTATGGCCTTCTGGTCCCTAGACAGTAGCAGCAAATCAAGATGTCCTAAAATGAGAGTTTCTTAATTTTAGCATTTGGGACTTCTTTCTGAATTCAGTTTCCTTCTAGAAGTGACCAAATCACCCCTTGCTTATATTGAAAAATCTCCTCCTTTTATGCCTGACTATGACTGTCAGGTGAGTTTCGAAAAGAGAAAATTTCTATAATCACTGGATGATTTTCTGCGTCTAATCACACATCCGTATAATCATCAGTGTTTCCACCTCATAAATCAGCTGATTATTTCTTCCTAACACCTCTGATTGCACTGGATTAGTAACAGCCACCCAGACAGGAATCAGGGCCCTGGCAGCCACTCGGCGGTCATAACTGCTCGTTTGGGTCCTATGGAAATGATATCGATGATGTGCGACCGTGGTGTCACCAGCCCTGCTGCAAGGGTGTCCTATCATCAGAACGACAGCAGCTGACATTTACTAATTGCTTCTCTTATGCCAGGCACAGTGTTATCTTCTTTGTATTTATTATTTCCTTTCCTCCTTTTGCCAAGTCTGCAACGAGGAAAGGTAAGTTGGTTAAGAAGTGACAGCGTTACCGCTGTTGGAAGGTGGAATTGGGTTGGTTTTTTTCACTTCAATTTTTCTATTTTTCGCACTGTTTGAATTCTTTAAATATGTGTCATTATTGCAAAGTAATCATTTTAAAAAATAATACCTGCTGAGATAATAATATTGGTTAATTCTAAAGGTGGGAATACAGATGACCATTATGTTCTTCTATATATTTATCCGATTATTTTATATTTCCAAAAATAGAAAAGATATATTGTAAGAAAGGAATTTGCCTAAAATTATGCATCTAGAAAGTAGCCAGGTGAGATTAAAATATAAAACCATCTGGGGGCGCCTGGGTGGCGCAGTCATTAAGCGTCTGCCTTCGGCTCAGGGTGCGATCCCCACGTTCTGGGGTCGAGCCCCACATCAGGCTCCTCTGCTATGAGCCTGCTTCTTCCTCTCCCACTCCCCCTGCTTGTGTTCCCTCTCTCGCTGGCTGTCTCTCTCTGTCAAATAAATAAATAAAATCTTTAAAAAAAAAATATATATATATATATAAAACCATCTGATAATACAGCTCATCTTTTCTAAATAATGTATTTGTCAAAAAGGTATGCACAGTGGACAAAATTTAAAAGGCATGAAAACTAAGTGTCCCTCCCACCCCTGCCTCTGAGACAACCAGCATCCTCCCCAGGGATGTTACTGTCATGAGTTTCTTGGTAAACTTCTAGAGATATATTTTACATAGATAACCATACAGGGGTGTGTTCTTTTTCATACAAATGGAGCATGCCATAATACTGCTCTGGGTTTTTTTTAAGATTTATTTAATTTAGAGAGTGGGAGAGACCTGGGGGGAGGGGCAGAGGGAGAGGGAGAATCTTTTTTTTTTAATTAACATACAATATATTATTTGTTTCAGGGGTACAGGTCTGTGATTCATCAGTCTTACACAATACACAGTGTTCCCCACAGCACATACCCTCCTCAATGTCCATCACCCAGCCACCCCATCCCTCCCACCCCCTCCACTCCAGCAACCCTCAGTTTGTTTCCTGAGATTAAGAGTCTCTTATGGTTTGTCTCCCTCTCTGGTTTCTTCTTGCTTCATTTTTTCCTCTCTTCCCCTATGATCCTCTGCCTTGTTTCTCAAATTATGCATATCAGTGAGATCATATGATAATTGTCTTTCTCTGATTGACTTATTTCACTTAGCATAACACCCGCTAATTCTATCTACATCGTTGCAAAGGGCAAGATTTCATTTTTTGATGGCTGCATAATATTCCATCATATATGTATACCATGTCTTCTTTATTCATTCTTCTGTTGATGGACATCTGAGCTCTTTCCATAGTTTGGCTATTGTGGACATCGCTGCTAAAAACATTGGGGTGCAGGTGCCCCTTCAGATCACTACATTTGTATCTTTGGGGTAAATACCCAGTGGTGCAATTCCTGGGTCGTACGGTAGCTCTATTTTCAACTTTTTGAGGAACATCCACACTGTTTTCCAGAGTGGCTGCACCAGCTTGCATTCCCACCAATGGTGTAGGAGGGTTCCCCTTTCTCCTTATCCTCACCAACATCAGTCATTTCCTGACTTATTAATTTTAGCCATTCTGACTGGTGTGAGGGGGTATCTCATTGTGGTTTTGATTTGTATTTCCCTGATGCCGAGTGATGTTGAGCACTTTTTCGTATGTCTGTTCATGTCTTCTGCCATTTCTTGATTGGATTATTTCTTCCTTGGGTGTTGAGGTTGGTAAGTTCTTTATTGATTTTGGGTACTAGCCCTTTATCTGATATGTCATTTGCAAATATCTTCTCCCATTCTGTTCGTTGTCTTTTGGTTTTGTCGACTGTTTTCCTTTGCTGTGCAAAAGCTTTTTATCTTGATGAAGTCCCAGTAGTTCATTTTTGCCCTTGTTTCCCTTGCCTTTGGCGATGTGTCTAGGAAGAAGTTGCTGCGGCTGAGGTCGAAGAGGTTGCTGCCTGTGTTCTCCTCAAGGATTTTGATGGATTCCTGTCTCACAGTTAGGTCTTTCATCCATTTTGAGTCTATTTTTGTGTATGGTGTAGGGAGCTGGTCCAGTTTCATTCTTCTGCATGTGGCTGTCCAATATTCCCAACACCACTTGTTGAAAAGACTGTCTTTTTTCTATTGGATATTCTTTCCTGCTTTTCTGCTTCATAGGGATTGCATTAAATATGTAGATTGCTCTAGGTAGCATAGACATTTTCAAAATATTTGTTCTTCCAATCCATGAGCATGGAACATTTTTCCATTTCTTTGTGTCTTGCTCAGTTTCTTTCGTGAGTATTCTATACTTTTCTGAGTATAGATTCTTTGTCTCTTTGGTTAGATTTATTCCTAGGTATCTTATGGTTTGGGGTGCAATTGTAAATGGGATCAACTCCTTAATTTCTCTTTCTTCTATCTTGTTGTTGGTGTTTAGAAATGCAGCTGATTTTCTGTGCATTGATTTTATATCCTGCCACTTTACTGAATTCCTGTATGAGTTCTAACAGTTTTGGGGTGGAGTCTTTTGGGTTTTCTGGGAGAGAGAGAGTCTTAAGCAGACTCTACACTGAGCGTGAAGCCCGACACCAGGCTCTGCCTCACAGCTGTGAGATCATGACCTGAGCTGAAATCAAGAGTCAGACACTTAACCGACTAAGCCACCTAGGTGCCCCAGTCCTGCTCCTTTCTTCACTTTTTTTTTCTTTTTCTTCATGTAACGAGATACCCTGGACATTGTTCCTTATTTATTTATATGCCACAGCACAGCTCTGGCTGCATCACACAGAATACCGCATCCTGTGAATGGCCTGCACTCGATGTAAGCGGTGCTGTATTGATGGATACTGAGGTCGTCTCCACTCTTCCATTATTTCAAACTACGCTTCTGTGAATACCCTTGTGCAGAAAGCATCTCACACGTGAGAGCAGGTCTGGGATATATGCCTGCAAGGGACATGTTGAAGGGCAGATGCATGAATAATTTTGATAGATCTTGCTAAATTGTTCTCTCTGAAGATTCAAGTAGCATACAGAGAGCCTGTCTGTCCACATCCTTGCCAGCACAGTGTGTTATTAAACTTTCTGATCTTCATTAATCTGGTCATTAAAGTACTCTCTTTGTTCATCTTAATTTGTATTTCTCTTAAATGAGTGAGGTGGAACATATTTCTGTATATTTAGGAGCCATTAGTATTTCCTGTTCTGGGGACTATCTTTTATCTTTGTTTTTGGTGTTTTTTGCCCTGCAAAATTCTGTTATTTTTATATAGTTGGATTTATCATTCTTCTCTTATGGTTTGAGTTTTTTATCATTTTTATTAGAAGAGACCTTCCCATCCCAACTTGTAAAACATCTTCCATGTTTTTTTCTAGTACTTTCATGGTTTCTTTTTCTCTGCTGAAGTCTTTGGTTCATCCATTTTGGTATAAAAGGTGATATAAGAATCTTTTTTTTTTCCAGATCGCTATGCAGTTGTCCCAACACTACTTAATAATCACGCTTTCTGATTTAAAGGGCCGTCCCCATCATAGACTAAATCTCTCCATCTGGAGATGTATTTTTTACTTCGTAAGCATTAACTCTCAGTAATCCTGGACTTAAACTTATGAATCTCACAGTACTTTTTCAGATCAGAGTGGGGTATCGTCTGGCCCATGGGGAAGAAGAAAGAGAGCCAGCAAGCAAGACTCAGGAATCATCACGGTCAACACCACAAAGCCCCTACCCAGCTCCACCCTTGTGTTTTGTCCCCTCAGAGAAAAAAGCAACAGCCCCGGGGTACAGACCATAGCCTTGCTTGAGGAACAGTCCCCATCCCACCATGCGACTTCCTTCTGCTGCATAAATTGCCGGCTTCACTGTACCCCGAATTACATTCCAGCACTTACAAAGTCCCTTCCTGCTCCAGGTACACGCCCCTTGACTACGCTCTGCTGGGCGAGCGCCATGAAGTGATCCAGTTCATGCTGGAGCACGGCGCCCTGTCCATCGCAGCCATTCAGGACATCGCCGCCTTCAAAATCCAGGCGGTCTACAAAGGCTACAAGGTCAGGAAAGCCTTCCGAGACCGGAAAAATCTCCTCATGAAGCATGAACAGTTGAGGAAAGATGCCGCTGCCAAGTAAGTCTGAACTGTGGAGACTGTTCTTTCACCTCCAGGAATCAGGGTGGAAGGGGGCGGGTGGGGAGCAGCCAGGAGGGGGAGTTAGGAGAGGATCTAAAATAACACTGTTGCCTGGACCCGTGTCACCTCCCCCCTTCTGTCCACCGGGCCTGCAGAGCACTGCAGCTGCAGGGAAGGACGAAGGCCTCATCTCTGCTCGGTGGCGGTGCCTGCACGTTGGCCCCTGATGTGCCCACGCAGGGACATACCGCCGCCACAGCCACCCTGGCAAGGAGCGGGGGTGGGAGGGTACCTACAGGAAGCTGCAAGGACGGAGCTGCTCCCCTCCTACCTCTCCTGCCCTTCCACAGGAAGCCGACTCCAGTATCTAGCCTACTGCACTAGAAGCGCTGGTTTTGATTTGATTAAAGCAACAGCTTGTGTAAATAACTTGCCCTCCCCACCTAGTCCTCCACAAATCTGTACCAACTAATGTCACTCATTCAAGAAACCTGGGCTGAATTCTTACGGTGCATACAAAACTCTTGGCTGGAGCCTTTGGAAAAAATGGTGACTGAAAGCAAAGTGGTTGCTTCAAGGACCTCACACTTGTTTGGATAATGATACAGAATGTGTAAAATAGTCATTTGTGCCTCTTATATATACGCTGTGATTACTTTACCATAAATGATTGATTTTTAGATTATGCTTTGGTTTTGCTTCTTGGATACCTTTGTTGGGTATTTTATTTATTTATTTATTTACTTACTTACTTTTATTTGCATTTATTCTATGTAGAATTGACTCCCAGGCCATAAGTTTTTGTTTCTTCAGTTTCTATCTTTTTCTTCTGGGCAACCTCCTCTTCTCGTTTAGGAACAATGTGCTCTTTTTCGGTAAGGATCGTCTCAATGTGGCAGGGAGCGCGTGTGTGTGGGTTAATCCGACCACGAGCCCTGTAAGTTCTGGGGGCTTTGTTCACATGGGTGTGCTTCAGGACCAGAGAATCTGCACCTAAACCCTTAAGTTCAGCATTACTGTCTGCATTTTTAAGCATGTGCGAGAAAAATTCAGCACTCTTCTTTGGCCACCGACCCTGTGTCCAGCCCCACTGTTTGGCCCAGGCACACCTACCAGCTTCACTGTTGTCATGACGGAACGGCACACATTGCTTCTGCAAAGTGACATCCTCCCAGAACTTGGTGGCTTTTCAGATATGCATACCCCTGATGGCCTGGGCAGTTTCTCGCGTGTTCTTAAAGTGAACACGACGATTTGAACCTCTTGATTTGCGTGATTTTGTAGGGTTTTCTGGGTCCAGTGAAGAGCGAATCATTTTCAGAGATCACCTCAGGCTGCTTAGGGGAAGAGGAAGAGCAGTGGCTCCTGGGAGAATTCATGAGAACTCCTGTTGGGTACTTTAAATAGCAGGAGAATGTTGCATCGGTAGGTGTAGATGCCACAGCCTCTGACGGGAAAGACAACAGGAAGATTCTTGACCGGAGCTTCCTGGCTGTACCTTGAAAGTTTCCAGATCTTGAATCCTTCCATATCTTGCCCACCAGGGGGAAGCATAAGTGTAATAAATAATAATTTAAAATAATAATCAAAGCAGGATAACCATTTTAGTGAAACGTTAAATACCACTGTGAACTGGGATGCTAACCATCATGGCAGCGTTGGGTAGATGAGACCGACAGGAAGACCTCCGTGTCTGTGAGTGAAGCTACCGCAGTTAGCGGCATCCTAGGACATCTGATCTTGCACTGTTCTCTTAGGAGGCTCTCTTCTCTTCACTTTCGCGAAAGAATCCAGTTTAACCTAAGGCTCCTTTACATGCCTCTTTTTCAAGCCTTATAAAAGTTCCCTGCACGAGAGTGACAGCTCTAAGTGGGTAATACACGTGGCACATTATCCCGAGTTGCAAGTTAAATATTCTCTACAAGGGTTGGAATGTTGTTTCTCCCTCTGATGTTTTCATAAACTCCAGTTTTAACGTGTGAGAATCGGTTTTCAGAATTTGAAGTCCTGCCTGCCTGAATGTGAGGTTGCCTCTACAAAGGCCACGTGACTGACTTTGTATGTCCCCCCTAAAAGGAGCCCATTTGTCCACATACATTCCACTGTGTTATTGCAGAGAGGGGGCCCTGGGGTCCCCAGACTCCCTCTCCGGCAGAAGAGAGGGTCTGTGGTTGAACACAGCATTTCTCTCTCTGGGCCTCGGTGTTTCCGTCTGTGAGACATGACAGGTTAGACCAGCTGATTCGTAGGCACTCTCCGGGTGTGCTGAAACCACCGAATCTTCGCTGTTAACATCTCCCTGCTCTCCTTCGCCTGCGGTGCTGCCCGGAGGCCACAAGCCCAGGCCGAGAGCTCTGACGGGCTCTTCCGAGTCAGTGTGGAGCCAGGAACCAGGAGTCCCTTCGTCAGAAGATCTCCTATACAGAGCGAGGGCTTTCACATGGGGGCATGCTTGAAGAGTGTCTTCTGATATATTTTTTTCCCTAACTAGACCTTCTGTGACTGCCAGCCGCGAGGGCTTGAGAGGGCGAGGGGATTCGGGAGCCGTCTAGTCCAACCCCGTTAGTTGTGATCCTGGTTGGTGTCACTCCTCCCTGTTCTTAGTGCTTCGTTTCTGAAGCTCATTTTTAAAACCCCTTTGACATGGGAGCTGTGCTTCCTGTGATCATGTCTGAAATGGCCCAAACTGGAAACTTACAATCTCCTTTCCTTTTCCTCAGCCAGTCTTTTCTTTATTAGGTGTCATTATTGGAAGTAAACAAATTTCTTACAGTCTAACCATCACCTCCTACAGTCCTTGTGGCACAGAGCTCCAAGGGAAATATTTAAATGGAAAAGAAACTGATTTCATTTGTTTTAATTTTATTTTTCAAAAGTTATTTCTTAAGGTCTGAGTCAGGGTTTAATTTTGGCTTTGGTTTTTGCTTTAAGGAACAAAAATCCGAATGTTAACTTCAGTCCTTGCTGCTGCCGCCTCCCTGGCCAAGGCGACCCAGGCACGTCCTGTCACCGGGGCATAGCTTTCCCGGTGGGGCACGTTAGCATGGCACAGGCCACCTTCCTTAAAGCAACGATGTGAAGGGAACTTATTAAACTTAAAATGACTTCTAATTTACTGATAGAGAAATTGAGAGAGAGCGAAGTTTTAGTCATATTTTCCAAGGCATGTTTTTTTAGAAAATACCATTTAAGAAATAGCTATAATCCACTTGAAAGCACTTTATAGCTCATGCTGCACCGCCTGTGTTGTTGCCAAAGCGAACGGCTGTCATCGACCTGCCACAGCACACGGCGGAATGCACGCGAGACAAGACTGTATTTATGTTGCTCCCTCTCCTCTCCGGAAGCTGCTTTTTCGCCAGGTTTCTATTTCACTCTTGAATCTCAGCTGTCTTCTGCCTCTTCCTTCTCACATCTTCTTAATCACACCACGTCCTCGCTGAGGTCAGCTCTGCAGACTTGCTCCTTAGACGTCTCCTCATGTTCCACTCTCTTCCACTGGAAAGGTGTCTCCTATTGAAACTTGAGTGACTTCATCTCTGTGGACAGTCCATCAGCCGGCCTCACATCCTGACCTCCTAGAACTCTGATTCCACATCATCAGTTCCCTACCGGGCATTTCCACTTCGCTGTCGTTTTGTGACTTGCCAACACTTTCCATTGGTGTGTCCTGTTGTCTCTGTCACTTCAGACTCTCCGTGAAACCTGCAGCTCACCACCACGGCCAGTCTCTCTTCTTACCTCCTTATTTCCCTGCAGCTGCTGCCGCCATTGATTCAGTGAATTTCTCTTGAACTATGCTCTTGCCTCCATCTTCCGTCCTGCCGCAGTGTGCCTTCATCACTCTTGAATCTCATCCATGGTGCTACAATAAGACGCTTCACCATTCTGCTTCCACTTTTATCTCCAAGGCCCATTCCTTTGCACGACTACCTCCCTCCCCCACCCTCATACCTGAGGGCTCAGCCATCCTGAGTTTGCCTCACTTCCTCCCATTTCACTTTCCAGAACTTCCATGCTCTCTGGAAGACCTGAGCTGCTTCCCAGCTACGGTATGAGATTGCATGGGTCTCCCAGAGGTACATAATCAAGTCCAGTTTGGGTCACCCAGTTCAAACTCTTGTGATACCACAGTCCCTTCTAAGGAGGTTGTTCTGTGTCCTCAAAAAGTCGAGTGACAAAGAATTCAAGCAGCACATTCCAGTCATGGACAGTTCTATCTGGCAGAAGTTCTTTTCTGCCTTTTGGTCTTGAGATACCCCTTGAAGCAAAAGAGAAAAGTCTAAACCCTTTCCCATAAACCAACTTTCAGATCATTAGAGTGGGCACCCCCCACTCCTACCCCAAGTCTCCTTTTCTCTTCACAATAGATGCAGTTGCAGCCCGTTTCCCTGCACGCCTTCAGTTTGTCATTGGGTTTCTGCAGGGTTGACCCAGGGGCCTGACTCTTCTGCTCATACTGCAGTCCAACCCATGGGGAATCACTCCCATGATTCTACTCCATGCCATCCCACTTCTCCAAGCCTCAGTTTCCCATTAATAAAATGAAAAGATTTCTTAATCCAGGATGGTCTTTGGGGCTCCATGAATACCCCGAAACTAAATGCAGTGGTTTGTATATCATGAGCATATGTACATTTTGGGTAGTGAAGATCTATGTATTTTTTATCACAATCTCAAAGAAGGTCCATGAGTCACAAAGAGATTTTTAAAAACCATTTGACTAAATGATATCTGAGCTCCCCCACCCGCCCAGCTCTAACATTCTGTAAGTCAAAGGTTCTAAGACACATGACATTTTCTTATTCCTTCAAGAGGAAGTCAGAGCCCAGATAGTCCTCAGCCTGTTATTCAGCGACAGTGAAGAGACAGACTCTCACAGCCCCCTACGTACAGAGCAATACCAACTGAAAAGGTTAGAGCGGAAACTTTTCTGTCTTCTGAGGTAATCAGTTTCCTCTCACTGGAAATGTTCCAGCCAAAATGGAATTATCATCTCTCCAGGATAATATACAAGGAATTTTTAAAATTATATAAAGAACTAGTCTTTGAGATCTCTTCTGAGTCAAAGATTCTGTGAGAGCTGGGTTGCATGTCCTTCCTCGTGCTCTTGCCTCTGCCTCAAACAACCTCTCACTTCCCTTTCTCATTTTGACATTCTTTCTAGGTGTTTTTTTTTTTCTTCCACTGTAGTGACTGCCTCCCACATCCCCCACAGCTCTGTGTAGATACCTCTGTGCTAGCCCCTGTCACATCTAGAACCCATCACATGCAGAACGATCTGTGGGAGTGAATGGGTCTGACTCCCCACTAGATTGTCAATCCCTTGGGATCAGGGATTATACTGTGTGTCTCCATATCTCCAGTGTCTTAAAATACCTGATGTTTAATACGCATTTAATCATAAATGTTCAATCACTGCCCCTACAGGGAGTCTGAAACCTTAACACGAGTCATTTTTCATTCTAGACCTTAGTTTCCCCCTCAGCCAAGTGGGAGGCTTGGGCCACATACTCTCTTCGGTCCCCTTCAATTCTGTGAATCTCTGAAAGTATATCACCTTAATTTGTTTGCCTCACTCAGGCAGGAAATACACTGATGTTCCATTTATCCTCATAACACACACTGGTGCTTCTAGATTTGTGCATTTGGCTTACTGGCTCCCTCCATATTTATCATGAGCAAATTACCATTTGACAGGTTTATGATAGTTCTTTATTCTGATTTTTAAAAGAAGCATAAGAGCAAAGGGGTTCACCACTACATTTACTCCAACATGAGCCCCCGATACGTGGCTTCCGCAGAAGTGGTACATGCCCAGTTTTGAGAAGAAGAAAATTCTGTCAGACACTGCAGAAATAAACAGGCTTTTTCCCATTCCAGTGCAGTGTGTACGTGAATGCGGGACCTACGACAGGTCGGAGAGATGGGATTAAAATGGCTCTCACAGGGCACCTGGGTGGCTCAGTCGGTGAAGCACCTGCCTTTGGCTCAGGTCATGATCTCAGGGTCCTGGGATCGAGTCCCATGGCAGGCTCCCTTCATCGGGGAGTCTGCTCCTCCCTCTCCCTCCGCCCCTCCCCCAGCTTATGCTCTCTCTTGCTCACTGTCTCTCTCAAATAAATAAATAAAATCTTTAAAAAAATAATAAAATGGCTCTCACAGAAAAGGGAGTTGTGTGGTTTCATCAATGAGCATTTCTGAAAATATCATCAGGCCAGCCCTTCAGCTCTCAGACTGCACCATACTCATGCCAAACACTAATTTCTTCACTTCTAACCAGATCCTGTCACAGGGAAGCTTTATCTTAAGAGCTTTATATAAAAGTAATAGTGATCAATTATATTTATATAGTGCTTTATAGCTTACAAAGTTCTTATGTGTTAGTTCATTCAATCCACCCAATCATTCGGTAAGGTAGACAGGGCAGCTATCCTTAATCTCATTTCGCAGATGGGGTTTCACAGAGGTTAACGTTCCTGAAACCACAGCCAGTAAAGGAGAAAGACGGTCTGTGATTCTCAGCCCTGCCCTAAGCCAGGGTTCCAACCAGCCACACTTAGGCTGGAGGCTGTCTCCAGCTGCTAGCGCCCAGCTTGATAGGCCAGCATGGAACAGCCCTGCTTCTTTTTAAAAATTTTTTACTTTCTTTTACTTCTACACGTTAGTGTAACCAGAACCGGGCCCTTACTCAGGTCTTCTCTCACCCCAGCGCTTGTTCGGTTGTTCCAGTATCGTTTCCAGGAATTGTTGAAAGAGTGGTGTCAAGCCCCCATCATCCATTCCGCAACACAGTTTAGTAGAAGATCCTCCTATTACTCTCCAAGTTAACTAACATGGCAGAGCACACCATGTTCCTCCAAACTTTTGGAGAAAAGTAAGAATATTAGTTGGTTCCAAGCCTACACCAAGACTATACACAAGAATGTCATTAGGGCGAAGCCCCATTGAATTGGTACAACAGGACCTGGTAAGTAGACATCCCCTTTCTGTGAGAGCCATTTTAATCCCATCTTTCGAACGTCTCTGAGGTCCTGCCTGCATAGCAATGGCGGCTGGAATGCTCCACTGCAAAGGGGAAGAGCCTGCTGCTTTTTGCAGTCTCTGACAATTTTTTCTTGTTGCAACTGGGCAAATACAACTCTCTGTGGAAGCCACATTGGAGAGTAGAAAACAGCATCGCCTTCCAGGACTCACACTGTCCAGGCCCAGAGGTGGGTCTGTGAACATTGTGCAAACGAACACACCCCAGTCCTGAGATGCTGAAGACATCAGACGTTCGAGTCATTTAAGTTATGACCCTTGGTCTGACTCTCTGCCCATCAAGCAACCTTTTTTTTTTTTTTAAGATTTTATTTATTTTTGTATGAGAGAGAGAGAGAGAGAGCACGAGCAGTGGGGAGGGGCAAAGGGAAGAGCAGACTCCCTGCTGAGCAGGGAGCCGGACACGGGACTCAATCCCAGGATCCTGGGATCATGACCAGAGCCAAAGCCAGACGCCTAACCAACTGAGCCACCCAGGTGTCCCCGAGTAATCTTTTGATCACTGCCTTTCTTTCTTTCTTTCTTTCTTTCTTTCTTTCTTTCTTTCTTTCTTTTCTTTCTATCTTTTTTTTAAAGATTTTATCCGTTTATTTGACAGAGAGAGAGACAGCGAGAGAGGGAACACGAGCAGGGGGAGTGGGAGAGGGAGAAGCAGGCTTCCTGCTGAGCAGGGAGCCCGATGCGGGGGTTCATGACCCAAGCCAAAGGCAGACTCTTAAAGACTGAGCCCCCCAAGCGCCCCCATCACTGAGTTTCTTCTTGGCCCATTTCTGCGGTTGTCATCTAGGCTGCTCATTTGTAGAAATCCCCATCCACGGGATTCAGGTCTGGTTTGGGGGGACTCCAGGCCATGTTGCTGCCTCCCAGTGGCCCTTCGGAGATCTGCAGGAGCAATGTGGCCCTTACATCTTTTCTCCCCAGGGTGACACACCCGGTTCCTCAGCCCACAGTTTGGAGACTCTTTGCTCTGTGATGCACAGGACCTGAAACAGACATTGTCAAGGATCTCATCATCTTCAGTTGACTTTCTCGCTTTTTTATACTGTGAGCCTCTGCGGAGCTGCAAACATTGCTCCAGAAAAGGCAGTACAAACCAGACTAATTGGCAGCCCATTGAAAACTGTTATCTGGTCAATTTCCCATAAGATAATAGGAAAAAAGAGAGGACAAGGCAGGACTATTTTATGCATTAAGATTCTGCCATGTTAGTAAATTTCCTGCTAAAATGTTATTTGCTGTGCATAGACAGGACTTTTTTTCTCTTTAATTTTTCATATAAACTAGAATAGCATTGGTTCTTTCTCTGGTATTTGTTTCCAAACTTGTCGAAAATAGGTCAAGTTTATAACATAACCCCCATGAAGATTACTAGATCTTCGACATTCTGTAATAAATTAGTTGGAGGAAAAAACACTTAAATTTCAGGACAATTACTGCGTCTGAGAGTTTAGAACTAAAAGCTACATCCAAAGCTAGTTCGAAATGCTGTTAATGGCTCCTCTGATGTGATATTAGCAGTTTCTTCGTATGACCCAATTCATTCTTTTTTTTTTTTTTTTTTTTTTTTTTTTTTTTTGAGAAGTGGAGGTGGGGGTGGGGAAGGGGCAGAGGAAGAGAGAGAATCTCAAGCAAGCTGCATACCCAGCACGGAGCCCTGTGCGGGGCTCCATCTCACCACCCTGAGATCATGACCCGAGCTGAAATCAAGAGTCAGACACTTAACTGACCGAGCCAACCAGACACCGTGACCCAAGTCATTTTTTTAAATGATAGAAAAAGACTAAGTGAAATTTTAACAAAACAACACTGTCACTGAGGGAAGGGTGAAGAGCTGAGGTCTAGCTCAGCTGTCTGTATTTTACCATCTCTAAGTCACCTATCTATCCGCCTCAGTTTCCTTATCTACCAAATAAAAGTGAGATTCCTCCTAACTCAGACCACGAGCAGAGGAGCTGGACCTTATTCCCCAGGGACACATACACATAGGCTCATGTTCTGCTCTCGGGATGTAGCCTCTGTGTGTGTGTGTGTGTGTGTGTGTGTGTGTGTGTGTGTGGCATGTGTTGCTTCTGTTGCTTTTGTTTCAAGGCAGCAATATGTAGATAGGATGCAGGTTATGCGTAGTCCCGGTTCTGATCCCACCCACTTTTCCACAACGATCACTACTTGCACATTAAGAGCCACAGCTCTAGAGAACTGCACAGTTGTGGGCCATGGGCCACCTGGAAGATTTTTTTAAATGCATTAGTTTGTTTAAAGATTAATCTATTTCTATGCACAAACTGAGGGTCTAATGATATATTCTGATAATTACATTCTTCCTTCCAAATCTGCTTTACTGAGTTCTACCAAAATGAAAAAGACCAAAAACCCTTCCTGCAAACCTTCCCATCCAAAAATGTCTTCGGAAGACGGAGCCCCCTTGCTCTGTGGACACCCTGATCACTCTGTAAGGCCGGATGCCCTGTTTGTCCTGTGGCTGCCTCCGTTCGAGGCCCAGAAAGGTCTGCAGCAACAGGGTTTGCCCAGGACAAAGCAGCTGTAAGCAGCTTCTTGGGATTGAAAAGGAAAGCTGTTTGGGTTCCCTAAAGAAAGAGAAATGACCACTCGAATAACAAAGTCTAGTTTATCACCTCCGAGCCCTGCTTAACAGCAGTGAGACCCACGTAGATGCCAAGCCAGACAGCCGCACGTGTGTGTCTGCCTAAAGGACCAATATTCTGTTAGAGCAGTTCTCTTCATCGGTGCTCGTAAAAAGAGCAGCCGTCCCCCTGCCTGCCAGGAGCAAGGCTGTTCCATCAATTAGTGGCACTTCAGCCACCCAGATGCTTCCACCTTCTTCTGAAAAGCAGCCTTCTCCCAGACAGCTCCCACTGAAACGGCACCTGCTAGCCTCATGTGACTCTCAGGCACTGATGATGACAGGCTGTCCGGCTGGCCTGCCGACTGCAGTGCTGCACGCTCAGGTGTCAGCCTCGGCGAAGCGTGTAACAAAACCAGAGTCAGATGAAAACATCAGAGCTCTCCAGGAGTTAGCACAACGCATCTGGCTGGCATTGGGACTTAGTGGGAAATGAAGAGATAAGCAAGCTTGGGCCCAGATCAGGAGCTTCCCCACGGGACAAAAAACCTTCAGAAGGGGACGTTAAGTGGACAAGGCTTTATATCAAAGTGTAAGCCAGGTATCTGTCATCTGGGTCTTCTCTGTCCCTTGACATCTAAATAAACAGTGCCTCAAATCGCACAGCCAGTGGAAATCTGAATCCTGTGACTTCTTGGAGGCTTAGGGTCTCTGTCTCACGCTTGTTTCTTGCTTCAGTGTCTGGTGTCTTCGCTCTGCAGCTTGTCAGGTTGCTTATAAACAAGCATGTGGGAGCCTGGTAGACCTTTCCAAAAGTCGGCGTCATTGAGGAGCATCGTATTTCATATCCCATCATGAGAGTTAACGGTCGTATGAGGGGCTTGGGTGGCTCAGTCGGTTAAGCATCCAACTCAGTTTCGGCTCAGGTCATGGTCTTGGGGTTTTGAGATCTAGCCCCTCGTTTGGGGTTGGAGCCTGCTTAAGATTCTCTCTCTCCTTCTCCCTCTGCACCCCTCCCTCCCTGCACCCAGTCTCTCTAAAACAAAAAAACAGCCCATATGAAACTTTTCTGTTGTCTTAAGCCTTGCTACTCAAGGTGTGGTTCAGAGGCCCAGCAACACCTGTCACCTGGGTGCTTGCTAGAAATGCAGAATCTTGAGCCCCACCCCAGGCTTGCTAAATCAGAATCTAGATTTTCGCGAGATCTCAGGAGACTCTGTTCGTTAAAGCGTGAGGAGCGCAGAGCTAAAGTGCTTCCCATCAGCTCCCCGTGGAGGGTTCTCTTTGGCCAGGCCCTCGCTGTCCACAATACCCAGCCCTTCACCCTCTTCTCCTTCCCCCTCCTTTCTCTCTCTCTGGTTCTTCTATCTCCTCCCTCCCTGTCAGGAGCTTCAAGCACATTCTCCTTTTGTCAGGAACAGCCCTCCCCCAGAGCCTCAGAGCCAATCGCCAGCGAGGCCTGCAAGTCTCACCTGCTACCCGCCTTCCATTCTGTTCCCAAGCTGATTAAAATATTTTTCTAAACAAGGTCCCTCTCCCCCAAGAGGGACTCTGATACCAGCTATTACGATAGAAGAAACCTATCTCATTACAAAAGATACCCCAGATTTTATAAAGACATCTGGCTTCCAAACAGACCCCTAAATCAATTCCAGGTTATAAACTATCATACAAGTGTTAGACCTGGGGAAACTGAGTCTCCAACAGGAAAGTGACTGGCTCAATATCATTTTGAAGTTATTTGCAGGGGCAGGACTAGATAAGTTCTTATCCTTCCCAGTGTGAGCTTGTCTCCACTACGGCCCTAATCATTCTACTTTAACCCGAACCTTCATGTGGCCACCTGATTCTCTTCTTGCGCAGTAACTGGGTTGTGGGAACCGCACGTATGCGTGGGGCGCCTGCTGTGTATAGCAAGCACTGTTCGAAGATGAGAAGAGGCAAAACAGCCCCCATGTTCCCCCGCCCTGCACCTTTGCCCAAACTGCTCCCTGCACTGAAGTCCTCATTCCCACCGCACCTGCCTGGCAAACGTCTCCACATCTTTGAGAATCAGCAGCTGGGAGCTTCTGGACTCCTCCGGACAAAATCAATCACTCCCCCCTCTCTGCCAGCTCACTAGTGTAACATTCCTCCTATCATTTGTTAGGTCCTTTTCTCCCGGCTGTCTCCTCTGAAATCTAGTTTCCTCCAGGGAGGGGTGTACTCTGTGGCCTGCGGTGCCCAGCACAGGAGAAGCTCAGTAAATGTTCTTTCTCTACCCCCCTTTCCTGTCCCTTGGCAATCCCTAGCAAGTAATGCTATTGGTCAAACAGATCTCGTCCTGAACTCAGCCCCGTCGTCCTCAAGCAACTTGCCGCTTTCTGGACCTCGGCCGCCTCAGACCCATCCTCCTCCTCACACTGCCACTCATTCCTCGGCCTGGCCTCTCCTGGCCAGCCCCCTTCTAGTCGGTTGCCCTCCACAGCCTCACCACTAGGACTTGTGTATGACCTTTTGAAAATCATCCTGTCTTCTAGACCTCATCTGCAAAATGAGTGGGTTGGCCTCATGAGCCGTGCTGCGACTCACAGGCGTGTTATCATCTGTTGTGAGGTGTTTTGTAACTGTTTCATATAATCATGAGGCTTGCCAGTGGTCTTTTTTAATATCTAGGGAAGATTAAAGGTTGTCCGTGTGGCTGGCATGCTCAGTCGCATTCTGATGTGCTTTCTGGAACAGGAGGAAAAGGCATGTAGTTGCAGGGCTCCCACACAAGCTTGAGCGCACACACCGTAGGATTGTGTCCTGTCTCACAAACACACAGTTTTCCATCACGTGTGCCCCAGCTGGGCAAAGTCTGATCTATAACATTCTTTTCAGCTCCGTCATCTTCTGAGCTATAAGCTCTGGGGAAAAGACCAAAAATTGTGACACTGTGGAAACTGTGCATTGCCAAGCCCTTCCTGTGCTGTGGTAGCCCCTCGGAAAGCTCGGGAACGTTTGAATGGGTAACGCTCTGTTAATGTTTTCCTCTGCCTCATCGGCTTTGCTTCCAGGAAGCGAGAGGAAGAAAACAAACGAAGGGAGGCAGAACAGCAGAAGGGAAGGCTGAGCCCAGAGTCCTGCAGACCCCAAGCCCTTCCCTGTCTGCCCGACACCCAGGCTGAGCCCCGCAGGCAGAGCCGGGCCCCCAGCAAGCAGCCTCCCAGCAGCGACGCAGCCCAGGACCCTGAGGGGAGAGCCTGTCGAGGGTCTCCAGGCAGAGCCCCCCAGAGGGAGCAGCATCTTTCCCCAGATGTGCAGGGAACAGACCCCAGAAAGCCAAACGGTAGGTGCATTGCCTTTGTTACCTGATGCCAACCCATGGACTGTGGGCTCTCTTGATGGGTGTGTTTAGTCCATTTACATTTAAGGTAATCATGTCAGCACTGAAGACTGCCATTTTATCATTTATTTTCTATTTATTTCCTCTGGTTGTCATCCCTGTTATTTCTTTTTTCCCCTTCCTGTAGGGTACTTGAACATCTTTTAGGATTCCATCTTGATTGACTGATTGTGGTTTTGAGTATTTGTCTTTCTACAGTTCTTGTGATGGTTGCTCTGAGTATTACCATATACTTCAATGTATAATGTATATATAAGTTATAAGGGACTCATAACCAGTACCAGCATTTTACCACTTTGAGTGAAATGTGGAAACCTCACTTCCATTTAGATACCTTGACCTTCCCCATTTTTAAATGTCATTGATTGGGTACCAGATGGTATTATAATTTTTGTTTCGATCATCAAATAAAATTTATAAAAACCACGAGGAAGAGGATAGTCTCTAAGGTACCCATAGTTCTCCCTTTTTGTTGTTTCATCTTCCTTCCCAGTGCACCAGATTCCTTCTTTTATCATTTCCTTTGTGTTTGAAGAACGTTCTTTGGACAGTATTTAAGGGTAGCTCCACTAGCAACAAATTCTTTAAGTCTTCCTTTGAGAATGTCTTGATTCCATTCCTGAAGAGTTGATAAACCAGATCTAGAGTGGACACTTGTCAGGTCTCCCCTTCCCACACTTGAAAGAGGCTGTGCCACTTCCGGCTTCCATGGTTTCAGACAAGAAAGCCACTGTCAGTCAGACTGGAGTTCCTCGGTAATGTTTCTACGTAGCATGTCACTGCTGTCTGGCTGCTTTCAAGATTTTTCTTTATCTTTAGTTTTCAGTAGTTTAACGTGATATGTCTTGGTATGGATTCTTGGAGTTTTTCCTGTTTGGATTTTGCTTAGTATGTTGGGGATCCCCAAACTCCCGCCCCCCAAACTTTAGTAATTTGCTAAGAGAAATACAAGACCCAGCATATATTTGTACTCGCAGCGAGGATCTTTTACAACAAAGGGATGCAAGTCAAGATCAACAAAGGGAGAAGGCACGTGGAGCAAAGTCTGGAAGCAACCAGGTGCAAATTTCCAAGAGTCTTCTCCCAGTGGAATCACACAAGACATGATTAATTCCTCCAGCAATGAACTGTAACAACCAGTTAGCCTTTTGCTACCAGGAAAACACACCTAAACTTAGGACTCCAGGGTTTTTACTCGGCCAGTTACATAGGCACCTTCTGCCTCTAGCATATCCCACAACTCCAGACTCCCAGCAGGAAAACTGGTATTCTGCATAAATTGTATTATTTGCCCAAAGCAATTTAAGCATATTGAGCCATTCTTATAAATTAAGGAACTGTGAGAACCCTCCAGAAATCTAAGTGCAAATGCCAACATAGTGAAAAAGGCAAATAATGTCTTAGTATTATTATAAAAATAGTTTTGACCTTGTGGACCCCAGAAAGTCTATGAAGTCTCATGGTGACCCAATTCAGGGCTTGGACAATTCATTCTATCTCTCTGAACCTTAATTTCCTTAGCTATAAAATGGGGTGAGGGGGAGGAATACTCAAAAAACAGCAAATGAACAAACAAGAAAAGCAGACATAGACTCATAAAGACGGAGAACAAACTGACGGTTGCCAGAGAGGAGGGAATGGGGCAATGGGCGGAATGGGTGAAGGGGTTTTGGAAGTATGGGCTTCCAGTTATGGAATGAACAAGGCATGAGGAAGAAAGGTATAGCATAGGAAATATAGTCAATGGTATTATGATCGTGCCTATGATGACAGATGGCAGCTATAGTTGTGGTGGGCACAGCATAACAAAATTGCCATCTCTCTGCTTTGGGTGGCTCAGGCTGCTGTGGGAAAATGCCCTTGAAGTTCTTAGAAGTTCTTTTGTTTAGCTTACAGTGCCTTACTTACAGTGTACCATCTTAGATATTTTTGAGGTCTTAATAAAGGGCTGCGCAGTAATACTCCTGATTTGAGCTTTATCCTCAAGTCATATTTTACTAAGAGATTCTTTCATTGGCTGGAAAGAATGAATATGTGAAACAGCTTTCTTTTCTAACCTGGCACATTTTAGGCTCTTTTCATTTCCTCTAGATTCTGCTTTCAATCTGAGCAGTTCTTTCCTAATTTTATTTCTTTCTTCCCACACATTATCACATCCAGCTAAAAAAAGCCAGTTGATATTGTCTTCAGTAATTGCCCCTGGAAATCTCCTAATCCATATCTACAAATTCATTGGATATGTTTTCTGTCTTCTTAGTTATTGCAGGTAATTTTTGCCCACTTTGCCAATTATTCTGCCACTGAATAATACAGTTCACCATTCTCCAAACTCCAAGAGCAATTTCCTGTCTGCTCTCTCAGCATTTGGTAATAGTCTCTTCACTGCCTTCCCAGCTTCTGTTCACTAAGCAGTCCCTAAGTCAACGCTATGGGTTTTTGTTAGGTCAGCACCTCTCTTTTTAGCTACTGGTTTCTGTGGTGTTTATCTCTAGTGACGTAACAAACTACCCCCAAGACTAAGTGGCTTAAAACAACAACGACTTCTTATTTCTCACAATTCTGTGGGTTGTCTGAGCAGTTCCTCTCCTGGGCCACTTGGGCTCACCCATGTGGCTGGTGGAAGGTTGGCTGGACCAGAAAGTCCAAGATGGCTTCTTTGACCCGTGTGGCCATCGGTGCTGGCTGTTGGCTGAGGTGTCTCAGATCTCATCTACATGACCTTGCATCCTCCAGTTGGTGAGATCATCTTCCTTGCATGTCGTTCTAAGGGCAGTGCTCTGAGAGAGAGAAGCCAGAAGTGACAAGCTGTCCTGAGGCCTAGTCTCCAAAACGTTCCTATCACTTGTACCTCATTCTGTTGACCAGAGCAGTTCACAAGGCCAGTCCAGATTCAGGGGGGCAGAGACATAGACTCCTCCTCTGGTTTGAAGATGTTGCAAAAGCACATTTCAAAAGTGAGTGCATACTGGGATGGAAAGCGTCTTTGGCCATTAAACAATGTATCACAAGGAGCAATGTGTCTCTTACTTCTGTGTGGAGCACCAAACAGGGCGTCTGGCATGTAAGAGACATCATAAATATTTGTTGAACATATAGCTGTATGGTACTAGCTAGGTGCCTGAGATTCAGACACGGAAGATAGATTATTAAACATGACATGAGGGGCCCCTGGGTGGCGCAGTCCACTAAGCGTCCAACTCTTGGTTTCAATTCAGGTCATGATCTCCGGGTCTTGAGATCAAGCCCGGAGTGGGGCTCTGAGCTCAGTAAGGAGTCTGCTAAAGTTTCTCTCTCCCTTTCCCTCTGCCCTTCCCCGTGCTTGCTCTCCCTCTCTCTCTAAAATCAATCAGTCAATCTTTAAAAAAAACAAACCTGAGAAGTACTCATAGGGTATGCTCGTGTTCTCTGTAGCAGAGTTCCATTTTATGGCAACGCTTCGCTTCTACTCAGTTCACTAAATCACTCATGCATGCGTTCAATCAACAGTTTTTGAGCCCACACCGTGTACCAGGCCTACTTAACTATAATTAGGGCTAAGGACCGTACCATCAGCAGCCTTCTTACAACAGTAAGCAGAAAATTGGTTACACAGGTAAATACTTCTTGACCTGACTCCTCTTAGAAAGCACCCATTAAAAGTTTGATGGGTTTGGGGCTTACTGTGTACCACAAGAATTATACTTAATCCCTGAAAGTTTCACATGGACACTGTTTTCCCCCTAATCCAGTGCTCTACAGAACAGAGAGAAGGGGGAGCACAGTTATTTCAGACTCCTTACAAGTACTGAGGGTAATTGTGCTTCCTCTTATTATAAAACACCTTGGGACTATTTTTTTTTTTTTTTGAGAGGAGAGAGTGCTTAGGTGGGGGGCAGAGAGGGAGAGAATCTTAAGCAGGCTCCATGTTCGGCATGGACCCCGACTTTGGGCTATATCTCTCAACCCCTGAGATCATGACCTAAGTTGAAATCAAGAGCAGGACACTTAACTGACTGGGCCACCCAGGTGCCCCAAAACGCCTTGCGACATTTATGCCACAGGACCAATCAGATTGACTGTGGACCTGATAATGTTCAGATACAGTCAGTCACCTTACATGCCGAAAAAACCATTAAGTTTCAGTATTTATTTATTTATTTATTTGTTTATTTATTTATTTAAGATTTTATTTATTTGTCAGAGAGAGAGAGAGAGAAAGCACAGCAGGGGGAGCTGCAAGCAGAAGCAGAGGGAGAAGCAGGCTCCCCTGCTCAACAGGGAGCCTGACGTGGAACTCGATCCCAGGACCTTGGGATCATGACCTGAGCTGAAAGCAGACGCTTACCCAACTGAGCCACCAAGGTGACCCACATTAAGTTTCAGTTTTTAATAACCAAACCTTTTGTCCTTTAATTACACTGATACTAGTTAGACTTCCTCTCCTCACTTTTGGTTTAAATAGGTGGTCTAGGACATGGTCTTATAATGATTTTCAAGCCATGTATGGCTCATAAAATGAATTTAGTGGATTGGACCAGGAAAATTTTCATGAAATAGACTATGTTAGAAATTATCAAGGTAGGGGTGCCTGGGAAGCTGAGCCAGTTAAAGTCTTGGGTCCTGGGATGGAGCCCCAAGTCAGGCTCCCTGTTCTGCAGGGAGCCTGCTTCTCCCTCTCCCTCTGCCTGCCACTGCCCCCTGCTTGTGCTCTCTGTCGAATAAGTGATCTTTTTTTAAAAAAATATCAAAGTATATTGCACATAATAAAGGTAATAAATTTTATTGTAGTTGTATGTCTATGCACAGAGGTGTGTGTGTGTGTACATATGTGTGTGTATGTGTGTGTGTGTGTGTACATACATGAATGTGAGTATACTGGGCCACAATGTCAGATTTGTCAAAAATTTGAAAGTCACTATTCTGGAACAGTTCTGCAGCAGGGGAACTCCTCATTCATTTGAAGGCAGGCACCGGTGTCCTAAATAAGGGACCTTTGGGAAGAGCCAGATTCAAACTTTGGGGAAGAGTAAATAGGAGGGAGGCCAATTAGCCTGATTCAGATGTAAGGAAAGGGAGCTTCCAGTTTCATGGGCAGCCTTTGCCCTCATTCACCTGCCTAAGAGGCCAGAGTACAAAGGAAAATAGGGAGATTTTTTAGGAATCAAGACTATCCATTGACTGGAGCTTCTGTAATATAGTCTTGCTGGGAAACCCCAACATAATTGGGCAGAGGGCACCCCGAGCCACTTTCTGTTTGGCCACATAAAGAAGGGTCACAGCTGCTTCAACTGACCAGTGCTCACGCAGTGTAGACCTCAAGGGGTGGGCATCCCAGCAGGAACTCAGAGATGGGAAACTCTTTTTCTCCTTCATCCTATCTCTCAGAAATAGAGCATGTTAGAGCTTGAGCGTGTTTAGAAAGCCTCTAGCACAGCCTTTTCAATACGAGTCAGGAAACGGAGGCCTTGAAAGAGGGGTTTGCCCAACAACATCTCTTAGTAAGTGATTTCTTTCTTCCCTGTCATAGTGATTCTTCCCTTCTTGTTTACAATGCGTGCAGAGCATGGTGGCTGAGTGCACGAGCTCTGGAATCAAATAAACTAGGTTCACATTTAGACTCTACCACTTACTACCTATATAATCTTGATCAAGTTACTTAACCTCTTCTAAGCCTCCATTTCTTTATTTGTAAAAAAAAAAAAAAAAAAAAAAAAAAAAAAAAAAAAAAAGATAATGCCTGTCTTAGAAATTTGTGAACATTAATGAGATAACCCATGAAAAGATCTAAACACAGTCCCTAAAGCACTCTATAAATATGAGCTGTTATTATAACTATCTCCTCGTTATTTCAAGAGGTAGGGAAGGAAGGAGACATAGTATTTAGGAAGATCGCTGTGGCGGAGTGGAGGTGGGTATGGAGGGCCTGCACTAAGACACAGTAGCAGGGTGAGGAGTAAGGGATGGACTGGAGAGGTGCAATTGAGAGCACTTGCTAGCAGATTGCTCGTGGGAGGTGGTGAGATAAAGTTGTCTTTGAGTCAGTGTGGTTTTCAGGAGACTCCAGTGGAGGAGAAACTCACTGTTTTAAGGGCCATCCCTGCTGTTATCTTGTTTCTCACCATATGGGCTGCCAGAACTAGTGGGTATGACTGGTGGGAGTAAGTGGACCCTTATATTTGGTGCGTGTACAATGGCGAAGACAGAAAATTCGGTTACCACCTGTATGGCAAAGACCCCCTGAGCTCCTTCCCTTGTTCCAATTACGTATATTTAATTATTTCCTTACGCCCTCACGTGGATGTCCCAGAGGCATCCCAGACTCAGCCTATCCGAGACAGGGCTGATGGAGATTTTGTGTAAGCCTGCTCTGTGCGCCGATTAACGACGTGCTCACCCGTTCGGACATTCAGCGCGGGGGTAATGATTATTTCCTTTTCCTTTACCGCCCATGCCCAACCCGTCACCAGCTCTTGTCTCACTGACTTCCTGAACATCTTTCAAACCCCTTTTCTCCCTCTCATCCTCCTCCACCGTATAGTCTACCTCACATCTGCTTACCTTTGTCTCTAACTTGGACTGTCCTCCCTGGTCCTAGTGACCTGCTCCGACTCCCCTAATCCAGATTGGTCTCTTCAAAACGAAACCCCGTCGTATCTCACCCCCACTCAGAGCCCTGGAATTCACCACTTCTCCAAAGAACCCTGGTTCCCTTTGTTGAAGAATGGGATTAGAAACCCAAATCCGAGTGCTAGCTGGGCGTATTACTATTGCAGTCCTCTTGCTCCTAAGCCCTTTCAGCAGACAGAGCTAAAAATCATTTAGGTCTATTTCTGCATCTGTCTGTGTGTACGTGTATCACACACACACACACACACACACACACACACACACACCATGAGTTCGTATTCATGATACCTCCAATTCCATTCAACACCGCAGCAATTATTCTGTCTTTTCTCTTTATTTGAAGTGTTTCCTGCAACAGTGGAAGATCTGGCTCCCATCACCTAGGATATATATGCTTATTTGTTCAATCCCGGTATACACAGAAAGCAGTTTCAGAATTGCTAACCCATAGCCCTGTGAGAGACAAACGTACTAACTAGAACACAGTATTCATATCCATTTCTTTTTGTCCTTTTTGTCCTTACATTATTCGGCCAAAATAGGTTTTTACAAAGTTACTTAGGTCCGTTCTTTTCTTCCTCACCTTTTAGTGTGGTTACCTAATTCACTGTAATACAGTTAGGTTTGTTTGTTATTATTTACATTCCATTTTGAGTTCTTTCCCACATCCTAGTGGATTTTAATTGTTGGGTTTTGGTTTGTTTTTTTGTAGCTGGGTATTTTTTATTTAAGCAGAAAATGACATTTTTTCCTAATCACAAAATTGGTTAATGTACAGTACAAAATAATTTTAAAACAGAAAAGGACAAAGAAAAAATAAAAATCCTCCTTAAGATAAGCAACTCTTATCATTTTGGTACAAATCCATCTACTAGAACTTTCCTTTTTTCATTTCCGAAAAGTGTGGGCATCCTGTTTTGAGATCTTCTTATATTATCTACTTGTTTTCAACAAATATGTTAGTAGCGGCTTAGTATTACATCAGGTTATGAATACAGCCTGATTTGTTTAATCATGTCTGTGTTGTTGGACACATGAGCTAAATAACCTTTTCGTGTACATCTCTGATTTTTATGGCTCTTTAAACATCCTGTCAAATTTCATTCCTGGAAGATTGCAGAAATTTATTTCAGCCTTTCAAAAGCAAAAAACCAAAAACTGTCTCCAAACATTTAGGCAAATAGTGATTTTATTGAATCCTAGTTAGCAGGATGGAATTTTGTCATATTTTTACTGGCTCTGTGTATTTATTTTCTGGATTGTTCACTGATGTACTCTGTCAATTTTTATATTGTTTTTTCATTTTCTTAATATTTCTAAAGGCTCAGTATATAATAATAGTAACCTTTGTCTATCATATATAATGAATGTCTTTTTTAAGTTTACCCTTTAATTCTGTTTATTTTTTTCTTTTGAAATTTTTATCCTTGTGTTTTTACCTATAAGAAGAGGTTTTTCCCACTTCAAGATCTAATAAACACATATATTTTCTAATTTTTACTATCTCATATTTAATTTTTTATATAGTGGTACTGGAATCCAATGACTCATTTTTAGCGACTAGGCAGTTCTTCTAGCCTATACATGAAATAATCTGCATGGAATATACAATACTGTACATGGAAACGACCCATATACCTGGAGCTGCAACACTGGCCGTGGGCTTTGTGAATAACGGCTTCGGGAGGGTACAGCATTGCTGTCTGGGTTCACACCCAGGGGCCCTAAGCAGCTCAGCTCCTCACCACAAATTAAAAACGCTATCTTTATTGTATATTTTTATATATGGCTATATTTTTAGCTTTATATTCTTTCTCACTGATCTATCTGTATTAATACCCAAATCACATTATTTTGGTCATTACTAGTTAGTAGTATCTAATATCATCTAGCAGTCCCTTCGTTTTTCCCCCTTTTTTTAATTGGAGTATGTTGACACCCAGTGTTACATTAGTTTCAGGTTTACAACATAGTGATTGGACAATCCTGTACATTATACCGTGCTCACCGTAAGTGCAGCTGCCATCTGTCACCATACACGCTATTATAATAATACTGACTATATTTCCTGTGCTGTAGTTTTCATCCCTGTGACTTACTTATCTTAGAACTGGAAGTTTGTACCTCTTAATTTTTTCCTTTTAATAGAAGTTACTTCTTGGAGCGGTTTTAGGTTTCCAGCACAATTAAGCAGTGAGTGCAGAGTTCCCATCCACTCCCGGCCCCCAACACACACGTACCCCCACTCAACATCCTATTCCAGATTGGTGCCTTTGTTAAAACTGATGAACCTGCATTGATACGTCCTTATCGCACAAAGTCCACAGTTTACATCAGACTTCATGCCTGTGTTGCACATTCTATAGGTTTTGACAAACGTATAATGACTCATATCCACCATTATGGCATCACACAGAAGAGTTTCATTGCCTGTATTAGTCAGGGTTCTCCAGAGAAGCAGAACTAATAGCATATATATAAAAGAGGAGGTTTGTTATAGAAATTGGCTCACTTGATTATGGAGGTTGAGAAGTCCCACGATCTGCTGCCTGCAAGCTGGAGAACCAGGAAAGCTGGCGGTATGATTCAGTGAATCTGAAGGCTTGAGAACCAGGGGAGCAGATGGTGTGAGGCCGAGTCCAAAGGCCTGAGAATCAGGGGGATGAGGGGGCTGATGGTATAAATTCTGATCCAATTCTGAAAGCCTGAAAACTAGCAGCACCTGTGTCTAAGGGCAGCTGTGTCCCAGCTCAAGCAAAGTGAGCAGATCTGCCCCTCCTCCACCTTTTTGTTCTATTGAGGTCCCCTCCGCAGACTAGATGTTGCCCACCTGCATGGGTGAGGGCAGTCTTCTTTACTCAGTCTACCAATTCAAATGCTAATTTCTTTCCAAGACATCCTCACAGACACACGCAGAAATAATATTTTACCAGCTATCTGGTCAAGTTGACACATCATATTAACCATCACATTGCCCTGAGAGTCCCCTGTGCTCTGCCTGTGTGTCCTTCCCTCCCTCGAACCCCTAGCAACCACTGATCCATTTACTATCTCCATAGTTTTGCCCATTTCCAAAATGTCATATAGTTGGAATCATACAATAGGTAACCTTTTCAGATTGGCTTCTTTCACTTACTAATACGCACTAGTAATTTCCATACAAGGGAAGCAATGTTTCACTTAGGAATGTCCTCCATGGCTTGGTAACTCATTTCTGTTTGGCACTCGATTCATCTTCAGTTCATTTCTTTTTCGTGCTGAATAGTAGTCCATGGTCTCGATGTGCCACAATTTAGTCATCTATTCAGCTACTGAAGGACATCTTGGTTGCTTCCAAGTTTTGGAAATTACGAATAAAATTACTCTAAACATCCACGTGCAGGGTTTTGGGTGGACATAAATTTTAAATTCATGTGGGTCAATTACAAAGAGAACAACTGCTGGATGGCATGGGAAGAACAGTTTTGTAAGGAAATGCCCCACTGTCTTCCGAAGTGGCCGTACCATCGTGCATCCTCACCAGCAGCGAACGAGCGTTCCTGTTGCCCTTCACCCCCATCAGCCTTTGGCGTTGTCGGTGTCCTTGCGTTTCCACCATTCTGATAGGTGAGTAGCGGTACCTTGTTGTTTAATTAACTGGGGCTTCAGTGGTGTATGTGAAACATCAGAATGGTTCCAAGAGTCAGAATTATACAAGAAGATACACACAAAGAAGTATTGCTCCCCCTCACCCCCACCACCCAGTCCCATTTCCCTCTTTCTGCCCTTTTTCCTGCCCCATCACAGTAGGTACGCAATCTCTTTGGTTTCTGGTTTATCCTTTCTATATTTCTTTCATACAAATGAGCAGATACAAGTATATTTCCTTTTTTCCCCTTTGTCTTACATAAAGAGTAGCATAGTTTAGTTTTTTGCCCTGTGAAATGGTTATTTGAAAATCTGTTTCTGAAAACACATTATCTGGGTAACCGGTGTGTCTGTTTTATTGCCTCCCCCACTCCTTGAATATTGTCTTGTCTCCTTATCTGCCTGCATATTTTTCATTGAGTGGCAGACATTTAGTATAAAAATTTATAGAAATAACTTGAGACCTAGGATGATAGTAATTCCTCCAGAAAGGATTTACATCGGCTTCTTGCAGACATTCAGAAGCATGAGCAATCCAAGTCTGAGCAAGCCAAACCTTAATCCAGTTTCCAATACTGAGATGATGTAAAGCTGCACTCAGTCCCTAGAAGGGTCAGTTTAGTACGAGTTCACCTTTTCTCCTAAGATACAGCCCTCCCAGGTTCCAGGACCAAAGAGTGCTTCTTGGTAGGTCTTAGACTCCAGGTTCTGTCCTCCAAACCTTGAGGGGATGATTCAGTTCTCCTAGGAATGTATGACCCCAAATGCCTTGTTCATCTCTGTTGGTTACCTGATTCCTCTGCATCTTGGCCCCATACTTTTTCTGTCTTGTTAGCTCTTTGATGCCTTCAGACAGCTGGTTTGTAATATTTTCTTTGGCTTTTCTATTGTCCTCCGTGGTCCTCAGTATGCCTCAATTCTGCCATTACGGAAGCAGAAGTTCCTTCATTGCTTTTTAAAATGAGTCTAAAATGTTTCATTTTAGGGATGCCTGGGTGGCTCAGTCAGTTGAGCGTCTGCTTTTGGCCCAGGTCGTGATCCCAGGATCCTGGGATTGAGTCCCACATTGGGCTCCCTGCTCCACAGAGAACCTGCTTTTCCTCTTCCTGCCACTCTCCCTGCTTGTCCACACACGCTCTCTCTCTCTGGCAGATAAATAAATAAAAATCTTTAAAAATAAAATGTTTCATTTTAGAGGTTGTGTTTAGTTCAGTTCTTTTTCAAATCTGTCTATTCTTTTCCCATATTTTTGAATTCTTTTGTTTAATCAGTTCATGTGCGTGTGTGTGTGCGTGTGTGTGTGCGTGTGTACACTCTTCTGTTAGCTGAGGTCTTGTTGATCTAATATTGCTGTCGTGTCTGTTAACTCGTTCACAGTAGATTGTTACCTCATGCGTTTTATTATTTTGGATGGGGAAGTCATGTTCCAAAGGACCCCTCTGTGTGGCCTGAGTTGAGGGAATGCCATGTCAAAGGAACACTGTTTGCTTCAATGAAGCATCCTGTGCCCCCATCCTGAGACTGGTTTTTATATTAATTTCTCCTATGGGTTGAGAATAAATGAATATGAAACCCACGTGAGGCACAGGACTTGGGTTTCAAATTCTCAAGGGAGACTCTCCCCTCCCCCCCATCCAGAACCCAGGCTAAGACAAATTTTCTTGTTGTTTCCCAGTGCTGGCAATTAGATTTTTTTTTTTTAATCTGGACTACCATTTCCCAAAGGATATACCCCCTTAAGAGTCCTGGCTTCATGCAAGGTCTTGGTTTTAACTAACTTTCTGCCTGCAAGACCTTGTTTTCTGTCCTTATCTGGATATTAAAACACAGCCAGATATTTCGTAAGACCAACTGTTGCCCATTCCATCACTATTACCTGCCCAGACGGTTGCTGGATCAGCTCACACACTTAACACCCTGATTTTCAGTTTTCTCTTTGTTTTTGGCCTCCCCTTTGTTGTTGGATTTCTTTTATTTTCTTGAAGACACTATGGTGCTTGTAAAAGAATGTTTATTATATTTTAGTCAGCATTGTCGTGGGAAGGCTTTCAGGTTACCTAACATTCCATTGCTAGAAATAGAAACTAAACAGTTTTGTTTTGTTTTTTTCCTAATTAGAATCACTACTATCATGGTGATACTACAGGACAAGTCTGAGTATTTTATGTGAACAAATGAGCAGAACTGCCCTACTAGGCAGTTTGGGACAGTAAACATTCTTTCCCTTTTTCCCTGTCTCCCCAAGAATCATCCAGAGAACAGTCTAAAGGCCGATCTGCCTGTGTCCACTTCAGCCCCAGTGAAGGCAATGGTGGAAACAGACATCCAGGAGTCTCCTCTGTTGAGAAGTCCCGAGGTGAGACAGTTGGTGAGCCGCGGTGTGACAAGGGGAAAGGCTTCTGGAAGCAGCCTCCCTGTGTCAGGGTGGCTGGGCCTGATGAGGAAGGAGAGGACCCCAGCTGGGCAGCTGCAAGCCTTCCACAGCAGGATGGCCACCGGAAACCCAGCAGGCGGCAGGACACAGCACCCAAGGCCAAATGTGCCTCCCAGAAAAGACGCGTTCAAGAGCTCCGAGGAGGAAGGCACTCCCCAGCTGGTTCCAGCCGGCCTGGCAGTGCCAAGGGGGAGGTGGTCCATGCTGGGCAGAATCCTCTACACCATCGAACACCAAGAAACAAAATGACACAGGACAAGCTCACAGGAGGGATCGACTCAGACTTGCCACAGAACACAGAGGTGTCTAGGTCAGGAGTCAGGAAGTCGGGAACATCTGCCCTGTCTGAGGACACTCAGACATCCAAGGAAACTGATCCAGCACCTGGTCCCCTCTCTGGGCAGAGTGTGAATATTGACCTTCTCCCCGTAGAGCTGCGGCTGCAGATAATCCAGAAAGAAAGAAGTAGGAAAGAGCTGTTTCGCAGAAAGAACAAGGCGGCGGCGGTCATCCAGCGGGCCTGGAGAAGGTAGGAGACGGAGGTGCCATGGCTCCTCTGGGTCTGTGGTTGTCCTGATACTCCTAATGTCCTAACGGACACGCCCTGTGCTCTCTCCTTCTAGTGAGTTCCATGTGCTGGCATGACAAGTCCAATTTTACTGAGCGTGCCCCAAAAATTCACTCATGTGTAGGTCCCTGTAAGTTACATTGGATAAGCTACTTGGAAGATGGTTTTGCCAAGAAAGTTAGGAAGCACCCAGGACAGCCTGATGTAAAGGAAAAGAGCCTCAGTTTGTAACCAGGAAGCCTGAGTTTCAGGTGTCTGACAAGGTAACTGATCTTTGCAGATCACGTGGCCTCCCTGACCTTCAGTTTTCTCATCTGTAAAACAGGCTTTAGTAATGCTGTCCTGTCCTGTTTGGAGGGCAGGATGCTAGAATGAAATCATGTGCACTTTGTAAATTCTTAAAGCACCACACATGTAAGATATTTTCTTTTTCTTTTTATGTCTTTACTACCCAGGAATTAGTCATAGCCCGAGTACCTAAGCCAGGGCCTGGTCATAGTGGATTAAGTGGCTGACACAGATTACAAAACCCTGCAAAAGCACCTGCCACGCTGGGAGTGTGGGGTAGGTGCTAGGAGTAGTGGTGGAGGCGTCCTGACATACGGAGACAGATTCCTCCAGGGAGTCATCATGGGAGGGCTGGAGGAGTCCTTTGCTGCAAGTTTTTCACATATTTCATAATCTCCTTCATCTGCAGGCCCCACTAGGGCCTAAATCTAGATGAGGCCTTAGTCATGACCAGTGTCTGCAGGAGGGCTGGAGCCACTGCCCACAGGTGGGGCTCAGGTGGCCTCCATCTCCAGAGAGAGGAAGGTCGATGCGGGAACAAAGCAAGCAAATCACTGCGAGCACAGGTGTGCCACATGTCAACACCCCTGTCAGGAGATAAAAGGGCCAGAGAGCCCCTGCTGTTGGCAGAGAGAGGAGAGAGTGGGAGAGGTTCTCGGGAGATCCAGGGAGAGGCCTTGGGGACTATGGTGCCAAGGACTGCCTGGCTGGGAGCCAGGCGATCTGCTCCACGCGGCCACGGCCTCTGCTGCAGTCCGTCCTCGGGTCTGTTCAAGCCGCGGCCTTAGAAAGTCATCTCCCCGCCGACCCCCCTTGCTCTCCCAGCCACCCTGGGAATCTGTCATCACAGGGATCCGCGTCCCCGTTCCTCAGGCGAGCGGAGTGTCTCAAGAAAAGCGACTTGTCCGAGTGGTACAGATGGGGCACTTGAAGCTCCGACTCAGGGGCCCTTCCCATACGTTCTCATCAAGGTAGCGCGTGCTGTGCTCAGAGTCATGGTGGCGGAGGCAGGCCTCCTGCCCGTCACCTCAGAACGGGCCGGAGCAGGAGCTGCATGGATGGCGCTCACACGGGTCAAGGTAATGTGACGGGGGATGTTGTTACTACTGTCGCAGATACTAGTCGTCAGCGTTGATGAGGTGCTTGTGCCGGGTGCTGTTCTAAGTAGTTTTGCCTGTGCTGATTTAATCCTCGCAGTGACCCTATGAGGTAGATACTGTGCTTGTCCCCATTTCACGGAGGAGGAAGCTGAAGCACAGAGAGGTTAATAAACCCACCACGGTTACAGAGCTACGAGGTGCCAGGGCGGGCTTGGGGCAGAGGTAGTCTGCCTCTGGAGCCACAGATGGGAGCGGTCCTTGCTCCCTCTCCTTGGGGAGTTATGCCAGACGTGCACTGGCTACCGTCCCAGAGGAACTTTTTAAGTATTTCGGCTGAAACCTGGGACCTCAACAAGCCAGCAAGATTTACCCCATCAGGCCCCACAGCTGCTCCCTAGCTGAAATGCCTTCCCGTCAAACTATTCTTTGCCTCCTTTGAAGAGTCAGAAGCTGACAGGTCCTGTCCATAAGTGTCCAGAGCAGCAAATGAGCCTTCAGTCATCCCCGAGAACACTGGGCTCACAGTCTGTGTGCCCAGCTGGGGAGGCAATTACACAGCCCTCTGGCTGCACCACTGTGCCGTTCCGAGACCTGGGACGTTGACTCCCAGAGGGACTGTGGGATACTGCACGTTGTGGGAAGTTGCATGTCTGGTGACACTAAAAACACTCTTACTGATTCTGTTATATAGCCTCATGCATCCTCCACTTTAAGGCCAGGAGCCCAAGGCGGTGTCCTGGGACAGTGTGTGGTGTCTGACACCAAAGCCAGGGAGCAGCGAGGGGGGTAGGGAACAGGTTTGGCACATAACTGCTCCGCAGAGGCAGCCTGTCGTTAGGGGACGTGCTGAGGACAGAGACAGGCCGACTGGGAAATGCGCAAGGACAGGGTGAGCAGAGGGAACCGTGGACCCTGAGGACAGTCACTGAGGCTGAGGCTTACGGTGTGAGTCTTGGAAGGTGAATTAGCAAGGATGGGCTGGACCGTAAGAAGAGCTGTGAGCCCTGGCCTGAACGGGGTGACTGGGCATCTTAGGGCTCCCAGCAAACCAGGAGTGCTGTTTTCCTTGAGGATGGCAGAACGGAGGCTATTCCCCTGAGCCCTGGGACCAACCTGTCATCTGGACACAGAAGTCTGCATACCAGCACTGATTGGGTGGAAGCTGTACCCGCTGAAAGCCAACACGTGGGCTTCCCAGTGAGTTTTCTGCCCGCAGCGAGAAGGGTGTGGAAGATGCTTGGCGTCACAAACCAAAGCAGCTGAACTATGGAGCAGTGCTGCCCGTATCTCCAGCTTTTCTCCAGAGTTGGCTTCTTGGAAATGTGATATATATTCTAGTAGGGAGATGCCATGGTTTGGCATGCTACAGGAAAAAGAAGAATTATGCAGTTTGAGTGAAATCAGCCTTGAGGGCAAGAGAGAAGGGCTGCACCTAGCATCACAAGATTTTTTAGCAGACTTTAGGAAGACATCATTTCTCATTTGGTGTATTGCAAAATCAGGCATAGGGCCTGTCTCTGCAGCGCCTTTAGGCTCACTAGTAATTAATCAGCTACTAACCAGATAAAGAACACTGATGCAGCTTTCCTAGGAAGGCTCCAGAACAGCTGTGTTCAATAAGAAGTTTAGGAGAGCATGTGGGATCGACACCATCAAATAAACGCCAGATGTAAAGACAGCGGTCATCCCCATGCCCCTCCCCTCTCTCCCAACCCAGGCCCCACCCTCCAACAGAATGAACTTGGTAAAATACAGCCCTTACTTTTGCCACCCCCCTTTTTTAAAGACATTTATTTATTTTAGAAAGAGTGCCCGTGCACGGGGGAGAGGGGCAGAGGGAGAGAGAGTCCTAAGCAGACTCCACACTGAGCACAGAGCCCGACATGGGGCTCAGTCTCACAACCCTAAGATCATGACCTGAGCCTGAATCAAGAGCTGGACACAACCAACTGAGCCACCCATGTGCCCCATTTTTGCCACCCTTTTTAAAAAACCTCAGCAGATCACCAAGTACACAGTACAGATCAAAGTCCTTAGCAGGATTTGGCCGTTGGGCGAGACAGCACCGCGTTTGAATGTTGGCCTCTCCTGGCTCTAGCGGTGAGACCTTCTGCAAGTTTCTCAGCCTTTCTCCCCACCAGTTTCACTGAGATGTAATTGACATATAGCCTTGTATAAGTTTAAGGGCACAGCATAATGACTTGACTTGCATATATGATTCATATGAAATGATTACAATAAGTTTAGTTAGGATCCCTCATCTCCTGTAGATATTAAAAAGAAGCAGGGGAAAAATTGTTTTTTTTCCTTGTGATGAGAACACTTAGGATGCTCTCAACAACTTTTATATATACTATAAAGCAATGTTAGCTATAGCCACCATGTTGTACATTATATCCCCAGTACTTACTTATCTCGTAACTGGAAGTTTGTATGTTTTGATCACCATCACCCAATTCCTCCTCCCCTCACCCCCTACCTCTGCTAACCACAAATCTGATCTTTTTTTTTTTTTTTCTAAGATTCCGCATGTAAGTGAAATCTCATAGTATTTATCTTTCTCTGGCTTTTTTCACTTAGCATACTGCCCTCAAGATCCATCCATGTTGTCACAAATGGCAGGATTTCCTTCTTCTTTATGGCTATTGTATATATACAATTACTTTTTCATTCATCCATGGATGGACACTTAGGATTTTCCATGTCTTGGCTATTGCAAATAGTGCTACAGTGAACATGGGGATGCAGATATCTCAACGTAGTTTTTCATTTTCTTCACTCTATAACCCCAGAAGTGGAATTAATGGGTCATATGTAGTTCTATTTTTAATTTTTTGAGAAAAATTCAGTTTCCATAGTGGCCAAACCAATTTATTCCACTAACAGAGCACAAGGGTTCTGGGTTCCGTTTTCTGCACATCTTGCCAACATTTGTTATCTCGTCTTCTGATAATTGCCATCCTACCAGGCAGGATGTGATCTCTCATTGTGGTTTTGATTTGAATTTCCGCTAGGATTAATGATGTTGAGCACCTTCTCATGTACCTGTTAGCTATTCAGGTATCTTCTTTGGAAAAATGTCTGTTCAGGTCCTTTGCCCATTTTTTCAATGGATTAGTTGGGATTTTTTTTTTTTGCTAGTTAAGTTGTAGGAGTTATTGTTTTAGATAATAACCTCTTATCGGATATATGATTTGTAAATATTTTTCCCAGTCCACAGATTATTTTCATTTTGTTGATCATTTATTTCGCTGTGCTTAAGCTTCTTACTTTGTAGTTCTGCTTGTTTTGTTGTTTGTGCTTTTAGTGTCAAATCCAAAATATCATTGGCAAGATATCTGTTAGGGAGCTTTTTTCCTGAGTTTTCTTTTAGGAATTTCTGGTCTCACATTTACGTCTTTTTAACCCATTTCTAGTTAATTTTTGTCAGTGGTCTAAGATAAGGGCCTAGGTTCACTCTTTTGCATGTGAATATCCAATTCTTCCAGCACCATCTATTAAGCAATTGTCTTTTTCTCCATTGAGTATGCTTGGCTCCCTTGTCAAATATAGTTGACCTTATATGCATGGGTTTATTTCTGGGCTCTTAATTCTCTTTCATTAGTCCAGGCATCTGTTTTTATGTGGGTGCCATACTGTTTTGATTACTGTAACCTTATAATATAGCTTGAAATCAGGAAGTATGATGCTTCTCCCTTTGTTCTTCTTTCTCAGGATTGCTTTGGCTACTTGGGGTCTTTTATAGTTCCATATAAATTTTAGAATTGTTTTTTTCTACTTCTGTAAAAAAAAATGCCATTGGAATCTTGATAGGGATTGCAGTGAATTTATAGATGGCTTTGGTTTCTGTGGATGTTTTAATAATATTCTTCCAATCCAAGAACACACAGTAACTTTCCACTTATTTTTGTCTTCAGTTTATTTCATCAGTGTTTTGGAGTTTTCAGTGTAGAGATCTTTCATCTCTTTAGTTGAATTTATTCCTATTTTACTGTTTTTGATGCTATTATAAATGGGATCGTTTTATTACTTTTTCAGATAATTTGTTGTTAGTGTATAGAAATACCACTTATTTTTGTATGTTAATTTTGTATCCTACAACTTCACTGAATTTGTTGATTAGATCTAACAGCTTCTGGTGGAGTCCCTAAGTTTTTATATATATAAAATCATCTGTAAATAGAGATAGATTAACTTCCTTTCCTTATGTGATGTCTTTTCTTTCTCTTGCTTATTGCTCTAGCTAGGATTTCCAGTACTGTGTTGAATAGGAGTTGAGTGGACACCCCTGTCCCCTTCCTAATCTCAGAGGAAAAGTTTCCAACTTTTCACCATTGAGTTTGACGTTAACTGTGGACTTGTCATATGTGACCTTTATTATGTTGAGGTATATTACTTCTGTACCTAATTTCTTAAGTCTTTATCATGAACCAGATGTTAAATTTTGTAAAATGCTTTTTCTGCTTCTATTGAGATAATCATGTTTTTCTTTCATGCAATTCATGTGATGTAGCACTTTGATTGATTTTATGTATGTTGAACTATCTTTTCATTTCAGGGGTAGATCCCACTTGATCAGGGTGAATGATCCTTTTAATGTGCCAGTGAACTCAGTTCCTGCTATTTTATTGAGAACTTTTGCATCTATATTCATTAAGAGTATTGCCTTGTAGTGTCCTTTGGTCTTTGGTATCAGGGTAATGCTGGCCTCATAAAAGGAATTTGGGAGTGTTCCCTACTCTTTTTCTTTGGGAAGGGTTTTAAGTGGATTGGCATTAATTCTTTTTTTTTTTTTTAAGATTTTATTTTTAAGCAACCTTTACACCCAACATGGAGCTTAAACCTACAACCCCAAGATGGAGAATAACATGCTCTACTGACTAGGCCAGCAGGTGCCCCAGCATTAATTCTTCTTTAAATGTTTGGTAAAATTCACCAGCCATCTGGTCCTGGGCTTTTCTTCATTGGGAGGTTTTTGATTACTGATTCAATCTCCTTACTAGTAATTGGTCTATTCGCATTTTCTATTTCTTCTTGACTCAGTGTGAGTAGGTCGTATGTTTCTAGTAACTTCCATTTCTTCTAGGTTGTCCAGTTTGTTGTATAGTTGTTCACAGTAGTCTTATGGTCCATTGCCTTTCTATGGTATCAGTTGTAATGTCTCCTTTTTCATCATAATTTTGTTGATTTGCATCAATCTCTTCTTTCCTTGGTTAGTCTAGCTGAAGGTTTGTCAACATTTTTTTTTTTTCAAAAAATCAACTCTCAGTTTTGATAATCTTCTCTACTGTTTTCCTGCTATTTCATTTATTTCTGCTCCAATCTTTATTTCCTTCTTTCTGTCACTTTGGGCTTAGTTTGTTCTTTTCCTACTTTATTAAAGTATAGGGTAGGTTATCTATTTGAGATCTTTCTTGCTTCCTAACATAGGCATTTATTGCTATGAAGTTCCCTCTTAAAAATTGTTGCTGCATTCCGTAAGTTTTGGTGTGTTGCATTTCCATTTTTTGTTTGCTGCAAGATACTTTGTTTTCCCTTTGATTTCTTCTTTGGTCCATTGGTTGCTCTGAAAAATGTTAATTTCCATGTACTAGTTTTCCTCCTCCTGGTTTCTAGTTTCATACACCTGTAGTCAAAGAAGATACTTGGTATGGTTAGAGTCTTCTTGAATTTGCCAACACTTGTTTTGAGACCTAAGATATGGTCTCTCCTAGAAAATGCCCTATGTGTACTTAAGAAGAATGTCTATTCTGTTGTTGGATGTAATGTTCTATATGTCTGTCAGGTCAAATTGATCTATAGTGTTACTCAAATACTTTTTCTTTATGATGCTCTATCTGGAATGATCTATCCATTTTTGAGTATGGGGTATTAAAGTTCTCAGCTATCATTGTTGTTTATTTCTGCCGTTAGCTGTCAGTTTTTGCTTTTATATATTTAGGTGCTCCAACACTGGGCACACAAATATTTACAAATATATCTTCTTGATGGATCGACCTTATTATCATTATATAATGGCCTTCTTTGTCTCTTTTTACTATTTTTAAAGTCTGTTCTGATAGAGCTACCTGTGCTTTTTTGTTACCATTTGCTTGAAATATCTTTTTCCATCCCTTCACTCTGTGCATGTCTCTAAGACTAAACTGGGTCTCTTATAGGCAGCATATCATTGGACCTTTTTTTTTTAATCCATTCACCCATTCTGTGTCTTTTGGAGGATTTAATTCATTTACATTTGAAGTAATTATTGATAAGGACTTAACTATTGCAATTTTGTTCATTGTTTTCTGGCTATCTTATAGAACTGTTTTACCTTGTTTCTTATCCTGTCGTGTGTGTTCTGATGTCTTTTGGAATCTGTATGCTTTGACTTCTTTATTCTTTTGTATAATTAGCAGAGGTTTTTCCCTTGTGGTTACAAAATATCTTCTAGTTATAACACCCTAAACCGATAACAACTTAACTTCAATAGCACTCCTAAACACCTTAGCTTATTGATGAAGTTTACATATTTTTTATATTGTATATCCAATAACAGACTACTGTAGTTGTATTTTTACTAAGTTTTTAAACTTCTCAAAAAATTTTATTTATTTTAGACAGTGCGGGATGGGGGCGGCAGAGGGAGAGGGAGATAGTCTTAAGCAGACTCTGCACTGAGCACAGAGCCCGAGGCAGGGTTCAATCTCATGACCCTGAGGTTGTGACCTGAGTCAAAACCAAGAGTTGGACACTTAACCAACTGTGTGACCCAAGCGCCCCTAAGTTTTTAAATGTTTACACTAGAGTTGAAGTACATTATGCACAACCATTATATTACAGATTCTAATTTTGACATGTTTACCATTACCAGAGAGTTTCATGCTACCCTCTTATTTATGATACTAACTAGCATCCTTTTACTTCCACTCAATTCCCTTTAGCATTTCTTAAAAGGAAGGTCTAGTGATCGTGGATTCTTTTAGCTTGTTCTTTATCTCTCCTTATTTCTGAAAGACAGCTATAGAATTCTTGAGTTTTTTCCTTTCATATTTTGAATATATCATCCTATTCTTTCCAGGCCTGAAAAGTTTTTGAGAAATGCATTTATAGTCTTATGGAAGTTGCCAATTTCATTTGGTTGTGTCTTCTTGTAGTTCACTGAACTTCTTTAAGGGGGTTCTGAATTTTTTGCATAACAATTCATAGATCTTTATTTAGGGTTATCAGAGTTTTATTAGTTTCCTTTGGCAGTGTCACGTTTACCTGATATTTTGTGATTGATTCTAGATGTTGCTAAGTGGTCTTCTCTTCCAGACTTTACAGGTTTGCTTTAGCCAAGACAGTTCTTCCCAGGCAGCTCAGTTTGGGTTTCTGGACATGTCTACTAGTAACATCCTTAGGCAGGTGGAACTTGCTATTAGAGCAGTCTATTTTGGGGCAAGGGAATCTCTTGAGTGTGTACTACTGCTTGAGAGCAGTTAGATAGGACTGCTGGGTTGGTTCTCTGCCCAAGTGAGGCTTTAGGGTGGGCTGTGCAGTTGCCTGGGGTTTCTGGTCAGGCTTACTAGATGGTTGGCTGGCTGCGTACTAGACTTAACAGTAGGAGGGACTATGAATTCACTTCCCTGAACTGGCAGGGCAGCAGGACAGGCCCCAAGGCCTGCACAGCTTGTTCGGGGACTCAATCAGACAAGATTATACATTGAATTCCCTGGCCGGATGGGGCCACCAGTTTTGCTCTGCAGACATGGATAGAGGCAGGCTGTGCTTTCTACTTAAGTGCCACTGTAAGAAGGGCTGTTAGATGGGCCACATAGCTTCCTGTGTGCTTTGGCTAGGCTTCCTGGTCAGATGGGCTGAAGGGTTTATTCAGCAATGATTAGGGCTACAAATTACCTTCCCTGCCCATGCAGAGCTGGAGAACTGGCTCAAAGGCCTAAAAGCTCTATGTGGTTGACTCAAGCTGACCTGTATCCCAAACTCCCTGGCTATACAGGGCCACTACCTTTGCTCTGCAAATAATCACCTCTGCCTGCTGCACCTCCCTGCTTGAGTGTTGCAGGGCTATGCAGCTTCCAGATGTTCTGGCCAGGCTTTGATCAGGCAGGGCCAGAAGCTACACTCACGTGTGGGCCAGGCTATGCCTCAGCTCCCCTGCCTGAGCTGAAGCAGACCAGACTGCAAGGGTGACAGGGCTCCTTTGAGGGCCACAATCAGGCACCCTGCTGTGTTCCCTGGTCAGACTACCCCTCTGTTTTGGCTCTGCAGATAAGCAAAATTAAAGGTTGGGACTACTACTTGGGCACTGCAGGTAGGAACTTGCTCTGCCAACTTCCACGTGCTGGTTGCTTTAAGCCCTTCCCTTCTCCATCAGTCAGATCCCCAGTGGTCAAGCCCTACAGATTCCCTGGCAATCCTCATGGGTGAGACCAGCATGGGGGAGCTAGATTCCACTCCAGGTTCTTTTCCTGTTTGAGGAACCGTACAAAGGCTCAGGGCAGACATTTTGGTGTGGTGCTACACCAGCCTGGTGGGGGGCTAGTGCAGTCAGCATGTAGCTTTTCCTCATGTCCTGATGCAGTGTGTCTGGTCTCTTGTGGTGCAAGGGGCTGCAGCCTCACTCCCATGTTCTAGAACTTTCTCAGGAGTGTCTTATCTCTGAAGAGTTAATTTTCTTGTAAGGGGAAGCAAAGTCAGGAACAACCTATTTTCCCACCTTGGTAACATCCCATCTACTCAGCCTTTACCAGACACCTCATGTCTGCCTCATGGACTTATTTTCAGCTTAATCATAAGGAAAATGCCTGATATGTAACAGGCTCTGAACAAATGTTGGCTCCTTCCACAGTGTAGCGTAGCCTTCCATTCTTCCTTCACCAGATACACAGTGCTTTATACACATCTCATTACTGATTTCCCTGGCACACATGCCCACACCTCTGCTTATGCCAGTTCTGCTGCCTATAGTACCCTTCTCTGCCTGGTTAAGCTCCTATGCATCCTTTAAAACCCAGCAAAACGCCAGTCTTGTAAAGCCTTACCAGACCACCACCAATTTCCAGTCCCACATTGTCCCATGCCATCTAGCTCCGCATTCTTGCACAGTACTTCTCATACTGCACTTACTTGTTTACACATTGGCCCGACTGACCCTGAAGGCAGACAACGGATTCCTAGTTCAGGACGTGTTTGATGATTTAAAAAAGAATTCAACATTAAACATACTGCCACTACAAAGTAGGAATGGGAGCTTAAATGAATCTCCCAGTTCAGCAAGTATTATTCCTATAGCTTCCAGGAACCTTAAGGAAACTTAAGATTCACAGTGTTGTGATCTTAAAGCCTCTCCCCTCTTTTGACCCCACCAGCTACCAGCTTAGGAAGAGCCTGTCCCACCTTCTGCATATGAAGGAGCTTGGAGCCAGAGATGTGGACAGATGGAACCGAGAGTGCCTGGCACTGCTGCTCCAAATTTGGAGGAAGGAACTGGAACTAACCCCCCCAAAGACCACTGCAGTAACCAGGACCACCAAGAGTTCATCTAAGGGCAGCTCAGGCACAAAGTCCACCAGGCACTTGGTACTCAAGCAAATCTATGGTAATTGTCCTTTGGGCACTCTGTAGTTAACACCCCCAGAGTGTTCCAACAGTATTGAAATGGGATTTAACTACAATGGGCAAACCTCCATTCAGATAGGAACTTTCTTATTCTATTCCCAGGCACCAAGAGAATTCTTAGCACCCCCATTTAATGCCTCCCCTCCAGCAATTCTGGGTCAGAATTGGTTTCATGATGCATTCTGGCATCTCAACCCAGAGAGACTCCCAGCCAAGAGGTCTTCTGCTGGTCTTCATTACTGAAAGCCTCACCCTTTAAACCCCTCCAGACCACTGCTTGGGTCCTTCCCCTTACATTACCCATTTGGAGGGCTCTGGGAGCAGGAAGACCCTGTCTGCCTCACTTTGACCTTTCTTATGCTAAGACAGTACAGAGTTGCCCCTTCTGTGGGAATGCCCCAGACCCATGCATTACAGTAAATACTTGTTCAGCAGATGAGCTGCTTTAGATGGAAACATTCTGAGCTCTGGAAAAAGTCCATCCAAATAAACTCAGCAGAGAACAAGCCTGGCTAGCTCCCCAAAAGAAAAATGTTGAGCCAAGGCTCCTTTAGAAACAGACCTGCAGCCCAGGCAGCAAAATTTTAGGACTTTACCCTTGGCCTACATGGTATTTCCACACCGTACATACCTAATTTATCTTGGCAGATACCAACAAGCTCAAGCCTTTACCTCAATAAGGAATTTAGAACTTGGTTAGGCTATAGCTGTCATGGTCAGAGAGAAATGGTCACTGTTGGCTGATTTCAGGTTGTTCTCAAGAAGGGAAAGTACCTCATCCCACAAGATCTTCCAGAGCTCATTCTGTGCTGCGTCTCAATTCAGGTAAGGTAGCCAGTGCACTGGCAAAACAGACTGGGAAGATGATGTGGGGAAGCATTTGCCTTGTTTCATCCCCAAAGGTGTTAGATATTAGAACAGAGATTGCCAAGGGTTTCCAGTGGTCATTTGATTTGAGATGTGCACATTTTTCGTTCCCTTTTCATGGAATCATTACTGCAGTCAACATGTCTCCATAACAGGCAAGTTATTTTCACAACCACAAGTTATTGTTAACTCTCTATCTCCAGTAGAGACAATAAATGGTACCTATTATTGATCACTTTTACATATTCACATAAAGAGAGAAATGAAAATACCGTCATTCTTCAAAGTAATACCTTGGGGAATTCTTACTCCATATTGGTTTCACATTAAGGTTCTTCATCTCCTTCTCAAAGTTAAGTTCCTTAATCACAAATTCTGGCTTTTGTGGCCCTGTGAGGAGGACATTTAATATTTAATAACATGTCCTGCTCAGGCTTCACTGTGCACGATTTCACCCATACAGAAGCTCAGGGAACTTTCTTTTCAGCCATAAGACAAGAGTGTTTTACTCAGGGCCCCCTTCATTCACACCAGCATTAAATTTGGGTGATAAGTTCAGTGCTGTCAGCAGTTAATGTCAGATCCAGTGTTGCTCATGGTGGCTGTGGCAACACAGTCCCCCCACCCTGACCGATCCAGTCGTCCTGCAGGAACAGAGTGCAGCTGGGAAGGTGAACAATGACTGTCAGCATGAACTTTAACATTCATTTAGTTTTTGATGTGGAGAAAACCTGGAGGTGGGGGATGGAGTAATTACTGCCCAATCTTTAACAAGAGTTGGGCAACTCATGTAATATAGGCAGGCTGATCAGGGAGTAGTGGGTAGGGTAGTTACAACTGTAGACCTCGATTCCTTTGAAAGTTTCCATGTAAAAAAGAAAACTTTTGTTCTACTTGAATGAACTGAAAATTAGTTTCAAAAACAGTGGTCAAATAGAACTACCAGAGAATTAGCATTTAGATAATCAGACTATTCTGTACTCCGTCTCAAGAGAAAAATCCAGGACTATCAGAAATCTTAAAAATGAAGGGCTTTAGAAGCATAAAAGGTTAACTAAAGGGCAAAATAAACAAATTCAAATACTTAGTGGTTTCTTGGGATTTCATATAAATAGCTTGTTTGTTCTACACATAGAATTCTTACTGGCCTGAAAACAGACAAGGACTGAAGAAAATCTTTTCCTAACCCTAAACTTGGAACACTAGGTTTTGTTAGGTCCACCCATCCGCATTAAGCATTAACTAGCGAATCAGGCTGATTGTCAAGGCTGCTAACTAGTTTGCTGGAGCCAGTATGTGTTTTTATACAGAAAACACGTCTATAAATAATTTCCATGGAAATGGGCACACAGATTTCTGCAGTGTAGCTATCACAGATGCCAAACTGAACCAAGAGGAGAACATTAATTTTGGTCCTCTCCATGAATAAAAATGTTAGTTCATTTTTTTGCTTTGAGAATTCCCGAGGGTTAAGGATCTTCTGATTTCTTCACTGTCCTGTTCAGTTTTAGAAAATTATTTGGCACATAGTACATGTTAAAATATTTGAGTGAAGATTGTTGCTCCCAACCTCCGATGTAAGGAGAGGCTTTAGAAGTGCCTTTACCTCTCTAAAGAGGAAGCAGAAAGTCAGCTGGATATCGCAAGTATATATATAGCCTCCTTGGACTGTTTCTCCACATACACTTGGAAGACTCCACAATCCCTGTTCTCTCCAGTCCTTCAACAGCGACCCCTGCACACTACCCACAACATAGCAGAATACTGATCAGAGCACTTATATATATGTATATAAAAATACATATGATCTTCTAAATTTGGGGGCCCATCTTTTTAAATATAAAAGAACTACCTTTAAAAAAATGCATTCCAATGAATGGAATAACTACTGCTCAAGTGATTACTGGTAATAACCCCCTTGTGTGAATGCAGAATTCCTGCCCACCTATGCAAGTAACTCAAGACTTGATACAGTAAAGGCAGCCAAAAACAGTTCCAGATCAGTTCACCATAAAACAACTTTAACAGTAATAAAACCAGGAGAGAAATAGTAAGACATGTTTGTAACTTTTTAAACTACTCCCCTTTCATGTTTGTTTCTTTGTTCCACAGTAAGTTAGGAGCAATAGATAGCAATATGGCCTCAACAAGTTCTCTTAACCATTTGGGGCCTCAGCATCCCCATTTGTCAAATGAGAGGTTTGAATACATGACTGTTTTCCAACTGTGGCATCTTAAAAAGGCCTAAAAAAATCCATTTCAAGACTGATATGCCTATCAGACTATCATCCTTAAGTTTTCAAATGAACCTATTTTCTACAATGAACTATATAGCCACCTGTGTGGCCTATGGAAAGTTAAGCTATGGATATGTATATGTAAGTTGGTGGTGGTGTATGTTAAAAGCACAGAGAAAGCTATACCAGTTATTCCAGACAAACAGAAGACCTAGGTCCCAGTCACAGTTCAAGCATCTGTCCCCTTCCAGTCAAGGTTCTTCCTTTGAGAGATGTCACGTATCTGGGAGGATGATGGAAAATTCAAGGCTAATAAGTCATCCTGTCTCTACAACAAACTGGCCATCACCTTACTAGCCCCATTGGTATAATCCATACCTAAATCTACTTCTTCCTCACCAGCAATGAGTATTAAAATTAATAACCTGATTCTCTCTCTGATATTTGCTTTTAACAGTGAGCAACTTGCAGTATATACACCTCCTTGAGAACAGTGGAAGATCAAAGAATTTTTCTTATAACCTGCAATCAGCTACTCAATCAAAAACCAAAACAAAGCTTCGACCACCTCCGGAGGAAGACCGTGTCCGGGGTAGCTGGAATAGCTAGTGCAGAGAGTTCTAAGTCTCTGCTATCTTTTACATCTGAGACAACTTTAATCCTCATGCCTTAGTGGCTTGAACACATAACACCTGAATGACCGTGTCCAGATGTTCTCTCTTCTTCTACAGCACTGTTTTGTAAACTGTCTCAGCCTGTGCTACAAGGACCACGGTACGCTGGGCCTGTGCAAGGCTTCCTGGCTGTCCACCTTCAATTCCGTCAATATGGCTAGAAAGAAGAATTTATAATTAACAGTAAAGTCTACGTAAAACTCAGAACGTGAGCACTAACATGAGATTTCTGCCAGCCAGCTGGTACAGGCCTGGGTTTTTGGCCCTGGTAAAGAACCTAGATGAGATGGGTGGGGAGGAGCCTGTCCCATAGCAGCCATCTTCTTCATTTCACTACTTTTCTCCAGTCTTATTCCAACATTATCAGTTTTAAATTTTAGACCAGAATCATGACCCAGCATTTACATTTAAGATTGTTAAGACAAGGAGCACCTGGGTGGCTCAGGTCATGATCCCCTGGAGCCACATCGGGCTCCGCACTCAGTGGGGAGTCTGCTGGAGAGTCTCTCCCTTTCCCTCTGCCCCTCCCCCCCCACACTCCCTCTGTCTCTAAAATAAATAAATCTTGGGGCTCAGTCAGTTAAGCATCTGTCTGCCTTTTGCTCGAGTCATGATCTCCAGGTCCTGGGACTGAGCTCCTAGTCAGGGTCCCTGCTCAGCGGGGAGTCTGATTGTCCCTCTCCCACTCCCCTGCTTGTGCTCTGTCAAAAAAAAAAAAAAAATTATAAGACATTAATAGGTACTCTGTTAATTCCCTATATTTTACAGTTCCCGTGTTAGCCTCTAAGGGCTGTGTGTTGCTGCCGTGTCCTGTGAACGGCAGTTTCACTTGCTGGGCACGAGCAATCGTATAACACCACCGAGGAATCAACTGGGGAGGTTTACAGACCAGACCATTCATGCATAAGGTACCAATTCAGGCCTTACCATTTCACTTACATTTTCCGCCTAACCTGTACAGGTGAGCAATCTTGCCAAAATGCCATTCCTACTGGCAGGGAAAACTGTCCTAAAACTACACACATTCCAACTCTAAGAACACCTGGCATAAATACAATCCAGTGATTGCAGGCTTTTTCACATTTTTAAGAGCAAGGTTACTATAGGAGTGTAGACAGAAGGCCTAAACAGGGACATATTAGGCTCAAATATTTCTGGGGTCACTTCCATTTTCTTAAACTTACTGCCACCCCGTCCTGACAGTGAGATAAGAAGCAATAAAATGTTCACAATTAGCAAACTGTAAAAAAAAAATTAAGGTAGGTAATTATTTCATAATTATGAAAATAATGTATACAGTTGACCCTTGCTTGAACAACCAGGTTTGTGTGGATCCACTGAACATGTTTTTTTTTCCCCCAATAAACACATATGGTATCGATAAATACAGCCGTAGTACTGCAAATGTGTTCTTTTCTCTAGCTTGCTTTATTTTAAGAATTAGATACTAATACATATAACAAAATATGTGTAAACTGATTATCAGTAAGGCTTCTGGTCAACAGTATGCTATTAGTAGTAAAGGTTGGGGGGAATCAAATGTTATACGTGGATTTTTTGACTGGGGGGGTATCGGCACCCCCTAACCCTCCCCCAACATTGTACAAGGGTCAATATAAATTGCTATATATAGCTTGTAATTTTAAAAGAACTAGAATGGATTAGTAGAAAGTACTTTTGAAAGAATGAACTAGATCAAACCAAGTACCATTTAGGTATAGGAAAACTCCGAACAACTGTAGCACCACCTTGAAATCTCGCTCCCGCACAGAGGGATAGAAAACTGCTGTATATAATAGGACTCCAGAGTGAGCTGAATGTCATGATGGATAAGGGCAACCGTTTCTAAATAAAAAACTGGTTTCTGTTGCTGTCTTAATGAACTGGAGCTGAGACCACACAAAGCTTCTGCTACTTTCTTGGTAAATAATAGAAGGTACTATATTATCACTCTGTATTTTGTAAATATTTAGTTCCTATGAAATGCAAAACACACTAACCACCTGTAACCAAGTATCATGTACTAGTCCAAGAAGCCAGCCTGTGTTTTCCTACCTTAGTGCAAAGGAAGGTTCATACAACTTCTTTAAAAGTTCAGCTTTAATGACAAACATTACATCAGTCTCTCTTCAAAATTAGATGTGAATAAACAATTTCAAACAGGAGGTACCACGATGCCTCTTACTGTAGTCAATACACTGTACTCAGTGCACTGGGCCCCTGGGGATGCCCAGTGATGTACACATTGAAGCAATAATGTAAGTCTGTGAGCCACTGTTCCTGAATTCCTCCACTTTTCAATGTCTGCAGAGAAAAACAAGAGTAATTTGAGAATTTTATCAAAATTGTTATGCTACCTGACAGTATTTTTCAAACCCAAACGAGATCTCAGAACCACTGCAACCCCATCTTCTATCTATCAATCACCATCGGAAATCTTATTGGAAATGGAGATTTCTTAATTGGGCATTACCACTGGCAGTGAAAATTCCTAGTTATACCCTCAAGTACAAGTAGTACCCCAGTTTCTGGTTTCATCTGTTCCCTCTCAAATACTGCTAGGAACAAATGAAACTTCACCATCAACCATCCCTACACTCTGGACTTCCTCCAGTTGGCATAGCAGTCTCTCACAATCTTTGCACTAACATCAACTGAGAATAATTCTACAAGGCCGACTGACAATGTCATTCTCGTCCTTACAGAGGTGGGCTGGATTATCCAACCTCAGAATAATCCAAATTCTTGACTTTTCTTCCCTTCTATTTCTGCATTATTGTTTCTTCTTCCATTACTTCTAGAAGGCTACTGAGAAAATTCAGAACAAGAACCTGTGTTATATATATCTAGTTAAGTTCCATTACTCTGAAGTATTACTACATATATCAACTAATAAAGCCCCAAATACCTACATAAAAAACCCCCATCTCTTCCAAACCAAAACCACTGAAGGAATGCTAGATAGAGGTGCCCCTGAAAACACAGAAACACAAGGCTGAAGCGTGCAGCATCTTAACTTCCTCTTACTCTCCAATGAACTAAGTGACTAGAAATTGGTTGTAGTTTATTCCTGCTAAATAATTTTTTTAATGACAGCCAACATTTGTTGGGAACTTAATGTCAGTTACACTAAAAACTTTACTTGAATGATCTTATTTTATGGTTATCGAAACTCAATGAAGTTGCCATTCTTACAGCTAGGTAAAAAACCATGCCAAACTATCACAGTTAATCAACAGAGTCTGTATCAGAATCCTGGTAGGAGTGACTCTGATGCCTGTATACCTCTTCTAACTAAGCTGCCGGCCACCTTAATTCAATTTGAATATTTTATGGCTTTTATTACTGACTCTGGATCAAAGACCTCCCCCTGGTGAAGTGGCAGGTGCTAGTCATCAGGGGAAGCTCTGGGAAATCACCACAGTGGCTTAATTCCAGGAGTCAGTCAATGCACAGGGGACCTAGCCTCCCAAGAGCAACACCCCCATGCCCTGACCAGGACTCTTTTTTCTAGTACTAATATAGTACACAGCCCTGATCCCCACTTCTTACCGTGATGTTCTTGATGATCTGCTGCACCAGGATGGCATTGGTTAGCATATGGGTCCTGAGGGGTGCATGCTGAAGCAGCAGGCGAAGCAGCTGGCCCACAGCAGGCAGCTCCTCAGGCCCAGCCCTGTTCACCCGCAGGCTCTGCAGCATCAACCTAAGGACTCGAGGCAGGAGAGCCAAGATGGAGACACAGACCCCCCACAGCTTGTCCCTACAACAACAGACAAAAATGAGTCAGCCAACACACACAGAAAAAGTACCCTTTCCATATTTCCTAAAACTGAAAAATGTCTTTTTAAGAAACATGGTGTTTTCTGATAAAACTCCACAAATCAAAACTAATAAAACTGGGTTTCATCAGAGCTGATTTTAAGCAAATCCACTGAAGAACCAGGTGCTCTCCCCAATTTAACGAGTTCTAGGAAGCCTGGCAATCAGCACTTTCCTGGGCTTAACAGGACATTCTTGAAGCCCTGGTGATCATATATAATACAGAATTAACCAAAGAACAGAATAATCTATATATGCACACTGTTCTCTACCACAGAACATTATTCAACTATTATACAACATCAAAAATCAAGAGTAAGAATATCCCACTGATAAAAAGAAAAAAAATGGGGTGCCTGGCTCAGTCAGTAGAGCATGCGACTCGATCTCAGGGTCTTGAGTTCAAGCCCCATGTTGGGCGTAGCGTTTACTTTAAAACAACAGTGGCACCTAGGTGGTGCAGTTGGTTAAGTGTTCAACTCTTGGTTTCGGCTCAGGCCATGATCTCAGGGTTGTGTGATGGAGCCCCACATTGGGCTCCATGCTCAGCTCACGGAGTCTGACTGAGATTCTTTCCCCCTACCCCTCCCACTGCTCTAGAGTGCGTAAGCTCTTTCTCTCTCAAATAGATAAATAAAAGCCTAAAAAAATAACCACCCACACAAAACAACAAAACTTCACAAAACTTTAAGCCTGTGACCTGAATTCTGAGCCTCTTCAATGTTTTAAAGAGGGCAGATTGGTGGAGAAAGGTGTACTCACAAGGAACCAAAATGGGTTTCAGAAGTAGGCAGTTAGGGGACTGTTACTGCATTACTAGGTCATGAAGGGCCAGAAATGATAAATCCAAATTTTAGTAAGCGTCATCCTCTTGGTATTGTTGTACAGCAGGAACAAGAATGTTTTACAGTAAAGGTAAGTGGACTTGCAACTAGCATAACCGCGTTCTGGAAGAGTGTCAAGTAAATGGAGTAATAAAGAGTCCACTGGCTGCTAAAGGCCCTGACCTTAGTCTGTTACAGATTCTTTATCAGGAGTGCACAATCCTCCTAGTCTCCAAATCCTTCAGAGCACCTGACTACCTCCAGATGTGGAAGCAGCAGTCCTTCTACAATTTGTTCAACCCCCCCAACTTCAGATACAGCAACTGCAACAAAGGTGGATACTGAATCCATTCTAAGCCAACCAGATCCTCTTATTTGAAGACTTTATTCAGCCTGTTGACTCATGAACAGCCAAGTTAGGAGAGCCACATGCAAGGAGAAAAAAGACAGACTGCAGATAAGGCTAATAAGGAGGCAAAGGCACAGAGATAAAGACTACACAATCTAGAAGAAAATGTAGAGATAACTACGTTCCTAACAAGTTTCAATTCTTGCTTCCACAATTCCAAGCCCTTGGGTTTTCTAAGTAACCCCTGTAATGATCCAATATTCATTTTCTATTTTAACTTGAGTGGATTTCAAAAATTGCTGATCCAAAACTGTGCTAAAAGTGCTCATGGATTCTACACAATACTAAATTTAAGTATAGTGAACGGATCAATAAAGTTTAGAACTCCACCTTGAAACACACAATTAAAACTGTCAAGCCAAAAAGAAATGCAAGAGACCTGGATACCACAGGCAATATAAGAAATATCATATGAACAGCCATTCCTAGGGTTTTCTGAGAGTTGTCATGTACACAAATAAGTGTACTCGTTCTACAAGTGTTTAAAGGACAGAACTGGGGGTCGCCTGGGTGGCTTAGTCGGTTAGGCGGCTGCCTTCGGTTCAGGTCATGATCTCAGGGTACCAGGATGGAGCCCTGCAGCCGGCTTCCTGCTCAAGGAGGACTCTGCTTCTCCTTCTCCCTCTACTCCCCCCCCACTCCTGATCTCTCGCTCGCGCACACACGCCCTCTCAAATAAATAAAATCTTAAAAAAAAAAAAAAGACTGGTATCAATGAAACTGAGGTTTCAGAACTCAAAGCCGTAGTTCTAAAAACCACTCTAAAGAAAGTGATGAAAGTTCAGTATTTTGCATACAATTTTCAGTTCAGATTACTCCACAAACTTCTGACATATTCCAATCAGATGATAGCAACCTACCCTTCTCCTCCAACCACAGAGAAATACAGATAAAATACTTCTTTCAAAAAAAAAAAAAAAAAAAAAGATGCACAGCCAAGCTCAAAAGCCAGAATTGGTGAAATCTCTAGGTGCCAGAAACCATTACAGAAGTCATATAAAGATACCCCAACAGAGGTACAGAACTGGATGTGGGATTTTAAGGCTGGGTTTTCAACAGCTAAGTGTTGGAAGCTGAGACTTCAGGCCCCAGGCGTGGGAGGCAGGGAGCTAGAACTGGGCTCCCTCTGTATAGTCGGAAGGCAGGACAATGCACATGTAAAACCGACCCACAGGGACGTCTCCATAATCTGTAGAGAACGCTCATAAAAGATGCACTCAGAGAAAAGGTATACGATCCAAACCATGAGTTGGTTCAACACCATGAAAAACCATCTCCAGAGCCTCACCTGCTCTCCTACATAAAGAAGAATTCCCACACCAGAGAATTAAAGAAAAAACAGAACAAGCTGACAGGAACTTTACATACCAATAAACCGAAACAAAAACAATAAACAAAAACAAAAATGACAAAAAGCCAAGTAAAAACCCACAAGAGAGCGAAGAAAAGAGCTGATGAAATTGAAACTCAATAGAGTTAAATAAAACATACAGTAAAGTGGAAGATGGCCAGAGGTAGAGGACAGACTGAGAAGCTTCCTTCGTTTAAAGGAGGCTGTCAGAGAGAAGAGAAACAACAGGGGAGGAAATAGAAATAGTAACAGCACTTCCCAGACCTGAAGGAAAAACACCCAGTCTTTAGATCAAAGAGGACGCTAAGTCTCCAGAAGCAGGTAGCAACAAACCTACATTAGCACACACCTGATCTGCAACAGCACAAAGGTTAAAGAGAAAACAGTAAAACCACAAAGAAGAGATTACTACCTGTAACCAAGAGGGCTCAGTGACGGCAGATTTTTCATTACTGAGTCCAGAAGAGACCAAATAGTTTCTTCAAAGTCCAGTGGCCAAGGTTTTTAACAACTCTGACTGGTGAAGCCTGATGTTTTGGACAGCTCTTGTGAAATCAAAGCCTCCTAGTAATTTGACTGGCAGGCTCATTATTTATAACCTTACAGACACCTCGCAGGGAAGGTAGGAGTAGCCCAAAAGGGAATTTAAGCACCTAAGACTCTGGCTGGCAACACTTTCTTGTGACTAAGTAATGTCACCCCAAGAGATACACAGAGTCCTGGAAATACCAACCGTTTCAATATGTAGCATAAAACATTTAAAACCAGGCATTTTAACCAGGTAAAGAATATTTCATACACTGAATTTTGTTCCACCCAGCCACAGAAAGTCAAAAGTAGGATGTTTCTCCATAAGAAATTAAAAAAGATCTTTAAAACTTCTCATCGAACTATTCAATAAAGGGGCTGTATTTCAATGACAGGAAATAACAAATAGCAACATACACATTTCATAAATGGAGACGCTTATTATAAAATTTTTTGAACCCAAAGATGTTCTTTGGGTTTTATAAAGCCTTTTCTTGACCTATCAGACCTAAAGGCTGATAATATGTAAGAAAATCATCATCAAATCTATTTATGTGTAAATTTTAGAGTCTATTTACAGTAAAATCCATTTTAAACATACACACTTAGCAAAAAAAGAAAAATCTAAATGTCTGTTGACAGTAAAATGGGTTATTGTACATTCATATAACAAAATACTGTAGAGCAAGTGTACTGAATGGATCACAGCCAATCATACTGACAGCCCATATTTATATTTATAAACAATGTTACTGAAACACAGCCACACCCATTTATTTACACGTTCTCTGTTGCTGCTTTTCTATTGCCAGGGCAGTGTTGAATAGTTCTGACAAGAGATTTTATGGCATGAAAAACCTAAAATATTTACTATCTGACTCTTTAGAGAAAGAAGTTTGCTTAAGCCCTGATATGGAGAAACAAAAATAAAATAAATTGCTGAATCAACATGAATGACTCACAAATGATAACAATCGAATCACAAAAAATACATATAATACAATCCCTTTTATATAAAATTATTAAAATATGCAAAACAAAACTTAATTGTTTACAAATGCACATAAAAATTTTAATAAAAAGGCAAGGAAATGATTAACATGTTAAAAACAAAACCACAGGCTCAAAATGGCGTCACTTAGGTGAAGGCCCCAAGTCAGCAAACCAAGACTTAATACCTAACCTAACTGCCGTTTCAACTCCCCAGAAATGTAACCTTTAACCTGTCACCATGGGAACTTTCTGGTCAGCACGAGGAAAAATTTACTGATCGACCCCTTCCATTCCCTTGGGAGGGCCACCCTGCCTAAACGATGGATTCTTTGCTAATAATTTCCTTTCTTCCACTCCCTTCTATCTTTAAAAACCTTTCCTTTTCTACAGCCCTTGAGACCTCCCCTCTATTTGCCAGATGGAATGCTGCCCAATTAATGAATCAATTAATAAAGCAATTAGATCTTTAAAATTTACTAGGTCGAATTTTTGTTATTTAACACACAAAAGTGATCTCTCAGGGGTGTAGGAGAGAAAAGTAACTGTAGAGGGTGGACAAAGTACATATTGATGACGTTCTATTTCTGAATCTGGAGACTGGTTAAATAGATGTTCAGTTTATACTTACTCTTTAAATTATATAAATGTTTCATACATATATACGTTTATTTTTATGATATGTAAAAGTTAAAAAAACTAGAAAAATATCAAAATGTTGACAATAGAATATTTTCTTATATTGATATTAGATTTTTTAAAATCTGTATTTCTATAAAATCTAGATTTCTATAAATATTTTAACAGGCATACCAATAGGAACATAGCATGAGAATACTTTTTTAAATTAAAGTAAAATTTTCCAAACTACGCTAGAAACTTTAGTCTGAATATTATATAAGAGCTAAAGTACTAACTAATACAAACACTAGCATCTTAAAAAATTTTCCTTAAATCCAAGAATTTAAAAATTCTACTCTGGTTAGCTCTAACAAAGCCCAAAACAAAATACAAAGGCTTGTACTTATTAATAAGCATTCTTCTAAAGGTAGATAAAATTTTTTTTCCCTGCTAGACCTATTTCAACATTAATATGAAAGCTCCCAATCTAATTTTTCAAATTTGTAGCTTAAAGGAAAAAACAAAAACTAAAAATTCTCATAATACAATGGGAATTTATGAAAGAACAAAGAAAACGCCAGTTAGGTTTACACAAATTCTGAAAGAGAATTTAGGCTATTTCCCAAATCTAATTTTCTTTCACTCTTTGTTTTAATTTAAAATTTTTTAAATTTTATTTATTCTTATTTATTTGGTTGGGGGGGGTAGATAGGAAAAAAATTAAAGTTGAAGAATACAAAAACTATTACCTCTTTCTTAGATGTTCTGCTTCTCCTTTCTCTAAAGTGAGCAGAAAATAAAGAAGACTGTAGCAACAAGAAGCCAGAAATGGCAGGAGAGTCTCACTAAGTATACATGTATGATCCAGGAGCTTACAGATAACGCCCAAAACACAGCCAGCTGTACTGTCAGGAATTACAGTCAACCCAACCTAGGCAGAGAAAAAAGAGATTAATGACCTCTTCACAACAGTCCCTCTCTCCAGGATAAAACCAAACCACATTAACTGGAGAGTTAACATCACTTCTACTGAAAAACAGTACATACATAATACATGCCACCTGCCACACCTTAAGGTCCTGTTTTCCCTTAAGAATTTAATTACTACATCAAATAACTTTGAAAGCATGCCAACTCAAGAAATACTATTAACCTAATCCACTGCCTCCCCTCCATGACAAAGTCTACTAAAATTTTCAAGACACTACAATTTCTAATGGTCAGAAATACCATCATTTAAAAGGATTATTTCATGCACCCCCCAAAAAATCCTGATACCACCAATTGCATTTACATGATCTTTATTAGATTCTTCAGACTAGAAAACTCTAATATCTAGCACCACCCCAACCCCAGGTAATTAAATGTACAAACCAGAGTTCATTTTACAATTAGCCTTCCTACATTCAGACATGACTAAGTAAAACATCCTGGAGTAAAACATCACTATATTGAACACTTGGCTGCTTCACTGCCCCAAAACCTCAATAAGGGACATCATGGTGTATGTATTCATCTGGACTCTACTGTAAACTGTCATTAAGGTGGACTCTAACTTATAACTGTTATGTATGCATCGTTTAAATCTCCTGGAAGCTACTGTTAAATCACCATGAAAATCTGCAGGCTCTAATCAGGCTGGCTAAATATAGTGGCCAAGACTGACTACTACTGTGTTGATGTTTTAACTAGAATAACGAATGTGGTCAAAGGAGGGCATAAATATCTGGACGGGAGGTGAAAAGAAAAAAGGTAGGGATCCTTAGAGACACAAAACATAAGGATTGGAAGTTCGACAGCAGAGAGAAAAGAGTACTGGGAATTCAAAACATTATTCCTCCAACTTAAGGGAAATAACATTTTAAAGGAGAAAAGGGGGTTGGAATGTGCCTATAAAATTACCCAAACAAGTGAGAGTGCCTAGAAGATAAAACATGAGAGCTGTCCCTTGCATTATATATAATTATAATAAGCCAAAGATCCAAGTATAAATGTTGGAGGAAGCTAAAAAGCAAAAACCTAGGCATACCCAATGGGAACAAGGAACACCAACTGTCCAGAAGACAGTCTCAAGGCTGAGTTCGCTGCTTCTAGTGACCAGGTCTTGAGCCAAATGTTAGGTTACATCCCTACTGTAGAACCCAAATCTTTAAGGTGTAAATTAGACCGCAGTCTGGATGCTGGTTTCTCAATACACCAATACCAAGTACATGTTAATTAAAGCATTACAAGTCAGAAGAATCTGAGGTATAATTTTAAAGCCCTTCATTGCAGATGTTGAAAGTAAGGTCCTAGAAAAGGGGGAATTTCCCAAGGTGACAGAATTAATTAGTAATAGCCAGGAAAAACATGAAAATTTCCTAGTTCTTGTCATGGCATCATGCTAGGAGGCTGTGAAATTAAGCTTAGAATTCTGGACAATCACTCTCCTTGCCTATGGCAAACCCACTGTTATCCTTGGTTAACAAGCTTTTTTGAGCAGCGAAACAAACAAACAAAAAATGTAAGTATATTTACCAAATGCTTACTGATGGCACTCTGCAGGATGTCAAAGCTCTGGCTTCGGGCAGGGATAACCAATAAACTGTGACAAACTGTCTGTCAGAAAAGGAGGAAACCAGTAACCAAATCAGGACATTTAAGGTCAGAAAACTACAGATTTTTTTTTAACCTACTTGCCCTACATATAACAGGAAACTTAACAAAGAATTACTCTGAAGATGCAAATGTCAAAGGTAAAACAACTGAGTCTCATATATGGGCTAATTTTCTAAACAAATCATTAACTAAACATTTACTGGACACTGAGCTAGTCCTATCAGGTGCCACGCACAGGAATGAAAGACTGTGAAACTCCTCTCCCACAGCCCTAAAAAAGCAGCTTCGATCCACAAGGTAGAGACTATATTTCTATTAATAAGTGCTAAAACTACAGAAAGATCTGAATGATGTGAACGAAGGGCTGACAAAAGCTTTTTTTCCATTTGGTAGAAAAATGTACCATAGAAAAATACGGTCCAGAAACTACTAATATCCTATTCAAATTAATTATAATGCTGCCTCCTATTCCCCAAAGGTAAAAGGGACAGTCCAAAGGAAAAGAAGAAAAATGTAAGGAAAGTGGGAGCCAAATCCTTAGTATTTTTAATTTTCTAAGTTGTCAAGGAAACAAGAGGAGGGAAGGACAACATCAAGTCCTTCAGAGACATCATTATGCAATTCCAGAAGCTGATGGAATGCAGTGCCAAAAGTGAAAGAATCACATGAAAAGACAAAGACAAGACTGGTAAGAATATCACTCTGGAGCACTGGGTATTGTAAGACTGCTGAATCACAGACCTGTACCCCTGAAACAAATAATACATTACATGTTAATTTAAAATTTTTTTAATAAATTAAAAAATTAAAAAAAAGAATATCACTCTAGCAAGAGGACAAACTAAATTCAAGGGAACTGTCAATCAACCCTGAAAAAAAATCAACAGCTCTATGCATTATTTCTCTATAAAACCTCTTGTAAATTAATAGCACCCAGAGTTTTCACGTGGCAATTTTTATTTTCTTTTATTCTTGTAAGTAACAATGTAAACAACATATTTCTAATGCCACTGTCCTACTTCAAAACAAGCAGTGAATATTTTCATTAATAAAGGATAAGTCACATTTGAAAAGGCCTATTCGCTATTAAATAACCATTTAATCCCTTCCTTTCCACCACCTCTTCCCTTCCAGAACAATTCAGTTCTAAAGCCATTGGGTGGGGCTGAATCAGGTAAATATCAGCAGTGGAGTAGGTAGGACAGCTGCAGTGACCCAGGGAAGGCCATTCATGAATAAAGAGAGGCCGACTGCATGGGACAGGGGTGGAACCAAAAGGAGATTAATAATAGACAAAGAAATTGATCAAGTAAATTATATTAAGTATAACGGAAGCCAGGGTTCTCACCTTTGGAAAAGGCACGTACGAGAGGAAAAGAAAGACAACTAGAACGAACCCTGTGGCGGTGAAGTGCTGATTTCTGTCCATGACAGTCTGGAAGCAGCAAGGCACAATAGCAATGACCACACCCAGAGTCCTGAAGTTGGTTTTAAAATACCATTCTCCACTTAAAGAAAAACTGAGCTTAAAAAAATACCTGACTGCAGGGCTGGGACAGGGAAAATAAAGTATGAACCTGGAACAGTCTATGGTACAAGAAAGTAAGGAAGTACTCAGAAAAAAATAAGCGTATGTCAAAAGAACAAAATCACCACTAAATTTTATGGTGACTCACTGAGTAAAACAGGAAACCATGCTAACACAAATTAATAAATGAATAAAAGACTAATAAAAAAATGAGGGAATATTAACACCGTTTCAAAGTATCTCTTCATAAACTATTAATTACAAAGGAGAAAAAGTAAACACTGGAGAAGTGGGCAGATAGCACTTAATCAAGTGATTGAAGCGAGAATCTATCTAATGGGACAACTGAAACCATGCACCACCTGACAGGATGCAATCAGAAAACCACAGCGTCACTTGTGTCATATTCCTACCAAATTTGTATAGCCTGAATCTAACCGTGAGGGAACATAAACCCAAATGGGAGGAAAATTTTACAAAATAACTATCCCAATGTTCTTAAGACAAGGAAAGACTGAGGAACTATGCCAAACTGAAGGAGATTAAACAGACATTACAACTAAATGCTACAAACAATTTGGGGTGTTTTCGTTTGCTATGAAGAACATTACTGAGGGGCACCTGGCTGGATAGTTGGCAGAGCATGTGACTCTTGACCTGACGGTCGTGAGTTCAAACCTCACATTGGGCATACAGCTTACTTTAAAAGCAAAGCAAAACAAAACAAAACATTGGGACAAGTGGCAAAACATGATTGAGGTTTGAGGACTAAATGACAATAACACACCAATCTTAATTTCCTGATTTTGATGACTAGATTGTGGTTACATAACAGAATGCTCGTTTGTAAGACATACAAGCTAAAGTATGGACTATGGACATTATGTAAAAGTCTATGAAAAAAAAAGTTCTTCAGGGGCGCCTGAGTGGCTCAGTTAGTTAAGCATCTGCCTTCGGTTCAGGTCATGGTCCCAGGTTCCTGGGACTGTGCCCCACGTCAGGCTCCCAGCTCAGAGGGGAGCCTGCTTCCCCCTCTCCGACCCTTGTGCCTTTTTCTCTCTCTCTCTCTCAAATAAATAAAATCCTAAAAAAAAAAAAAAAAAAAAAAAAAAAAAAAAAAAACTTTGTGCTGTAGTTGTAATTTTTCTGTAAGTTTGAATTTGCTTCAAGATAAAGGCAAATATTAATATAAATACATGTATGTGCACACTCACCGACATATACCTAGACAGTCCTCACGTTTGCACACTGTTTACAAAACTTGCATATATCAGAACCCTGACTTTATAGTACACAGTTCCAAAACAAGCATGATAATTTGGTCCAATGTGGAAATTAAGGATTTTTTAAAAAAATAAACAAATAAAGAACTTATTTTTCTTAAGAAGGTTTTTATATGTTTAATTTCTAGGTGGAAGTATTTTTCTACCTAATTTTGTCAGAATATATACAGAAATGGCACGTAACTAACACTTCTTAGTAATTTTTTATTACTGTATTAAAATGTTATGAAGAAATTAGTAAAACACTAAAATTCAGATTGAGAGATGCTTTCATTTCCCTATAAAGTTACATCAAAGAATACAATTAGAGAATGAAAATTTCCACATACTAACGATCCAAATCAGAAGAAAATGTATTAGATTTACCTTTGACAGATTGCATTTTACCCTTCCCCTGTTGGCAGCCTCTCAACAATTATCCCCAATAGTACAAAAAGAAAGAGACAAGACAGCCCACCTCTTTTCTAGGGCTCTTTTCCTTACCCCATTATTCCTTTAAGTACCTGGATAGATGGGGGAACAAACTCACTTTACTCAAGCTGCCTTTATTTCTTGTACTGAAAACCATGTTTGTTCAGGGTCCTTTTGTGCCCCACTTGCTTTTTTCCTATTATCCCAAATGCTTAATTACCATAGCTTTATAGTGGATATCTGGTAATACAGAGCCTCTAGCTTTATGTTTATTCAACACGGTCTTGCTATTCTTGGTCCTCTGAATTTCAATATCAATTTTGGAATCACCTTTTCAATCTCCACAAAACATCTGTTCTGATTTGGATTTGGATTACACTGAATTTATATATATATGTAGATTAATTTAGGGAGAGCTATTATTTTTACAATATTGGAGTCTCCCAATCCATGGCATGTACTTAGGTCATCTTTAGTATCTCTCAGTAAATTTGATAGTTTCCACTGTCTTCAGAGGTCCTCAGCAATTCTTTGGTGAAATTCCCCTTTAATCTATATTTATGGTCTGTGTTTGTGTGTCTCTATTACTAAGGTAGTGCCCTCAGAGGTCTTCAATGAGCACTGGTGTGTCCACTGAAGCCCCAATCCACTTCCAGGCCAAGAAGTTTACCCAATCATTATTACTTGAGCACCGTGAGTCACACAGGTTATTGGCTTAAGCCTCTCTGCTTCTGCAGCTTAGAATTTAGGATTGTCAAGGCTGGAGGGAATCCAACCTCTCTGAATTCTTCCCTTGAGTCTCCAATTTTTTCAGTTCAGTCCTACAAGACAGCCAAAAGGTTGGCAGGATTTTCTGTCCGCCAATACAGGCCATTTGATAAAGCCAAATTCTTATCCTCTTGCTGAGAGAATGCTCCAGTGTCCTGAGGTATATTGCTAAAAACAAAGCTGTGCGTGTGCAAGGTAAAATTCTATGAAGCCAAAGAATAAACAAGAGCTATGAACAAAACAATTCCCAAAGTTCAAAGAGAGCAGACGCTTAACCGCTATGCCACCCAGGCGCCCCTCTTGTTGAGTTTTAAGTGTTCTTTGAATAATTTAGGCAAGAGTACTAAATTCGAACCAACCAGAATGCAGTCTTCATAGAAGACTAGGTTTACTCGGATGGTGATCAGAACGAGAACATTAATAGCAGGGATAAATTAGCACAAGGGAAGAGTTGGTAAGCTTTTTCTGTAAAGGGCCAAATAGTACATATTTTAGGCTTTGCAGGCCACATACATACTCTGTCACATATTCTGGTGGGGTTTGTATTAACAGTTGTTTAAAAAAAAAAGTAAACACCACTCTTAGCTCCAGGGTGACACAAAAACAGGGCAACCTGGTTTTGGTCTATAAGCAGTAATTTATTGATCCTTGACTTAGTAAAGGCTATTTGCTCTAACAAACCACCCTGACCAAAACTTAAAAACAAGACTCAAAAGGATAAAGCCGATACTCAAGTAACTTGACTGCCTCCCAGAACAAAATAAAACATTCCAACATAATCTAACACATAAAATTTCCATTGTCCAACATGCACTCAAAAACCACTAAGCATGACAAGGAGCTTGAAAATGTGCTACATAACCAGGAAAAAAACCAATCAACATAAATGACATGACAGAATTAACAGGTAAGAACTTTAAAACAACATTATAAATAAGTTTAAGATAAAGAAGGGGCGCCTGGCTGGCTCAGTTGGTGGAGCATGTGACTCTTGATCTTGGGGGTTGTAGGTTTGAACCCCATGTTGGGTACAGAGATTACTTAAAAAAAAAGTTAGAGAAAAAAGCAGAGATAAAAAATACATTATCTAAAGTTTAAACTTCACTTGTTGGTCTTTGTTCATAAATGACATTATTACCTATGCAGAAAATCTTTAACAACTGACAAAAAAATTCCTGGAACTAATAAGTAATTACAGCAAGGTTACAGGATACAATGTAAATACGTAAAAGTCCATCACTTCCCAAAAACCAACAATGAGCAAATGGAATTCGAAATTAAATTTACATTAGCACCCCCAAAAACAGAAATACTTAGATATAAACCTAACAAAATATGTACAAGATCTGTATGAGGAAAACTACAAATTCTAATGAAATCGAATAATTGAATAAATGGAGGTATTTCATGTTCATGAGATAGACAGACTCAATAATGTCACAATGTCAGTTCTTCCCAACTTGATCTATAGATTCAATGCAAATCCAAACAAAATCCCAGTAAATCATTTTGTGGATATCAACAAATTGATTCTAAAGTTTATTTAAACAGGCAAGAAACCCAGAACAGCCAACACAGTATTGAAGGAAAAGAACAAAGTTAAAGGATTGACACTACCCAACTTCATAAATTACTATAAAGCTACAGTAATCAAGATTCTACAGTACTGGTGAAAGAACAAAGAGATTAATGGAACAGAATAGAGTACCCAGCAACAACAGACAGACCCACAAAGTCAAGTGATCTCTGACAATGAAGCAAAGACAGGCTTTTCAACAAATGGTGTTTAACAATTAATATGTAAATAAATGTAGACTCTTCACAAAAATTAACTCAGAATGGATAACAGACCTAAATGTAAAATGCAAAATACAAAACTATAACTGACTTAGAAGATAACATAGGAGGAAAAACCTAAATGACCTTTAGTACGGTGATGACTTTTTAGATACAAACGACAAAGGCACAATGCAGGAAAGAAATACATAAGCTGGACTTCATTAAAATTACTTAATTCTGCTCTGCAAAAGATAATGTCAAGAGTATGAACAGAGAAGCCAAAGACTGGGAGAAAACCTTTAAAAAAAAAAAAAAGATATGTCCTTTGCAAAGATTTTATTTATTTGACAGAGAGACAGGAGAGCATAAGTAGGCAGAGCAGCAAGCAGAGGGAGAGGGAGACGCAGGCTCTCAGCTCATCAGGGAGCCCGACGTGAGGCTCGATCCCAGGACCCTGGAATCGTGACCCGAGCCGAAGGCAGACACTTAACCGACTGAGCCACCCAGGCGCCCCAAAAGACATATCTGATAAAGTACTCTTGCCTAAATTATTCAAAGAACACTTAAAACTCAACAAGAGGGGCGCCTGGGTGGCATAGCGGTTGAGCGTCTGCCTTCGGCTCAGGGCGTGATCCCGGCGTTATGGGATCGAGCCCCACATCAGGCTCCTCTGCTATGAGCCTGCTTCTTCCTCTCCCCACTCCCCCTGCTTGTGTTCCCTCTCTCGCTGGCTGTCTCTATCTCTGTTGAATAAATAAATAAAATCTTAAAAAAAAAAAAAAAACTCAACAAGAAAACCCAATTAAAATATGGGACAAAGACCATAACAGATAATCTCACCAAAGACATGGCAAATAAACATATGAAAAGATGCTCCACATCATATGTTATCAGGGAAATCAAAATTAAATAATGAGATGCTACACACCTATTAGAATGGCCAAAATCCAAAACACTGACACCAAATGCTGGCAAAGATCTGGAGCAACAGATACTCATTCACTGCTGGTACAACTGCAAAATGGTACAACCACTTTGGAAGACAGTGTGGTGTTCCTTACAAAATTAAACACACTCTAACCATATGATCCAGCAACCGTTTCCTTGGTATTTACCCAAAGGAGTTGAAAACATGTTTACACAAAAACCTACACATGGATGTCTATAAACCTATACAGCTTTATTCATAATTACCGAAATTTGGAAGCAAAAAAGATGTTCTTCAGTCAGTGACCAGATAAACTGGTACATCAATGCAGTATTATTCAGCACTAAAAAGCAATGAGCCATGAAGCCATGAAAAAACATGGAGGAAACTTAAAGAATATTACTAAGTGAAAGTAACAGCCAATCTGAAAAGGCTATATCTTGTACAGTTCCAATATATGACATTCTGGAAAAGGAAAAACTATAGACAGTAAAAAAAACCAGTGGCTGTCAGGGGTTGGGGAGCATGGAGGAGAGGATAAGCAGGCAGAGCACAAAGGATTTTAGGGCAAAAAGACACTCTGTATGAAATTAATGGATAATGTGGCATTACACCTTTGTCCAGATCCATAAAATGTATAATGGCAAGAGTGAACCATAATGTAAACTGTACACTTTGGGTAATTACATCAATATAGAATCATTAATTGTAGCAAATGTACCACTCTGGTGGGGGATGTTGATAATGGAAGAGGCTATACATGTGTGGGGGGAGGGATTGTACAGGGGAAATACCTGTTCCTTCGTTTCAATTTTTCTGTGAACTTAGAACTGCTCTAAAAAAAAACAAAAAACCTTAAAGAATTCTTTGGTTGGATTTAAGAGCAGATCAGATAATGCAGAAAAGATCAGTGAAGAACTTGAAGACAGCATACTTTCTGAAGAGACAGGGGAAAAGTGTTTAAAAAAGAAGTCTCAAAGACCTACAGGAAAATGTCAAGAATCTAACATACACATAATTGGGAGTCCAAAGAAGGGGACCCAAAACATTTTTTTGAAGGAATGACTGACATTTTTTTCCCAACACAATAAATTATAAGCCTAAAAAAAACATTCAGCAAACATCAAGCTATTAAAAAAGGGGGGGCACTTGGGTGGTTCAGTTGGTTAAGAGTCTGCCTTCAGCTCAGGTCATGATCCCAGGGGTCCTGGGATGGAGTACCACATCCGGCTCCTTGCTCAGGGGGGAGCCTACTTTTCCCTCTGCCTGCTGCTCCCCCTACTTGTGCTCTCTCTGACAAATAAAATCTTTAAAAAAAAAAAGAAAGAAAGAAAAGAACACCAAGGCATTAACACAATCAAACTGCTGAAGAAAGTGATAAAAGGATTATCCTGAAAATATGTGGGAAGAAAAAACATGTAGAGAAAAAAAAGACATTATATACAGAAAAACAAACATAAGAATGACCTTATATAATATCATTACACATTATATTATGGTATCAAGTGGTATAGTATAGTTTGAAGGTACGCTGTCTTAAATTAAAGAGCAAACACCTAAAAACATAAAGAGGCACAGCTAATATGCCAAGTTGGAGATGAATGCTAAAAATACTCAAACTATGAAAACAATGAATCATGGCACCTTACTACAATAGGATACCACACAGGAATGAAAACAATGAACAACTGCTTACACATTAACTATAGATAACTTTATTTTTTTAAATTTATTTAAATTCAATTAATTGACATATAGTTTATTATTCATTTCAGAGGTAGAGTTCAGTGATTCATTAGTCTTATATAACACCCAGTGCTCATTACGTCACATGCCCTCCTTAATAACATAAAGAGTATACTGAAAAAGCAAATTACTGAAAAATATTTCAATTTTTAAAAGTTTAATACAATGTAAATTTAAACAATATAGTTTGGAGTTATGTGCTAATATGGCAGAAGTATCAAGAAACAAGAATATAATAAACAAAATTTAAAACAGTGTTAACTCTGAAGGGAAAGGGAAAGACACACAGGGGTTTCAAAAATAAAAATGGTCAGGGGCACCTGGGTGGCTCAGTTGGTTACGTGTCTAACTCTTTGATTTCAGCTCAGGTCGTGATCTCACGGGTCATGGGATCAAGCCCCATGTCGGGCTCCACACTCAGCAGGAGAGTCTGCTTGAGGATTCTCTCCCTCTGCCCCTCCCTTCACTCTCTAAAATAACTAAATCTTTTAAAATTAAAAAATAATAATAAAACTGTTCTATTCTTTTAAAGATTTTTATTTATTTATTTGACAGAGAGAGAGACAGGCAGCGAGAGATGGAACACAAGCAGGGGGAGTGGAAGAGGAAGAAGCAGGCTCCCAGCAGAGGAGCCTGATGTGGGGCTCAATCCCGGAACGCCAGGATCATGCCCAGAGCCGAAGCAGACACTTAACGACTGCACCACCCAGGCGCCCCAAAACTGTTCTATTTCTTAAACTGGATTTATGTCTTATTATTCAGAGCTTATCCATGTTAAAAAATATTCTTTTACAACCATCCAATATTTGGTAAATGACAATTAATAATAACCTTCAAACCTTTCATTGGCTCTGGAATAGAAGTCTCCATTTGTAAAAGGTATCTCTATACAGAGATTCCTGTTTCCTTTGTGATCTTTCCCTGTTAACTAGTTTCCATCATTAACAGGAAGGTCACACAATTCTTCCTTCAGTGCTCAGAAGGAATATTCACAAAGATACTAAATGAAAATGGCAAGGTCCAGATTAGTGGACAAAGTATGTCATTTCTATAAAAGAAAACCAAAATAATATATTTAGTCACTTTGTGAAGACAGATGATATCTAAAAGAATGTATTTAGAAACTGGGAAGTAAAAATGGGTGGCTGAGAGGGAATGGAAGAAGAATTTATTATCTTCCATTCTGAATTGTATTTTGTGGATAATACCCACTAAAAAAAGTCTGATTAAAAAAAAAATCACTTTGGCCTAGGCAGGTAAAACCACAAAACTGAGCAATCCCACTGTCCTAATAACTTGTTCAAAGGAAATAATTAAAAATAAAATTTTACACTAAGGATGTCAAAAACTATGTGTATTTTCAAATTTTTTTACATGAAAAGGCCAACTTAAAATTTATCCAAAAGAAAACTGAAATCTCCGCTTAAGAACTTCAAAAACAAAAATGTGTCTTTCAGATTTTTCCTAATTATGTCTTAACATTTCAAAGACAGCAACCTGGAAGTTTAATACACGTCCTCGCCAAATGTTCCTTCAGAAATACAGCTGATAACATTTTTATGACAATTTTATCTTGGATTTACACAGATGATATGCTTATGAAAAATTTAAATTATCAGATAAAGGTTATATGACTTGTCCATGTCACAAAACTAGACAATGGCAAATCTATGCCTAGAACAGGGAGTCCACTAATTCCCATAGAGTGCTTTCTCAAATACATCATGATGGTTTAAATACATTAGATACAGTTTGTCCTTTAAAGCTACTCTTACTGGGGCCCCTGGGTGGCTCAGTCAGTTAAGCATCTGCCTCCAGCACAGGTCATGATCCCAGGGTCCTGGGACCGAGCCCCACATCAGGCTCCCTGTTCAGTGGGGAGCCTGCTTCTCCCTCTCCCTCTGTCCCTCCCCCTGCATGTGTGCTCTCTCTCTCTCAAATAAAAATAAAATCTTTTAAAAATATAATAATTTTTTTAAAAATTAAGAAGAAAAAATTCTTACTATTGTTGGCAAGCCCAACCCCACCAATCCAGTATTCAAGGTCTTCACCTCAGGAGACCTGTTTTAGCTCTCTTCATTTACTATGGAGTAGATAAAATTTCAGATGCTAAACCAATTCATTATTTCTTTTCACTTTTCAAAATCAAGCATTTTTGAAGAACTTACATATAAAATTAGTACCAGCATTATGGCAATAAAGAGAAGATAAATATAATTGGCATACTTAAGTATTGTGATGAGACTCAAAAAAATGCCAGGTGGTAAGTATATTAAATATCTATAAAAGGTACAGTCCTAACAGATAGGAAAAATACTAAGGATATTCAGAATAGAATGAAGGAAGTAAATTACAGATCAGTTAAATAAACTCAACTGGTGTATCAACAAAACAGAAGTAGGTTGTAACTTGAATCTGGAGACTACCCTTCAACATGACAAAGAGGTTTAAAAAAACAAAACAAAACAAAAAACCTTTTGGACTACCAATTACAAACTATAAGAAAAGATTATAGTCAGTGTCCTCACCAGAGGCCTTCTGAATCATTAAAAGAAAATTAGCCAGCAGAGAACATAACATCAGAATTTGAAGAAAAGGTTCGAAACCCAAAATTACTTGAGACGACATAAGTGCATTCTTACTGGGTAAGCATTTTTCATGCAGGGAAGGAAACTAAAGAAATAAATAATAGAAATTAATTACTATAGAAATGTCTTAGAGAATCAAATCCCACAGTATCAATATTTGTGATGTTCTTGCATATTTAGCTTACGTATTTTTACAGGTACGACAATTTGGCCTATTAGGGTCAAAGTTCAGCCTAATAATTCCAATTTAAAACATGTATGTAATTTAGAATTTAAACTTGTGATTTTAATTCGATTTTTAAGATTTATAAAGTTTAATTTATTATATATTTAATATTTAACATTTGCGAAGGACTGTCAGAAAATTGAACTACTTGACAATTAGTGAATATACCAAGTTATTTAAATGGTTTGAAATTTTAACTAAGTTTGTAAAAATATAACCAAAGTCCCATTTTTAAAGATGGCTTAAATTTATTATATTTATCTTAAAAATAAGATTTGCAGGTTGAACTTTAAAACTTAATGAAAGCGAGGGTTTTAAATTAACTTTAACAAACTATGTACTAATTCTCAAAACCAAAGGAACTGCAGAATAATCTTTTTTTTTTTAAAAAAAAAACACCACCTTCGAGGACACCAAATCCAAGTAGTCTTACTCATCCTTCAATACCTGAGTCAAATTCTCCCTTTTACATAGAAGCATCTACCCTATCTACTCCATACTAGATAAAAGAAAATAAATTTGTCTCTACCATTCAAATTGCTAATTTATTCTATTCCAGTAGTGCAACCTGTAAAGAAAAACACTTCTCTTTTAGAAACATAGATCTCCTATCCAAGATCATAAGCACTCTCAGAACATGGATCGCGTCTGATACTACTCTTTATCTCTAAGAGTATCTCCTATAAAGCAATCCTAATATATAGTAACAATTGGTGGTTGATTAACAGAATTTTAATAATCATGAGTTTCTTTTTAAATGCACTATTACCTCTGTTACATCCCAATGATGTAAAAATTGATCCAAGTCGGTAAGATAAAGAAACACAGGGGAAAGTTGTGTCTGGATGACATGAGGAACTCCTCGAAGGCTCTGAAGCCAAGTCAACTCTTCTTTTGAAAACCCTGATATGGGTATAAAGAAAGACAATTTAAAAAAATAAATCACAAAGTAAATGATATTCTTCATATTTTTTAAAAATAGACATGACATGTATCTTCAAGTTACATTCTTCTTCAAGCTACTTTGTTTTCTTTGAAGTTCTTCATGTATTTGAAAAAATGAATTGCTAGCAATGGAGGCAGTAAAATTCATATAAATTATGTACACAAAGGATGTGATCTGACCCAATATATGATACACCAAGACACAGTGTTTTACCACTTATATTAGGAACTTTACCACTTTTACTTTAAAAAAAAAAAAATGTGAAAGGCATACGCTTTCCCCTTAATGGTAGGTTTAAAACTGCAAATCAACAATTAAAATGATGTATGACTTCATACATATACTATCTCTAAATTTTCTTACATAATAGCCCTTCAAATACTTTAAAACTACTCTATCCCTCCTAAACCTTTCTGGATTTTGTAAAACAACACATTATAGTTCCTTCAACTATACCTTATACAACAAAATTTGATTCTCTTACTATCCCTATTACACTTGGTCTAACCTACAGAGACAACGTGACAGTCTCTCCTGAAAGACAGTGCTCAGAATGATCAGAATATCAACGATGTGGTCTGCTTTGATGTTCAGATCACTGTATTTCCAGGACACAGCCTAAAGAGTCTTCATGTAGTTTTGCCACATCACACTACTGACTCCTAATGAGCTTTCCAAAACTACTAAACCTGACTGGTACTACTATTAAAACAAAGTCCTTAAGGCGCCTGGGTGGCTTAGTTGGTTGAGAATCTGCCTTCAGCTCGGGTCATGATCCCGGGGTCCTGGAATCCAGTCCCACATTGGGCTCCCTGCTGGGCGGGGAACCTGCTTCTCCCTCTCCCTCTGCCCCTCCCCCTGTTTGTGTTCTCTCCCTCCCTCTCTCTAATGAATAAATAAGATCTTTAAAAACAAAATATAAAGTCCATGCCTTCCATTTCAAATGTGCACATCCAAAACTATCAAATAAACACATTTACCTTGTATGCAATATTTATCTTGCTGGATTTAGCTCATTATCAGCCCTTTGTCAAGTTCTTTTTGGAGTCTGACTTAACCTATCCATTAAGTCTCCTAACTTCAAGTCTTCAGAAAATTTCAAATAATCTCATCTTCATTATTCAAATATAAAATAGAAATACTGAAATAGTACAATCATTTAAAACAACAGTAATACATCTAGCTTACAACATTTCTAAATTCATCTTACTGATTTTGCTTTGAGAGCAAATGAAATGTAGAAAATGGCTAATCGAAACCTGATGTACATTCCTATCAAGTTGAACATTTTAAACATGTTTAAGATGGATATTTGTTCATCGGTTTTTTGAAGTATGCAATGGGGTTTGTATCTGGCTATGTGAAAAGGAGTCAAGTAGGGGCTCCTGGATGGCTCAGTCGGTTAAGTGTTTGGGTTGCCTTTGGCTCAGGTCATGATCCCAGAGTCCTGCTCAGCAGGGAGCCTGCTTCTCCCTCTCCCCCTGCCCCTCCCCCCACTCATGCTTGCTCTCTCTCTCTCTCTCAAATAAAATCTTACTAAAAAAAATTTTTTTGAAGAAGAGTCAAGTATATCCAATTCACTGTAAACCAAGATAATAAAGTTGAGAAATAAGACTAAGAAAGAAAGAAAAATATAATCATGTGATATTCAAATAATCCCCAGAGTACTTGTACTCTGAGAAATTTAAACATAAATCATGCATATCCCTGCCTCAAGAGCCCAACAATGGAGGGTACAAATATTCCTTCAAAGACTTCCACATTATTTATCATTTTCACAACTTAGACCCAAAGAGCTAAGACAGCAAATCTTAGGAGAATTTTCATGCTAGCTTTTGCTTTTCCTTACTTTGGCAGGTGAATGTCTTTACCTGTAAGTGTTGAAAATAAGAAACTGAAATAGTCCACGTCACTCATCAACCAGTCTTTAACTGAATACTTCCATCCAGAAAACGATGATCTATAATAAACAATGGGATAATTATTACCAGAAGTGACCAACTTGAAGACTCCAGAAAAACAGAACAGTATATAACAATTTTTCCTTATTGAAAACAAATCTGCATTAATAACATAAAAACCCATAGTATATATTCACTTTGTATGTAAGGGCTCAAGTACCATAATATGGAAAATTTAACTTCTAACATATTTATATTTATGTAAAGTTTTCATAAAAAAGCATAATTGGCCCATACATATGGTGTAACCTAGAAAATTTCCACACCACTTGAAAATCAGACTCTAAGGAGCCAAGATGAAGCTTTGCTTTTCAGTAGTAGGTATGGCTGCTACTAGATTTTTATAGTCTTACCTTGCTTACTTAAATGAGTTAAGTTTAAACAAGCTCCAGCTTCCTACCTAAAAACCTATCCTGATTAGGTAAAGAATATTCCTTGTAAAGTCACTCTACGATAATTATGTGTTCCTATACTTTGCAAAGCTGTAACTGGGCCTACTTCATAATAGTGCAGCTCAAATACTGGTAGGGTACTTAAGGGAATAGCTAAATGTAAAGCACCTTCTCATTAAATGAGGATTATCTGGTTCCTGCCATGGGATCAGTTTCCAGTGATTCCTTTAAAAAAATCTCGTCAAGTTAAGGCTAAAGAAAAAGACAGCAAATATCAGCCTTAGATATGGAAAAAAAAGGGGGGGGGAATGCTGAGAATGATCAGATCCAACAAGCTGAGGCTACAAATTTTATCACAGCTATCCGAATAAATATCTGACAAAATTAGGAGTTTCTAATTCAATTAAAAGCACTTAATTTTTTTTACTGTTAAAATAGTTGTGTTTATATTAATATTCTTTAAATTTGGGGAGTTAAAATAATGGAAACACCCTTGTGAGTATTATTCCCACAATAAGCAAAGGACTACAAGGGAATATCAAAAGGTAAGAGGTTACAAGAAAGTCAGAAATGCACAATGGAAAGAAGTACTTAGAAAGCAAACTAATATGTTTTTGAACCCAGTGAAAACAGGAATCAACTGTGCCATCCAGTGGCTGAAAGTGGTAGCAGATCCATTTAAGAGTCCACTTCAAACAAACGATAAGCAATAGATCATAATGTCCATAAAATTATGACCACATGTACTGTCTAAGCCAAAATATTTCTGAGAGTAAGATGGGGCAAAAGAAGTAAAGTGAATCTGTTCCTGGCAGAGCAGGTCATATATTTACCACTTAAAACCCAAGCCAAATTTCTTAATGCCAAAATTTCTCCCTTGTCAAAGATTTTTATCTAACAATGCAGATTACCTCTCAACGTTCACGTCTTATGTGTCCCAATCTAGCTATAAATAAACTAAGGGCAGAAAGGGTAAGGAATGAGCAAAAGCAAGTGGAAAATACAAGTAGAATGCTATGGGGGGAAAAGTCAAACTAAAAAACTGCAAGTGGGCAATAAAAAAGGTAGGGGCAGCAACTCTAAGTATACTTTTCAAAAGATAAAATGAATACCAACAGTTTTCACTTGATGGGTTTTTCACACATGGAACAAACTAATATTCTTTGGGGTTAACTCTCTCTGATGAAGACAAACGGCGTCAGAACTACAAAACCTAAATTGAACCTGATCTCACAATCTAATTAATGTAACAGAAAAAAATCATTATTAAAGGAATTATTTCAGAAAAATTAATCTGGCAACAGTACACAAGATAGACGGGATATTATGATAGTACAGGGAGAAGATTATAAAAAACAGTTGGCTAGTATAGTCATGGTCGAGGAGAGAAAGGGATATTTTGAAGAGAAATCCAGATATGAAATAACCCAGCGTATGTCTGAAGGAAACAAACATTGTTAAATTATGAATCTAGGAACTGGTACAATGATAAACGTCATTGGCCCAAGAAAGTTGAGAAGTCCTAATTTTGTATTATTACTCAAAAGAGAGATTAGTTTGGGAACAATACATCTACAGAGAGAAATCTGCCTAATAAACTCTGCTAAAAGGCAAAATTTAACTTGGTGGACTTTTAATTACAATGACAATCTGCCGTTAATGATTATGAACCCCTATACTATCATTTGTAAATTTATTTTCTTAAGTTACCACAAATCTCCACAATAGTAAAAATTTGAAAACATCCTTGACAAAAATTATTAAGCCAAGTGAATCATAACTGATATTGATAAAGACATTAAATATAGCTTTCAAGGACAATCGGTTTCAAGAAGTATTCAAACTGTTATTTTCAATCAATTTTAAAACAAATCCTTCACAAGTTATTTCAAAGGAATAGAGTGCCCTCTACTGGAAGTTAATAAACACAAAAACACTTAAGGAACAGAAAAAGAAAATTTAATTTTTTTAAAGGCCTAACATTAAATAATTGCTTACTAGACAAGGAGCATTTTTTGTTTACCTAACAAAGGAAAACATGGGAAACTAATAAATGTTTAAAATACTTAAAAATAAGACCAAGTCGTTCTCTAACGCGTGTGCACACAGAAATGTAACACTGAATTTTCACATATAAACACGTTGCAGATAGCTCTCTTTTGTTAAAAGGAAATGTTATCAGTTATGGATCACACTTTAGGCGACTAGATTCCAACATATGTCCTATACTGGTAAGAAGAGACTGTCAAAGAAGCTAAAGAAAGTCTAATAAAGTGAGCTACTCCTACTCAACTGGGCTAGGGGATTTGTATGTGTTAAGAAACCACAAGGAAGTTAGTCTTTAAACCCTTTAGGTACAGCCTAGATTTCAATTTCTGCCTAAAACCATATTAGACCCTGTCCATGAGCCACAATCAATAATAAATATTATTGAACACTGAAAATATTACGCCTGGGGTGCCTGGGTGGCTCAGCTGATTAAACGGCTGCCTTCGGCTCGGGTCATGATCCCAGGGTTCTGAAATCGAGTCCCACATCAGGCTCCTTGCTCAGCAGGAAGCCTGCTTCTCCCTCCCCCTCTGCCTATTGCTCCCCCTTGCTCTGTGCTCGCTCGCTCTCTCTCTGACAAAAAATCTTTAAAAAATAAAATATTTTGGGGCGCCTGGGTGGCACAGCGGTTAAGCGTCTGCCTTCGGCTCAGGGCGTGATCCCAGTGATCTGGGATCGAGCCCCACATCAGGCTCTTCTGCTATGAGCCTGCTTCTTCCTCTCCCACTCCCCCTGCTTGTGTTCCCTCTCTCGCTGGCTGTCTCTATCTCTGTCGAATAAATAAATAAAATCTTAAAAAATAAAAAAAATAAAAAAAATAAAATATTTTAAAAATAAATAAATAATAAAAATATTATGTCTAAAATACAAACACAAGGTGTTTAAGGATACTTTGAACACTTGCAATATGAAACAGTATTAATTGGTCATAAAACATTCAAAAGTAGGGGTGCTTGGGTGGCTCAGTCAGTGAAGCATCTGCCTTCCACTCTTAGGCTCAGGTCATAATCCCAGGGTCCTTGGATAGAGTCCCGCCTAAGGCTCCCTGCTCAGTGGGGAGTCTGCTTCTCCCTCTCCCTCTACCCCTCCCCCTTGCTTGTGCGTGCGCGTACTCTCTAATAAATAAAATCTAAAAAAAAAAAATTTAGGAATAAAATGATACAGCCACTGTGGAATACAGTATAGTAACTCCTCAAAAAATCAGAGCATTACCATGTGATCCAGCAATTCCACTTCTGGGTAAATAGACAAAAGAATTAAAAGCAAGGACTCAAACAGATAATTGTACACCAATGTTCAAATTAGCATTATTCACAATAGCCAAAAAACGGGAACAATCAAGTGTCCATTAACATAAATAAAAGGTAGTATATACATATAATGGAACATTAGCCTTTAAAAGGAAATTCTGATACATGATGTAACATGGATGAACCTTGAAGAGTTATGCTGAGTGAAATAAGGCACAAAAGGACAAATACTGTATGATTCCACTTATAAGAAGTACCTAGAATAATCAAAAGCATTGAGATAGAATAGTGGTTACTAAAGGGCTGGGGGCGGGGGGAATGAGTTATTGTTTAATGCATGCAGAGTTTCAGTTTGGAATGATGAAAAGTTCTGGAGATGGACAGTGATGCTAGTTACACAACAATGTGAAAATACTTGATGCCACTGTACAGTTTTAATTGTACACTTAAAACTGGTTAAAATGGTTATGTTTTTGTATTATGTATATTTAACCACAAAGAGATTTCAAGTGATTCCTTGTCTGAGTCCACAAACGTATGTATTTCAACAGCTACATTAAATCTGTAGGTCTCCAAAAAGAAGGTCTGTTATCACAATTGCATAATACCAAAGGATTTAAGTAAGCACAGTACTCTCACCTGCCATTGAACCCTTACTTCATGCTCTGCTAACTTCAAATCTGTATAAATCTATACAAATACAATTATAGACAATTTCTATCTATACAAATTATTAAAAAACTTGAAACAGTCTTACTTTAGTGAGCTTACTGTATCTAACAATAGTATCAACAGTTTTAATTGTTGCATTAAGAGCAAATGAAGTTAGTAGTAGTATGTAACTTTAAAAGCGTTCTGTGGTTTACACACTGCCAGTAAAAGGCATGGAGAAAAAGACTATATACTTCAAATACAGCTCACTTGAGGATGCTACCTCATGTGCAGTATCCCGATAAGCATGGCAGCCAAACTTGAACTGAGTCTTCCCATAATACAGCAACGGCTTAACCGAGAAAGTAAATCAGCAGGCAGACTGGGTAGAAAATATACAAGCTGGACCAAACGCTGCTGAGACTCTGCTGGGAGAACCACCACAGTGCCTTCTTGTGGATCTAGTGGGGTAGGTACACATATTAAAATCAACTATAAAAGACATACAGAGATTAAATCAATAAAGCAGATTACTTTTTACTGTTAAACTGAATTCCAATATATCAACTACCTAAAAAAAGTTTTATATAAAGCATATGTTTAACTTAAAACTATTTTCTAAAGTAAAACAATGAACATAATCATTATTTAAAGATACATTTAACACTGTAATAATTCCATAATATCCAAGTGTCATGTCTGAAAGAACTCCGATGGGGGTAAAGGGATTGAACACAAAGTAAAACAGTAAAAAACATGCACTTCTGCTAAACAGTGACAGTTACAATATCAACCTAATTTAAAGCAAAAGATACTACACATAAGCAATACTGAAAAAAAGAGACTTAAAAATATAACCCCAAAAAGGTGGAACCAAACCAAATGTCCATCTCTTAATGAATGGATAGATATCAGTGAAAGATCCATACAATGGAATCCTAGTACTCAGCAAAAAAAAAAAAAAAAAAAAAGTTCAGATACATGCACGCTACAGTGCATGAATGCTGAAAACAGTACACTAAGTAGCCAGATTCAAAAGGCCCCATATTATATAATTCCACTTATAATAAATGTTCAAAACAGGCAAATCCATAGAGACAGAAAAGTAGATTTGTCTGCCAGGAGATGGGGAAGGACTACTAATGGGTATAGTTTCTTTTTAGGGTGATAAAAATATTCTGGAATCAGACAGATTGCACAACTTTGGGAATATGTTAAAAACACTGAAATGTACACTGTAAAATGGCAAATTTTATGGTATGTGAACTACATCTCAATAATAAATATAAATTCTATATACATATATATCCATATATCATACATGATATCCATTACGATTAAGTAATTTGCTGCCACATCTCAATAATATAAATTATATATACATATATAACCATATATCACACATGATATCCATCATGATTAAGAAGTAATTTGTTGCCAAAGCTTCAAAAGAATTTTTTTGAAATTCCTGATCAGTTTTGAATTGTGAATAGCAGGTGGCTGAAAAGACAACTGAAGAATCCAAGAAGCATCTACAACCACTAAACCTTCTAAAACTATCCTAATAAAAAAATACTTACTATTGAACATGAATTTACTGTTTGAAATTTTATTTTGTTTTGGCGATTTAATCATGGTATAACCAATTTATAATAATTTAAAGGAAAGGCAAACCTGAAGCGTTCTCCTTAGAAACTTCCTTCCTAATTCAGGGTAGATCAATGGCTACCTACACAGTTAAACTCTTACCATAGATTCGCAGAGCAGAAGCTTGTAAACTTTTTAGTAATTCTTTATTTGCTCGTGCTGCCGCAGTATGGATAATATCAATAAGCTGTGTTGAGAGCTCAGGATTTCGGGAACCAAGATGAGCAAGCTGCAATGGTAAACCAGCCAGCCAACGGGATAACACCTTACTACGATATCTAAGAAACACCAAATAAGAACAAGATAAAGTGTAATTTCCAAAGACAAGGGAAGTAAGTTTAAACAAAAAAAATTTTTCAACTTGAATAAACCATAGAGTAACAAATCATCTACCAAGAACACCGCATGTACTCATTTGAACATATGAGAGCCTACAAGAATGGCAGCATCGTTTATTCAGCTATAGCATTTTCCAGGGTTTTATCCACTAAATTTAAAAGATCAGGCAATTTGGGGCACTATCTAAATTGTATGTTTATCTTAAAAAACACAGACACTACTACTCTTTGTACTACTTATCTTAATTGTTAGCTATTATACTATATTAACTCATTGATACGTTCAATAAAGGGTGCTCCCAGACTAAATGACTTCAAACCTGTTATTTTAGTTCTTCAGTACACAGCTGACCCTTGAACAACATGGGTTTGAACTGTGTGGGTCCACTTATCAGAAGTTTTTATTTTTTCAATAAATGTATTGGAAAATTTTTTGGAGAACCGCAACAATTTGGAAGCCTCACAAAGTGCACAGCCTAGAAATACCAAAAATATTATATTCTTCTTATAAGTTAGGTGTAACTGTAAGAATATACGTAACATATAAAATTACACCTAAGAAGTTAGGTGTAAACTATAAGAATATATGTAACAAAAAATACGAATATAATATGAATATAACATATGTAACATAAAATGTGTTTATCAACTGTTACTGGTAAGGCTTCTAATCAATAGTCGGCTATTAGTAGTTAAGTTGTGGGGGAGTCAAAAGTTACACGTAGATTTTTGACTGTGCGCCAGGGGGTGGGGGAGTGGGGGTATGTGTCGGTGTCCCTAACCCCCACATTGTTCAAGGGCCAACTGTACTTGTACTTGGTAAAGCTCCAATCACTTTTGCTGCACCTCAAGAGGTTAATGATTTAAGCATGACCTTTGTTGTCACACAGACCTGAACGTAAGTCTCAGCTGTTTTCCATTAGTTGTAGAACACTCACCAACTTATTTAACCTAAGCTTCAGTTTCCTCCTCATAAAACGAAAAGTAACAGTACCTACACCTCATAGCAGGAGTATGAGATTTAGCTAAATTCTGAAAAGCACCTGGTTTGTACTAAAGACTCAAATATATTTCAACTGCCAATGTATGCTGAGGTATCCCCAACCCTTATTTTTTGCCTAAACATATCTTCTATCTGAAATATACCTCAAACTCACATCAAAAAATTAATTCCTTAGTTCCACTCTTTGTGTTGTCCATCTCACTTGATAGCACCAAATTTAGACAGAAACATTCTCATCTTCTATTGTCATCATTCTTATACCATATAACCCAACATGTAATGAAGGGCTAGTGGTTCAACCTCCATAATTTTTATGGAAAGCAGAAGAAAAGGCTGAGGCTGCTACAGGTTATTCCAACTGTCCGTAAGCTGTTAAGTGGACAAGTGGAAATACAAGCTCAAACAGGCTTTCATCTGCTTGGTAATATACATAAAGATTACTTGCACTACTATGTATGCTTCTTTATACAATTTTATATATTTTCTTATGTGTAACCAAACAAGATTAAAAGTGAATTCCTCCAAAGATTTACCACCCTATTGTCTTATTTAAATAGGCAAAAAAAAAAAAAAAAAAAAAAAACCCACAAAAAAAAAAGAAAGGCAAAATAAATGAAACTTTACCTGACTCTGTAAGATCTCAGTTCTTCTTTTTGATAGATTTTACTGAAAAACTTCAGTAACAAAGTCCGAACAGGAAGGAGAAGGCCTCTCTGCTGATACAATGTATAAACTGCCTTGATGAGAGACTCTGTAGCCTCTAAAAACAAAAACAACTGCATATGAAGCAAAAATGTTTCTTCACCAGCTCTAATTCCTCTAAAAGCACAGAAGCACTTTACTTTCTTCCCATGACAAGGCAGATCTTAGTCACAAACTGATAACTACCACCGAAGTCCTGTAGCAATGACCCACTATAAAAGTAAACCAACCAGAGATTACAGAATAAATTTTCCCAAAGAACTACAAACCTATGTAGTAATGACAACGACCAGGATATCAGAAAGATGAATAAGATGGGAACCAAACAGGAAAGCTTTGTGAAAAGAATCAGTAAATCACACTAAAAAAGAACTTAGTATGACATCATTTCAGGCTAGAAGAAAGGTAGAGACAGGCAGGATTCGCTCCATACAGATAAAAGGGAAAGTACTCAATTTCTAATCGAACTGACCAGAAAAGGTATTTCTTCATCATTAGGCTCAATGGCATTTCCTCTTAATAATACCTATCTTCTTTTACTCAAGTGTGTAATCCACTAGAAATGTTACCATATTGCTTCAGAGTGATCTACTCACGGAATGATACTCAGCCATAAAAAACTTCAGTGTTCAAGTAGACAGTCCTTTATAATTATACAAGCTACCTTTTATGGCTTGAATGTAATTAACCTGACTACATGGAATGTCTGAAAGTCATTAATTCAAAGCTAGACCCTAAGAACATACATAAGAACTCCTCTCTTAAAGAAAGACAAAGCAGTAACACCTACCTCTGTTAGGTTGTATCTGCATTAACCTCCATGATACCCCAAGCAATCTGTTCAGCTGCTTACTATTTAGCCTAAAGCCATCTTCAAGGGTCTCTGTCACAAATTTCCTTATCATTTCTATCCAATTGGAATCCTTCTGCAAAGTCGAGGCATTTGCCAGGGAGACCATGATATCAGACAGCGTTAAATTCAGTAACAGATGATCTACATTATTGGACAGAACCGTGCAATGCTTGATGCTAAAAACAAACAAAGACACATACATCTATGAAGTGTTATATCTACCATACTTGCTTCACTTAGAATACTTATAATCTATCAATGGGTCAAAATATTTCCTTCTAAAATAAATTGCCAACAAGGCAGGTATAGAGGCAAGGTTTAGGCCACTCTTTTATAACTAAACCATTCCTTACGGCTGTTAAGAAGACATGAATTACACTGTATACTGCTCAGTTCATTACCCAAGTTCCTCTTCACACAAAAAGTAAAGGCCCTTGTAACAATGCCTGGTAATCCTAAATGTAATGTGGAGATAAGACTTGAGAACCTCAACATGCTTGAAGATTTTTTAAAGCAGATACTTATATCTGGATGTAGGTCACAGTAGATTGACTCTGCTTCTACCTCACCACATAATCGCTAATTTCTCCTGGCCACAATTTCCCTATGTACGACATAAGGGGACTGGTCCAGATAAGCATTGTTTTGAAACAGCTTATAGGCTAAACATATTAAAATCAGTTTTTTCTAGCCAAATAAAACACATTTCTTTCAAAGCCTCAAAGAAATTTCAAAAATAAATAAATAAATAAATCTTGGGGCGCCTGGGTGGCGCAGTCGTTAAGCGTCTGCCTTCAGCTCAGGGCGTGATCCCAGCGTTATGGGATCGAGCCCCACATCAGGCTCCTCCGCTAGGAGCCTGCTTCTTCCTCTCCCACTCCCCCTGCTTGTGTTCCCTCTCTCGTTGGCTGTCTCTGTCAAATAAATAAATAAAATCTTTAAAAAAATAAATAAATCTCAAATTTAAAAAATCTCAAATACTTTCAATAAAAACAGAAACCGCAACTTAGAATATAAATACATATTTGAGACTGGAACATTCAACAGCAGAGCCTATTTATTTCAGGTTTCAAAAAATGTAAAGTTAATTAAAATAAAAAATCTAATTTTAAAGGAAAAGGTTAATCCTAGATCAAGCACGAGCAAGGACACAGTAGTGAAGAACCAAGAATACATGGGAAGGGAAATAAAGAAATTTGGTGCTATCAGAGCATCAAATGTAGGCTTAGGAATGACAAATGAGCTTGGAAAGGTAAAATGGAACCAGATTACAAAGAGGGAGGCTAAGGGCACTAAAATTAATTCTGCAACCACATGAGTAACACGGTTGAAAACTTATTTCAGATGTGTGGTTCGTGGGAATAGAAAAGGAAAAACGAGAAATACAAGACTATAAACAGTAATTTTTTTTGAAGATAATCAGGATGTCCTAGATCTATTTAAAGACATTTCATTCAAGATTTAAGATCTCAGATTTAAGAAGTTCACTGAATCCCAAGGAGTATAAAAAATTAAAAAAACAAAAACAAAAAACCCACCTGGATACATCATTGTGAAACTGCAGAAATTATAAAAAGATAAATCATGGGGAGTGGGAACAGGAATTTTGTAAAGTAACAACAGTTAGACTCATAGCTGACTTCTTAATACAGCAACGAAAATCAGCAGACAGTAAAGTGTTGTCAATGTGCACAAAGAAGAAAACTGCCAAACCTAGAGTACTACACTCTGCTAAAACACTCTTCAGAAATGAAGGAAAAATAATATTTTTAGACAAAACAAAATATAACCTCCAGTAGATTCTAAATGATCCCAGATGGGTGGAAACAGATATGTGAAAAATGAAGAGCAAAAAAATAGAATATACATGAATAAAACTCAGGTAGTGGATACAAGTTCTCCAAAATACTAATTTTTGATGGAAAGCTCGAATTTTATCATTGGCACAAATACTGTCAGTTGTTATCCTTGGAATTAATAGGCTCTTTGTTTATTTTGAGAAAATAACTGCCAAATACCCAAGTCTGAACAACCGTAGTTTGTCTGTCAGTCATTCTTCCAAGTTAAAATTGTGTCTGTCACAGGAAAGTACTCACAAGTAGAATAAATACAAAAATGTATTTCTTGAGACAGCCATCATCCTGTGTATGCAGGCAAAATATTTTACCCCAGTTTCCCCATCTCAACACACTGAATATGAAAAAAAATGTGTTCTCGAGGGTCGTGACTTAATAAAATTAGTAATTTTTACTGCTTCATTAAGCACCTTTTTAAGTGAAACTGGCTCTGGATTGTTCTTTTAAACTGTGAGTGCACGGTGATGAAGAATACAATGTTTTACTAGTACGGTTTGGTGCCACTGCCTTAGTTTATGCTAAGATACTGGCAGTTTTACCCACCACTGCTTTTGTACCATCAGTGCAAATGTCAGAAAAGTCAAAAAGGCAAATAATGTCTTAATTGTGAAATAGTTCTGACTTTATAGACCCCAGAGTTCACAGACCACACTTCGAGAACTGCTGTTTTAGATAAATGACAGTAAGAGTAAGCCAGCTAACTCTGTCTCACAATAGCAACAATGGTTTACTGTTTAAAGGCTATCCCAGGAGGGGCGCCTGGGTGGCACAGCGGTTAAGCGTCTGCCTTCGGCTCAGGGCGTGATCCCGGCGTTATGGGATTGAGCCCCACATCAGGCTCCTCCGCTATGAGCCTGCTTCTTCCTCTCCCACTCCCCCTGCTGTGTTCCCTCCCTCGCTGGCTGTCTCTCTCTGTCAAATAAATAAATAAAATCTTTAAAAAAAAAAAAAAATAAAGGCTATCCCAGGAAGCTTCCCTCCCCCATCCCCAACCTAGTTTGTTCTGTTCCTTTATCTTAAGGTTCTCCCAAAGTAATACCCATCCCTAAGAATTTTAGATTCTGAAAAAGAAAAAAAAGAAAAGAAGAATTTCAGATTCTGGATCTTCAGTGGCGCCCTTATTTAAACCAGCTAGGAAAATTTTCTACATACGATACATCCAACAAACTTCCTTTTTACCAAATAAACTTTGTACTGTTTCAGATGATCTTTTCTTTTGGCCTAACGAACATTTCTATTCAATTTAACTAAGGGAAACTCAAATTTCTTCTACAGATTAAACTGCAAGTCAATTTCCTTTTGAATTCTGCCTCCTTAAATACTCAATTCCTGGTACACTTTCTCTGGCCCTATTCTGTCCTTATTTTCCCACAAAGAAATCTATTTGCTAAAAATTTCTTCTAAAATTTAATCATTCACATACTGTCTGAATATTTACCATGTTTCTTTAATACAGCTCACTTTTTAAAGACAAATACGATTTCTAAAAGAAACCTTCCATCACTACCAAAAGCAGAAAACCAATCTTTCCTAACACATTTTGCAATAAATTCCCAACAACCCAACCAGCACTTAATCAACCTCAACTGGCCAAATCAAAGCTCTCCATTACCTCTCGAAAAATAGACTAATTTTTCCAGTATACAAGTAAATCTCCCCAACTAGCAGACTACTGTAGTCAGCAGTGAACCTCTCACAAGTTGATTTGTAGGCCAAAGGCAAGACTTAGCTGTATGGTAAACAGAAAGATTTGGGACCCCCAATAGAAGAAAGACAAGACACAGCTTTCACGACACAAGAGAAGTCATTTTTGGTCCTCAGCTATTTTCCTATTTTCCCTGATCAATATGCCACTGGCTCTACTAACCTAAGCACACTTCTTAACAACACATCCTAGGAGGTGTCAGAATTACAAAGCAATACAAAAACCTCAGTAATTAAGAATTTTAAGGGGACTAAAGGAATGCAAAAACTAACAGTCTCTAACAGGCCAGTAAATAGGCTAACCATAACAGAAACCATCAATCAGCAGTGAAACTCGCAGTGCTATTTCAAAAGTAAGGCCCAGCATTCTTTACCCAAAATACGGAGCTCAAGACCCCATCCAGTGTATATCCTAAGACTTTGCCCGAAGCCCTTTCTCCTGTCTGACAGTTACCTCAGCTTCATTATAATGCTGAAGTCTCCACCCCAGGAGGGGTACAAGGTTCATAATAGAGTATGCATATACAGGCATGTTTCCTAAGTATGTCTGCACAAACTTATGCTTGCCTTTACATGTGATGACAAAGCTCCCCTTTCTGAATATTCATCCTAAACCTTAAATAAAAAGAACCCGCTCACCCACACTCAGGGAGTCACAGCTTTGGAAATTATTCCCCATGATCTTATTTGCAGCAAATAGGTTCCATTGTGTCAACTCCACCTGGTATAATCTCTATATGTAACCTACCAAGGAGGGAACTCATGTTATTTCGGTCACGGTATTTGTTCCCAGTACATATTAGAATTACCTTGTTGGAATAATGACCACATAGATTAATAAATTTTGAGCACAAAAAGAAAGTTTTTTTACAGGTGCCGGGGTGGCTCAGTTGGTTAAGTGTCCAACTCTTGGTTTCAGCTTGGGTCATGATCTCAGGGTCATGAAATCAAGCGCCACATAGGGCTCTGTCCTCAGTGTGGAGTCTGCTTGAGAGTCTCTCTCTCCAGTCTCCCTATGCCCCTCCTCCTACTCGCACACTCTCTTTAAAATAAATAAAATCTTTAAAAAAAAAAGAAAGAGGGGTGCCTGGGTGGCTCAGTCAGTTAAGCGTCTGCCTTCAGCTCAAGTCATAATCTCAGGGTCCTGGAATAGGGCCCAGCATCAGGCTCCCTGTTCAGTGGAGAGCCTGCTTCTCCCTCTCCCCCACCCCTGCTCACACTCTCTAATAAGATCTTTTTTTTTTTAAGATTTTATTTATTTGAGAGAGAGAGACAGCCAGTGAGAGAGGGAACACAAGCAGGGGGAGTGGGAGAGGAAGCAGCAGGCTCCCAGTGGAAGACCCTGACATGGGGCCTGATCCCAGAACTCCAGGATCACGCCCTGAGCCGAAGACAGACGCTTAACGACTGAGCCACCCAGGCGCCCCTCTAATAAGATCTTAAAAAAAAAAAAAGAAGAAAAAAGTTTTCTTAGAGAGGACTACACTGCATTTTTTTTAATGTCAACATTTCCAATGACAAAATTATAGCATTTGATATAAACGAAAGAATTAAAAACAGGGACTCAACTGGACATTTGAAGACCAATGTTCACAACAGCATTATTCGCATTAACCAAAAGGTGGAAACCACCCAAACATCCACTGACAGATAAAGAGATAAACAAAATATAGTATATACATATAATGAGTATTATTTAGCCTTAAAAAGGAGGGAAAACTTGGAAGCAACCAAGAGGTCCTTCAGTAAGTAGGTGAATGGATACATAAACTGTGACACATCCACACAACGGAACATTACTTAGCACGTTAAAAAAAAAAAAAAAAAAAAGCTCTCAAGTCATGAAAAAACATGGGGAAGGGAAGGATGAATAGGCAGAGAACAAAGGATGTTTAGAACAGTGTAACTATCCTATATGATACTATAATGGTGGATAGATATCATTATATATTTGTCAAAACCCACAAAATTTGTAACACCAACAGTGAACCCTAAGGTAAACTATGGATTTGGGATGAAAATGATGCGTCACTGTAGGTTCATAGATTATAACAAATGTTTAACTCTGGTGCAGGACGATGACAGTGAGGAAAGCTGTGTATTTCTGGGTGCAGGAGTACTTGACAATTCTGTACTTTCTGCTCAATTTTACTGTGAAACTAAAACTGCTCTAAAAAACAAAATCTATTTTTAAAAAAAAGGGAAAAAATGCTGGTACATGTTACAATATGGATAAACCTTGAAGACATTTTCCTAAGTGAAATTAAGCCTGACGCAAAAGGAAAAATATTTTCTGGTTCTGCTTACACGAGGTACCCAGAAGGGCCAAATTAATAGAAACAAAAAGTAGAACAGTGGTTCCCAGGAGCTGGTGATAGGGGACCATGGTGAGTTATTGTTTTATGTGTACAGACTTCCAGTTTGGTAAGATGAAAAAAGTTCTGGAAATGGATGGTGGTGATGGCTGCATAACAATGTAAATACACTTAATACTACTGAACCATACACTTTAAATGATTAAAAAGGTCAAATTTCATGTTATGTGTATTCTACCACAATAAAAATCAGTAATATCCTTTGTAACTGTATTTTAACTGAAGATGAAAAACTCAGGCATCAGGTCAAAAATTAACTGGGGTTACATGAATAAGTGTGAAGACTACTGAAGACTACTGGCTGAAGCCAATGTTGTCTCCTGTAACTTGTGTTGCCCTCCACAGGTTATCTGCTAGGTATTCAACGCAGCTCCTAATGGAAATAAAAGAGCGGTCCAAAGTCCCTGAAAATGAATCCCTGGGAAATCTTCTGAAGAATAAGCTAGTTATATTGCCAATCTATTTTTGCTAAAAGTTCCACAACTGCAAAGTCAGCTGGGAAGACAACAGAATAGGAGGACCTAAGCTCGCCTCCTCCCATGGATTCAACTAGATAACACCCATATCAGTGTACACTACCCAGGAAACCACCCGAAGACTGGCAGAACAAATTCCACAACCAAAGTCAAGGATGGTGCCACATTAAAGAAAACAGGAAGGGCAAAGACAGTCTGGAAGCAAAAAGGACCATGGCCATTTGACACAATGGAGGGGGAGCTGGTGGCATGGAGAAGGGCAGGAAACAGACTTTCACACTGGGAAATCCACGAACAGGGAGGATGAATCTACAGAATATTTGCCTTCGAAAGTGCGAGGGGCCAGATTTCATGAGTTCTCAAAACCAGCAGGACTTAAAGCCTAGAATTTTTAGTAATTGGCGGACTCGGCTCTGTGAGAGCCCAGAAGGCATTAGGAAGCAGAGTTCAACGATAAAAGAGACAGCAAACAGCCCCTGCAGATATAGTGCAGAAACAGCAAGTGGAAAACTCCAGAGGCCGATAGGAGGGAAAGTGCAAAGAGAGGCAGGAACCACGGGGAGAATCCAGGAAAAAAGGACATGGCAGGTGCCACTTCCCTCCCCACCCACCAGCAAAAACAACGGCCACCTGCAGGAACCAGCGTGGTGCCAACACTACGAACTTGCTTCCACCAAGTTTCCTCACATCCCACCCTTCCATTACACCCCATCCCCACCTTCAGCAGATATGCTCTTCCCAGTCACACTGTTCTGAGTCCCAGCGCTAAAGACCCCCCCCCCCCAGCAGCCCAGCACAAACCCTGACAATGCCACATATCCTGACACCCAGGAGGACTTCAGTTCTAGCAATGGCAGACTTTTACAAGCAGACCACCACAGACCTTGTTAAAACGTGTTAAAACATGCCCCACCCCTGCCGGGGATCAAACACTGCACACAATACGCCAAGAGAGCCTATGTAAACTATGCTGAAGGAAAGAGGCCAAGACTCAACAGGAGAGCACAAGCAACACACATAGGAGACCCTCCTTGAAGCGCCAAGCCCTAGGAAACAAGGCACATTGCAATGCAGGGCACTACAGGACCTCTTCTTCATAAGGCAAACCACAGCAAGAGTCCAAAGTGAAACAAACATAAGTAATATGCCTGATAAAGAATTTCAAATAACGATCATGAAAATACTACACTAGGAAGAGTGGAGGACATCACAGAGACCCTTAATACAGAGATTATAAAGAACCAATTAGAGATCAAGAACACAGTAAATGAAATTTAAAATACACTTGATGAAAGACATAGCAGGCTAGATGAAGCAGAGGAATAAAGTAACCACCTGGAAGGCAGAGTAACAGAAATAACAAGCTGAGCAAAGGAAAGAAAATTATGCAAACTGAGAAGTCTTAGGGAACTCGGTGACTCCATCAAGCATAATAACATCTGCATTACAGGGATCTCAGAAGAGAGGGAAAAGGGAGAAAATTTATTTGAAGAAATAATAACTGAAAACTTCCCTAATCTGGGGAAGGAAACAGAGATTCAGATCCAGGAAACACAGCAATCTCTGCCCCCCAAACTCAACCCAAGGCCATCCACACCAAGACACAGAGTAATTAAAATGCAAAAACTAGCGATAAAGACAAAATTTTAAAAGCAGCAAGAGAAAAAAAAGACAGTTACATACAAGGGAAATCCCATAAGGCTATCAGTGGATTTTTCAGCAGAAACTTTGCAGGCCAGAAGGGAGTGGGGCAAGATATATTCAAAGTACTGAAACGGAAAAATGTGCAGCCAAGAACACTCTATCCAGCAAGGCTATCATTCAGAATAGAAGGAAAGATAAAAGAGTTTCCCAGACAAACAAAAACTAAAGTAGTTCATCATCAGTAAACCAGCCTTATAAGAAATATTAAAGAGGACTCTGAGTGGAAAGGAAGACCATAAGTGAGAGTATAAAAAAGGGGTTCCCGGATGGCTCGGTCAGTTGAGCATCTGATTCCTGACTATGGCTCAGGTCATGATCTCTGGGTCAAGAGATAGAGCCTGGCATAGGACTCCATGCTCACCAGAGTCTGCTTGAGTTTCTCTCCCTCTGCCCCTCTAACCCTCTGCCACTGCTCTTGCAGGAGCACTCTTGCACTCTCCCTTAAATAAATAAATAAATAAATAAATAAATAAATAAATAAATAAATAAATAGTAAAAACAAGCAGTAAGAACAAATATATTTGTAAAAATCAGTCAAGGGAGGGCACCTGGCTGGCTCAGTCGGTTAAGCATCTGCCTTTGGCTCGGGTCATGATCCCAGGGTCCTGGGATGAAGCCCCACGTGGGGAATCCCTGCTCAGCGGGGAGTCTGATTCTCCCTTTCCCTCTGCCTGCCGCTCCCCCTGCTTGTGCTCTCTCTCTGTCAAATAAATACATAAATAAGTAAAATATTAAAAAAAATCAATCAAAGGACTCATAAAATAAAAGGATATTTTATATGAAACCATATACTTGAGGGAGGAGTTAAGATGGCGGAGGAGTAGGAGACACCGTTTTCAGCCGGTCCTCCGAGTCGAGCTGGATAGGTACCAGACCAGCCTAAACAACCACGGAACCAGCCGGAGACGCAGGAAGACGCATCTGGATCTCTACAAATGAACATCTCCAGCGCTGAGTATTGAGGTACGAAGGCGGGGAGCCATGAAACTGTGCAAAGATATCGGAAGTAAACGGAAGGGGGAGGGAGCTGCCATGTTTGGGTGCTGGGAAGCGGTAGCCACTTGCACGGGAGAGCGGGCGGGGCTCACGGTCGGCACCGGCAAAACAGCAGACTGAGACCGTGAGCCGGGTGCGCGCGCCACCAGGCATCTCGGAACCCGGAATCCGGTGCGCTCACTGGATCCAGACTGAGACCGGGACGCGGGAGCGCGCAGGCGGCTGGCGGCTGGCGGCATTAGAAACACAAAGGACAGAGACGCGCGGCCTGGAAGTGAGGCTGGGCGCTCGGGGTGGGGCGCATCCCGGACGCTGCAGGGTTGAGCAGCACCAACAGTAAGTTAAAGTGGCCAGAGCATTGTAGAGAACGGGCCGCAATCCTTCTGTTCCGTGACAGAGGCTGAAATTTGCTGCTGCTCTGACTCTCAGAAGAGGCACAGCAAACCGTCAGGGAAAGCCGCCAGAGAACAAAAGCCTGGAAATACCGGCTCAGGGAGTGCCCATCCCCATCCCCCGCAGGGGACACGGAGACTCTGCCCAAACAGGGCTGCCTGAGTATCGGCGCGGCAGGCCCTCCCCCAGAAGGCAGGCTGAAAAATCAAGAAGCCCACAACCCGAGGCGCCGGGTGGCGCAGTCATTGAGCGCCTGCCTCCGGCGAGGGCGTGATCCCAGCGCTCCGGAAAGGGAGTCCTCATCGGGCTCCTCCGCTGGGAGCCGCTTCTTCCTCTCCCACTCTGCTTCTGTTCCCTCTCTCGCTGGTTGGCTGCCACATAAATAAATAAATAAAATCTTTAAAGAAGAAGCCCACATCCCTAAGATCCCTATAAAACAAGGGCACGGCCTGGGACCCAGTCAATAATTTGGGCTCTGGAAACCCCGCAACCTCTCTTCAATGAATGACAAGAAGGAGAAGCCCCCAGCAAAGAAAAGACAGTGAGATCGCCTCTGCCACAGAAATAATGGATATGGATGTAACCAAATTATCAGAAATGGAATTCAGAGTAACGATGGTCAAAATGATGAGTAGAATTGAAAAAAGTATAAACAAAAGGTTATTGAGAATATTGAATCTCCCAAGGACAGAAATGAGAGCGAATCTGACAGAAATTAAAAATTCTATGAGCCAAATGCAGGCAAACTAGAGGCTCTGTACAGCCAGGTCGTAGAAGCAGAGGAAAGGGTTAGTGAATTGGAGGATGGGTTAATAGAGGAAAAATGAAAATAGAAGATGGCCTTAAAAATCCATGCCCACGAATGTAGGTTACGGAGATTACTGACTCAATGAAACAGCATCCAATGTTAGAATCATCGGATCCCCGAGGGTGGAGAAAACAGAGGTCTAGAAGAGATATTTGAACAAATTGTAGCTGAAAACTTCCTAATTCAGCAAGGGAAACAAACATTCATGTCCAAGAGGCAGAGAGACCCTCCCCAAGCTCAACCACCAAAACCACGCACCGCCACGTCATAGTGCATTTCGCAAATATTAGATGCAAGGATACAGTATTGAAAGCGCCAGGGCAAAGAAATTTCACGTACCAAGGCAAAAGATCAGAATTACGAAGACCCTTCACACAGACCTGGAATGAGAGAAAGGGTTGGGGGAGCATTTTAAAGCTCTTTCAGAGAAAAACATGCAGCCAAGGATCCTTTATCCAGCAAGGCTGTCATTCAGATGAGGAGAAATAAAGACATTTCAGAATCGCGTCACTAACCAATTTTGTAATCTACGAAACCAGCCCTACAGGAGATATTACTGGGGGTTCTATAAAAGTAAAAAGGCCCCAAGAGTGATACAGAACAGAAAGTCACAGCCATACAAACACAAGACTTTACTGCAACATGGCAACATTAAAATATATCTCTCAGTAATCGTCTAATGAAATATGGTTTGAACCATCCCATAAAACCTCACAGGGTTGAGATTGATAAGAAACACTCCATCCATTTAGCTAGTTACAAGAGACTCCATTTCAAACTCCCAAAGATGCATTCAGACTGGAGAGTAAGGGATGGAGTACCATCTTTCACGCAAATGGACCTCAAAAGAAAGCTTGGGTAGAATTCCCATATCAGATAAATCTGGATTTTAAACTACAGACTATAGTTAGAGACCAGAAGGTTGCAATATATATTATTTTAAGGAAGTGCATTGAACAAAGTGGATATGACAATTATAATACTATATGCCCCAACAGGGGAGCAGCAAGATACTACAGCCAACTCCTATCCAGATGAGACATATAAATGAAAATACATTAATAGTAGGGGGGACCGTCAACACTCCACTATAGGAAATAGACAGAACACCCTAAGTGCAAAACAAAGAAGAATCAAAGGCTTTGAATGCCATACTACGCAGTTGACCTTATAGATATATATAGAAATTAACTACACCCCAGAACCAAAAGAATACCATTCTATTCTAATGCCCATGGAAATTTCAAGAATAACCATGTTCTGGGGACACAAAACAGTCTCTAACCCATACCAAAAGATTGAAATTATCCCCTGATTATTCTCGACCACAACGCCTCTGAAATTGGAACTCAATCCACAAGGAAAAATTTGAAGAAACTCAACACATGAGATCTTCAAGAGTCTCACTGCTCAAGAATGACTCGATAAACTCAGGAATCAAAAATCAAATTAAACAATTTATGGAGACCAATGAGAATGAAAAATAACAGTCCAAAACCTATGGATACTGCAAAGGCAGTCCTAATGGGGAATACATAGCCATCCAAGCCCCTCACTCAAAAGAATAGAAAAATCTAAAATGAAGTTTATATTCTCACCTCAAGCTAGCGTGCAAAACAGGCAAATGAGGACAGGCCTAATCCATGCACGAGGAAGCAGTTGACCAAAAATTAGAGCTGTAAACAATCAAGCAGAAACCAGAAGTAGTAGAGTAGATCAACAGGACTAGGAAGCTGTGTTCTTTTGAGAGAATCAATAAAATTGACAAACCGCATGGCAGATTCTATCCAAAAGAAAGAGTGGAAAGGACATGATTATTAAAATTATGAATGAAAAGAGAGAGGTCACGACTGAAGCACCACTGAAATTGGAAGTAGATTGAAATTTTTATCAACAGCTATATGCCAATAACTAAGCAATCTGGAAGAGATGGAATCCTTCCTGGAAACCATAAATCACCAAGATTGAAAAACCGGAAGAAACTGGATTCCTTAAACAGGCCAATTAATTATAGAAGAAATTGGAGTCAGTGGATAAAACAACCTTCCAAATAAAAACTCCAGGCCCGGACATTTTCCTGGGGAATTCTCACCAAACATTCAAAGAAGAAATAAACGGCTTCTCCTAAAGCTATTTCAAAAATAGGAAACAGAAGGAAAGCTACCAAACTCATTCTATGAGGCAATATTACTTGATCCCCAAACCAGGCAAAGACCCCTCAAAAGGAGAATTACAGACCGATTTGCCCCGAATATGGACGCCAAACTCCTCAACAAGATACTTGCTAATAGAATCCAACAATACATTAAAAGGATTATCCACCACTGATCTAATGGGATTCATACCTGGAATCAAGTTAGGTTCAGTATTCGCAAAGAAATCAATCAGCGCTGATACATCATAACAACAAGAAAAGACTCAGGAACCATATGATCCTCTCAATCGATGCCAAAAGCATATTAATAAATACAGCATCCTTTCCTGATTAAAAACCCTTCAGAGTGTGTAGGAATAGAAGGTACATTCAATCTCATAAAAGCCATCTATGAAAAGCCTACTGCAAATATTATTCTCAATGGAGAAAGCTGGAAGCCTTTCCTTAAGATCAGGAACTCGACAAGGATGCCCACTCTCGCCACTATTATTCAACATAGTACTAGAAGTCCTTGCAAAACAATCAGACGACAAAAAGGGATCAAAGGTATTCAAATTGGCAAAGAAGAAGTCAAAATGTCTCTCTTTGCAGATGAATGAGGCACTCTATATGGAAAACCCAAAGAATGCACTCCCAAATTAGTTAGAAGTTATAGAGCAATTCAGTACGCTGGGATAAGGAAATAAATGTCTAGAAATACAGTGGATTTCTATACACTGCACACTACGATTCCGAAGAAAGAGAAATTTAGGGAATCACATCAGCATTTTCAGCAATAGAGCACCAAAAACCATACGCTACCCTTGGAATTAACTCCTAACCAGAGATGTAAAGGACCCATATTCTAAACTATAAATCACTTTGAAAGACATTGAGGAAGACATAAAAAGATGGAAAGATATTCCATGCCATGGATCGAAGAATTAACATAGTTAAAATGTCCATGCTACCCCAGAGCAATCTACACTTTCAATGCTATCCCGATCAAAAATACCAAGGACATTTTTCAAAGAACTGGAACAAACAGTCCTCAAATTTGTATGGAAACAGAAAAGGCCCCGGGACTCCAAGGAACTGTTGAAAAGGAAAACAAAGCTGAGGGGCATCACAATGCCGATTTTCAGCTGTACTACAAAGCTGTGATCACAAAGACAGCATGGTACTGCGCACAAAACAGACACATAGACCAATGGAACAGAATAGAGAGCCCCGAATGACCTGCGCTCTTTTTGGGCAACTAATATTTGATAAAGCAGGAAAACATCCGCGTGGGAAAGACAGTCTCTCTCCAATAAATGGTGTCGGAAAATGGGACAGCTACAGTCAAAAGAATGAAACTTGAACACTATCTCACACCATACACAAAAATAAACTCCAAATGGATGAAAGATTACCTAATTAAGAATCCATCAAAATTTAGAGGAGAACATAGGCAACAACCTCTACCAATCGGCCAAAGCAACTTTTTTCATGACACATCCCCAAAGGCAAGAGAAACAAAAGATAAAATGAATTTATGGGACTTCATCAAGATTAAAAGTTTCTGCACAGCCAAGAAACAGTCAGAAAAACTAAGAGGCAGCCCACGGAATGGGAGAATATATTTGCAAATGACACTACAGATAAAGTGACTGGTATCCAAGATCTGCTACAAAGAACTTCTCAAACTCAATACACGAGAAACAAATAAACAAATCAAAAAATGGGCAGAAGATATGAACAGACACTTTTCCAATGAAGACATACAATGGCTAACAGACACATGAAAAATGTTCAAAATCATTAGCCATCAAGGAAATTCAAATCAAAACCACACTGAGATACCACCTTACGCCAGTTAGAATGGCAAAATAGACAAGGCAAGAAACAACAATTGTTGGAGAGGATGTGGAGAAAGGGATCCCTCCTACATTGTTGGTGGGAATGCAAGTTGGTACAGCCACTCTGGAAAACAATGTGGAGGTCCTAAAAGTTAAAAATTGAGCACCCTATGATCCAGCCATTGCACTACTGGCATTACCCCAAAGATACAGACGTAGTGAAGAGAAGGGCCATAACACCCATCACATAGCAGCAATGTCCAATAATAGCTAAATCGTGGAAGGAGCCAAGATGCCCTTCAACAGATGACTGGATTAAGAAGTTGTGGTCCATATATACAATGGAATATTACTTAGCTATCAGAAAGAACGAGTTCTCAACATTTGCTACAACATGGACAGCACTGGAGGAGATAATGCCAGTGAAATAAGTCAAGCAGAGAAAGACAACTATCATATGATTTCTCTCATCTATGGAACATAAGAACTAGGGATGATCAGTAGGGAAGAAAGATAAAGAAAGGGGGTAATCAGAAGGGGGAATGAAACATGAGAGACTATGGACTATGAGAAACAAACTGAGGACTTCAGAGGGGAGGGGGGTGGGGGAATGGGATAGACCGGTGATGGGTAGTAAGGAGGGCACGTATTGCATGGTGCACTGGGTGTTATACACAACTAATGAATCATCGAGCCTTACATCGGAAACCGGGGATGTACTGTATGGTGACTAACATAATATAATAAAAAATCATTTAAAAAAAAAAAAAAAAAAGAAACCATATACTTGAAACATGGGAGGGAGAAGAGTAAAGCACAGGTTTAAACTTAAGCAACTAACAATATAAACTCCTATATCCAGAAGGTATGTACAAATTTAATGGTAACCACAAATCAAAAATGTGTAAAAATATGCAAAGAATAAAGAGAAAGGAACCCAAGTACATCACTAAAGAAAGCCAACAAACCATGAAAGAGAGCAAGGGAAAGGATCAGAGAAAATCTCCAGGAACAACCACAAAACAAGTAACAAAATGTCAATTTAGTACATACCTCTCAGTAATTACTTTGAATGTAAATGAACTAAATGCTCCAACCAAAAGACACAGGGTGACAAAGTGGCTAAAAAAACAAGACCCATCTATATGATGCCTACAAAAGACTCATTTCAGACCCAAAGACACCTACAGATTGAAAGCGAGGGGATGGAGAAATGTTTAACATGCAAGCGGATGCCAAAAGAAAGCCAAGGTAGCAATACTTACATTGGACAAAACAGACTTTAAAACAAAGACTGTAACAAAAGACAAAGAAGGACATTATAATTAAAGGGGACAATCCAACAATAGGACATTAACAGTTGTAAATATTTATACACCCAAATACATAAAACAGTTAATAACAAACATAAAAGGAATAACTGATAGTAATATAATAACAATAGAGGACTCTAACACCCCATTCACATTAATGGACAGTTCATGCAAACAGAAAATCAGTAAGGAAAAAGTGGCTTTGAAACACTGGACCAGATGGATTAGCAAATATGATATTCAGAACATTCCATCCTAAAACAGAATACACATCCTCCTCAAGGGCACACAGAACACTTTCCAGAATAGATCATATATTAGACCATAAAACAAGTCAACAAACTCAGAAAGACCCAAGTCATACCATGCATCTTTTCTGACCACAGTGCTATGAAACTAGAAAGCAACCACAAGAAAAGATCTGAAAAGGGCACAAATACATGAAGGTTAAATAACATGCCATTAAACAATGAATGGGTCAAACCAAGAAATCAAAAAGACATAAAAAATTACATGAAAATGAAAACACAAAGGTCCAAAATCTTTGGGATGCAGCAAAAAGTGGTTTTTAGAAGGCAGTTTATAGAATCACAGGCCTACCTCAAGAAGCAAGAGAAATCTCAAACCACCTAACTTTATACTTCAAGCCAGAAAAAGAACAACAAAACCCAAAGCCAGCAAAAGGAAAGAAATAATAAAGATTAAAGCAGAAATAAATGGTGTAGAAATTTTTTTAAAAATTGATCTAATGAAACCAAGAACTGATTCTTTGAAAAAAAATCAACAAAACTGATAAACTTCTAATACCCATCAAAAAGAAAGAGAGAGAGAAGACCCAAATAAAATTACTAATGAAAATGGAGAAAAAAACAACCCACACCACAGAATTACACACAACTGTAGGGGCTCCTGGGTGGCTCAGTCAGCTGGGCATCAGACTCCTGATTTCGGCTCAGTACATGATCTCAGGGTCATGAGATCAAGCTCTCCCTGTTGGGCTCTGCACTGAGTGTGGAGCCTGCTTGGGATTCTCTCTCTCCCTCTCCCTCCACCCTCCTCGTGCACTCTCTCTAATCGAAAGGAAGGGAATGGAAAGGGAAGGAATACAAACAACTGTAACGGGATATTATGAAAACATATATAACAACAAGTTGGACAACTGGGAAGAAATGGATAAATTCCTAGAAACATATAACCTACCAAACCTAACACAGCAGGAACTAGAAAATCTGATTAGACCAATCACCCGCAATGAAATTGAAACAGTAATCAAAAAACTCCCAACAAAAGTCCAAGAGCAGACAGCTTCCCAGGCAAATTCTAGCAAACTATTTCAAAAAAATATTCCAAAAAATCCAAATTCATTCCATGAGGCCAGTATCACCCTGATACCAAAACCAGATAAAGACACCACCAAAACAAGAGAACTATAGGCCAATCTCTTATGAATATAGATGCAAATATTCTCAACAAAATATCAGCAAACCAAATTAACAATATATTTTTAAAAAATCATATACTATGATCAAGTGGGATTTATTCCCAGAAGGCAACAGTGGTTTAACATTGGCCAAACAAGAGGCGCCTGGGTTGCTCAGTCGGTAGGACGTCTGCCTTCAGCTCAGGTCATGATCCCAGGTCCTGGAATCAACCCCCACTTTGGGCTCCCTGGTCAGCGGGGAGTCTGCTTCTTCCTCTCCCTCTGATGCTTCCCCTGCTTCTGATCTCTCACTCACTCTCTCAAATGAATAAAGTCTTTAAAAATTAAAAAAAAAAAAAATGTGTATATATATATGTATATATATTATGCACAAAACAAGGAGCACCTGGCTGGCTCAGTTGGTAGAGCATGGGACTCTTGATCTTGGGGTCATGGGTTCAAGTCCTACATTGAGTGTGAAGCCTACTTTTAAAAAATGAAATGTTAAAAAATACATATTTGCAAAACAATGTGATACATCACATCAATTAAAGGATAAAAACCTTTATGCTCATTTCAGCAGATGCAGAAAAAGCATTTGACAAAGTACAACATCCATTCATGATAAATAACCTCAAAAAAGTTAAGTCTAAAAGTAACATAGCTCAACATAATAAAGGCCTTATATGAAAAACCCATAGCCAACATCATACACAATGGTGAAAAACTGAGAGCTTTTCCCGTAAGGTCAAAAACAAGACAAAGATTTCCACTCTCATCCCTTTTATTCAATATGGTAATGGAAGTCCTAGACACAGCAATTAGACAACATAAAGAAATAAAAGGCATCCAAATTGTTAAAGAAGAAAAACACTATTTGCAGATGACATGATACTATACATAGAAAACCCTAAAGACTCCACCAGGAAACTACTAGTACTGATAAATCAATTCAGTAAAGTCAGAGGATACAAAATCAATGTACAGAACTCTGTTGCATTCTAATACACTAATAATAAAGCAAGCAGAAAGTGAAATTAAGAAAACAATCCCACTTACAATTGCACCACAAACAATAAAGTATCTAGGAACAAACTTAACCAAAGAGTGTGAAAAACCTGTACTCTGAAAACTTTAAAAGCACTGATAAGAGAAATTCAAGACAATGCCAAAAAAATGGAAAAACATTCCATCCATGTTCATGGGTTGGAAGAACAAATATTGTTAAAATGTCTATACTACACAAAGCAATCTACAGATTTAATGCAATCCCTATCAAAATACCAACAGTATTTCTCACAGAACTACAACAAACAATCCTAAAATTTGTAAGGAATCACAAAAGACCTCGAATAGCCAAAGCAATCTTGAAAAACAAAAACAAAACTAGAGGTAACACAATTCTTGTTATATTCCAAGTTATATTACAAAGCAGTAGTAAAACAGTATGATAATGGCATTAGACACATAGATCAATGAAGAGAACAGAAAAACCAGAAATAAACCAACAATTATATGATCAATTAATCCTCGACAAAGGAGGAATGAATATACAATGGGAAAAAGTCTCTTCAACAAATAGTGTTGGGAAAACTGAACAGCTACATGCAAAAGAATGAAACTGGACCACTTTCTCACACCATACACAAAAATAAAATTCAAAATGGATTGAAGACCTAAATGTGAGATCTGAAACCATAAAAATCCTTGAAGAGAGCACAGGCAGTAATATGACATTGGCTGTAACAACATTTTTCTAGATATGCTTCCTGAGGCAAGGGAAATAAAAGCAGAAGTAAACTACTGGGACTACATCAAAATAAAGCTTCTGCACAGAAAAGGCAACAACCAACAAAACTAAAAAGCAACCTACAGAATGGTAGAAGATATTTGCAAATGACATATCCAATAAAGGGTTGGTATCCAAAATGTATAAAGAACTGATACAATCAATACCTAAAAAACAAATAATCCATAATCCAATTAAAAATGAACAGAAAACATGAACAGAATTTCTCCAAAGACATTCAGATGGCCAACAGGCACATGAAAAGATGCTCAACATCACTCATCATCAGGGAAATGCAAACCAAAACTACAATGAGATATCATCTCACACCTGTCAGAATGGCTAAAATCAAAAACACAAGAAACTAGTGTGGTGAGGATGCAGAGATGCACTGTTGGTGGGAATGCAAGCTGGTGCAGCCACTGTGGAAAACAGTATGGAGGTTCCTGAAAAAATTAAAACTAGAACTACCCTATGATCCAGGAATCACACTATTGGGTATTTACACCAAAAATACAAAAACACTAATTCAAAGGGATACACACACCCCATCTTTACTGTAGCATTATTTACAATAGCCAAACTATGGAGGCCGTGCATTTATAAATGAATGGATGAAGTGGTTTTAAGGCGACAGTTTACAGAAACACAGGCCACCTCAAGAAGCAAAAAAATCTTATTCGATAAATCATTTTACATTTATTTGCTCTCACTTGAGGTAAACATTTTAAACAGCTTCCAGGCTTACAATTTTAAACTCCATCTTCTAATCCATAAGCCTTTCTGTTTTAGAAAACGATTTTTCTCCAATTATCCCTCTTCCTGATACTGGTATTAGTTTCACTACCAGTTTTCTCATATATAAATGATACAACTAGATGACCTTTGAGATACTCTCAGAGATTACATAGTACCTCTCCCAAATAAACTACCTATGTCAACAAATTTTATTAAATTTATTTACATAATTTGATACCCGATATTCACTTTGCATAAAATATTCACTAGACATTTTTTAAAATTAAAACAGAATTTTAAGACTTAAAGTGACTTGTTCAACGTCAGCCATACTACTACCTCTTTTTAGTTTTATTTCACAAAATTTAGATATGAACCCCCCACAGTGTAGAAAGTTCCAGTTTAAGGCTAATTATTTCTTGGTAATTTCAGATTAAAAAATTTTGCAAGTCCATAGAGTGGAAGAAATCACAATACCTTTTATTTGTCTCTTTCCTTTTGTGCTTGGTTATTTCTTTTAAGGCATATGGAAAATGACTCATAAAATGGTGCTTGAAATCAATAAGATAATTCTTTCGAAGCCACGACTCCTATTAAAATAAGCGAATATTAGAAAATCTACAAGACACAATTATGTAAAAATAACCAAATTTAAGCAGAAATTTGACTACTTGTTAATATTCAACTATAAATTTACCATTATAATATACCTTTTGCTCATGATAGAAGATGTAAATAAATTTTAAAATCAGAATAAAATATTAGGGCATCCAATTCTCACCCATAGATCTTTTTGGTGCTTAGTAATTATCTTTACTTGCATTTTATCTACTGCTTAAGAGAAGAAAAAGGGAGAAAGTAAGATGTAAGAAAATTCTTAATTTGAACCACGAGTGCAATATTTGTAAAATATATCAGAAAGTCTTCTATGTAGTGTTCTATTTATACAATAATTCTATTTCCCAGCAATTCTATTATTTCTAATTAAAGGTATTTAACATTGTCACAAAGCAATGCACTTCTCTAAAATTCTTGCAGTATTCATAAATCTGTCTCTCTCTCCTACTTAAACACTAATTCCAGATTACAACACTCTTATTTCCTCCTATCCAGAGAACCAACCATTTCATTTTGCCAGGGATTAAAGGGTTTCTTGGGATGTGGGACTTGAGGTGTTTAAAATAGCTGGTCACCCAACGGCGCCTTAGTATCCTTTACTGGATTCTTCTTTTTGTGCTAATATATAATTGTATACTCAACATGCCCTTTTGGACTTCTAACAAGCACCTTAAACTACACATGAATAGGGGTGCCTGGGTTGTACAGTCGGTTAAGCGCCCAACTCTTGGTTTTGGCTCAGGTCATGACCTCATTGGTCATGGGACTGAGCCCCGCACTGGGGGGAGGGGGGGTCCGCACTCAGTGGGGGGGTCTACTTGGGTTTCTCTTTCCTTCTCACCCCCACCCCCCACACATTCTAAAATAAATAAATCTCAAAAAATTTAACACAAATAAACTGAACTCTCCCCACCAGCAGTCACACTGTCATTTGGACCATAACAAAGACATTATCCTTGCTTCTCTTTCCTTTGCTATGCACATCAGCAGTCCCACTGGCTTTATCAGAATCCAGCTGCTTCTCACAGCTTCGGTCACTAGTTACCATTCTACTCCAATCAACCCCTCTTACCTAGATTACTGCAATAGCCTCCCAACTGTCTCCCTACTTTTCCTCTTGCCCTCCTCAAAAGTCAATTCTCCACATAGCAGCCATGGTGATCTTTTAAAATATAAATCATGTTTCAAAATAATACAGGAAGGGAGAAAGGGAATAGTGTACATGTAGGGCAGGACTGGTCATCCACAGGATGGATGGTGTGAGGTTGGGCTCCACAGTTCTGCTAGAGCTGGATGCTGACCACAGGGAAGTTCACTAGTGTTCTATTTGCACATTCAACATATTAAAGTTAAATAAACATAATTCAAATCACCCCACTTCCCTGCTGCAAACCCTCCACTGTCTTTTCATCACACTCAGGTTAAAATCCAAACTTGTTACCATGGACCATAGGGTCCCACATGATCTGGCCACTGTCACTTTTTCTCACTCATCTTCTACCATTCTCCTAGCACCTCACTTGTACAGGCTTTCCTGTCATTCCTCAAATATGACAAATCTGTTCTCACTTCAGGGGCTTTACACTTGCTGTTTCCTATGCTTGGAAGGTTCTTCCCACAGGTCTTCACAAGACTTACTCCTTTAACTTCATTTAGTGCCATTCGAAAGTCATGAAACTATTTCTTGACCACCTATTTAAAATAGCTCCCCCTCATTCTGTTCCAGCACTTGTTCTCTCTTTACCCTGCTTTACATTCACCTTTCCTCTTAGCACTAACATTATGTATTTGTTTACATCCATCAACCCCTCAGAAGGTAAGAACTGTGAGGCAACCCTGCAATGATGAAATTGTTCTTCATCTGTGTTGTCTAATACAGCAGCCATTAGCCACATGTACCTACTGAACACTTAAAATGTGGCTAGTATGACTGAGGAACAGAATTTTAATTAACTTAAATAGCCACATTTATAGATGCTCAACAAATCCTTGATGCATGCTTGCATCTGACCATTCTTCACAAATTCTAATCTTCATGGGGAAAAGACATCAGCAATGAGATACATAAACTAAAAGTAGCATTAAAATATAAAGCTAAGACACAACACAATTTCTATAGTATTATAATACTGACCCTGAGACTATTAATACAAGACCCCAAAATCCAAAGTAAATTAAAAAGCTAATGTTAAATTGTATTTCATTTTTAAAACTAGCTATACATTAAGGATACACACAGTATATCAGAAATAAGCAACCTCAGTAAGGACGAGTGCTCAACCACTGCAAATAAGATTTAATGTACCTTGAGATTTCTTTTTAAAGCAAAGATCAGAGATTTCAGATTTCTAAAAAGGTTTTTTAAAAAAAAAACACTACTTAGGTGAAAACAAAGTTTCTCAACTGTGCAGCAAATATATAAATTTAGCGAAACCTAAAAGCAAACAGTTATCCTAAGACTGCGCCTAATCTAGATGCCAATTTAATATCAACAGGAGACCTACACATTTTCTGAGAGAAGAGCTACAATCCAGCTTGTGGGACACAATTTGCATTTAAGGCCAAGGAATGTCATTTCATCCCTCCTTTAAAGTTTGAGCTGTTACAGGTCACACACTATCTTAACTACTAAGCTATTAACTGAAAGTCAGTGAGAAAGGGGAACAGTGAGAATGGTAACAAAAAATAAATTATTGCATTTTAATGTTACCTTGTACAACTCACATACATATTTATACTTTGCCTCTAAAATAATGGATCTTACCTTATCCAGTTATTAGAGTTCAACATAACCCATTTGCCAAGGTAAATTAGAGAATTCTACCAGTGTATGCTTTTAAATACTATTTCAGTTTAATTAAACTTCCTTCAGTTCATTTGAATTTTAAACAGTAGCCCAATTTAGTATTCTACATTGCCTTCAACGGTCTATGCAAAACAGTCTTCTGAACTTAGTGTCCTGCATTAATGGACTGCTAATAAATATAGTCGTATTAGAAGAGCACAGAGTAGTTCCAAAGCATACAACTTTAAATATCCATAAAATTAAGGCAGTAGTTAGGTCCCTTGACAATGTTATATGAATGATAGTGGATGATCTAAAACTAGCATAATTAATGAATTTGCATTTGGTTCTACCATTCTATCTAGTTACAAATACTAATAAATGAATAACAATAATTACTCAGTGTTCACATGTCACCAAACACCAAAATGCTTGGAATCTTTATTTCTTAGCCTTCTAAAAATTAAGGAAAGACTAGTACTTAAGATTTATGTTGATATTAGCTTTACTTTCTATCCCAGGTTCAGATAAATCCATTCAACACTGCAAATAACACATACTTTTCTAAAAAGCTGTATGCATTACTACTGTCATACATCACACATTGCCATAAAAGACCGTAAGCTTTGCTTTCATAAAATCATACATCCTACCCCAACCCCGATCAATTTCTTGCCAATGTATGCAATGAATCATGAGACAGGCTCAAAATCGTAGTCAATAAAACGCCATGCTATTTGAAAAAGCAATTCATATAACAACCCTACAGATGATGGGTGATGGGTTAACAGTACTAGAGCAAGCTCTTAAAATACATACTTCAGTAAGATTCCATAATGCTTTTCAAAGTTATCAAGTACTACTTTTAATTTAACCCTGTCTTATTTTATGTGGCCTATTAACTCATTCTAAACTTTAGCTTGAAATAAAAAGAATTAAACAAAACCAAAAAAACTGCAGGCAGTTTTGTACATACGTAGAAAACTTCAAAGATTCACACCAGCCTAGTCAAAAGTCCTTCCTTGCAGGAATTCTAAAACCCAGATGCTTCAAGCTTTATTGTTCCTGCAGCTGCCCTTTTTAAGTGCACTATCATATTAATTTAACACCAATTAATCTCAGAGCTTGTTCCTCCTTACTTGCACCACAGACTATATAGTATATTCTCTATACTACAATACTTTAAAAATCTGCCACAATTCAATTCTCCCCCCAAACGGTAGATACAGTTAATCATCACGAAACACGTCTTTACTATCAGCTTTTCTAGTAAAAAACTGCTATACGCTTAGAATCTTAGGTTAATTTCACTAACACCATACCTATGACTACAGCTTACCTACATGTTGTAAAGGTAAGTTTTACAAATGTTTTCTGATCTTATATCCCTTACCAAGAGAAAACAAAAGAGCACGCACTAATCAAGTCTGTATGTAGCTTCTTCTCTAAATCATAGTATGGTTATGAGATCTTCACTGTGGTCCATTTCTGCTAAAATTGGCAATGTGGCACACGCTGGAAGAAAGTACTTAATAAGCAACATTTTTTATCCCATAAAAGGCCTCCAGAAAGTAAAATGTTCCTACATAATCAATCTGCCATAAATACACTGTAACACTACTGTGAATTGTATCTAATAAAAGAAAATGGAATCAAGCTCACAAAAAAAAAGAAAAAAAAAAGGGAAAGGAAAAGGAAAGGAAAAGGAAAAAGAAAAATCAAGTTCATTAAGTTATGCATTACACAGGGCACCTGGGTGGCTAAGTCGATTTAGCACCCAACCCTGATTTCAGCTCAGGTCATGAATTCAGGGTTGTGGGATTGAGTCCTGCACCAGGCTCCACGCTCAGCACTGAATCTGCTTGAGATTCCCTTTCTTTCGCTCCTCCCCCCCTGGGTATTGTTCCAGCAGAATGTCCAAAAAATAAATAAACAAAATCTTCAGAAAAAAGTTATGCATTTCACTTAAAGAAATTAAAAATATTCAGAGACTCTCACATTTTTAATTTGCATTTTAGGGCAAAAGCAAGAAACAAGTTCATAGTTACACCATGCGAATTTTTAGAAAATGCATAACCAATAAGTAGTAATATACTGATTTCTAATCCACCCATTTATGATAAAAGACATTATGATAAAAGACAATAACCCATTAAGTTCTCACCAATTTATGAGTTTCATCATGTTGTTTAGAGAGTTTCCACAGAAGGGAAATAATATTAAGAACTTGCTGCATAACCTGCAGAGGTTCTCGTTCTATACCATTTCCAACAGAAGCAGCTAGTTGGGGAGGCACAGCTTCAATCCAGCATTCAATTAGCAATGGAATTATTATCTCAATAAATCCTTTCAAGTTTTCAGTAGATGAGAGGCCTTCATCCACACTGCCCAGTCCTCCAACCAGGTACCTAATAAGGAAGGGTAAGAACGAAAAAAAAAAAATTAATGATTAAAAAATATTATTCCTTGTTTAATTTAAATATTAAGTGTAAAGTACCAGTAAAAATGAAGTTCCCTGAATTGATAATTACACTGATCAAGACTAGTAAGAAAATAAAATTCTACGATCACAAAGCCAAGAAAAACTATCAAGTTTTACTTCTCATTAGGCTTTGCTAGAAATGAAAAAATTAATTACTTTCAAATGACTCCTCCCATCAGTAAATAAAATCAAATCATGAGTAACTACATGAAAACTATAAAAGACAACTGCATATCTTCCCACCATTAGTCATCAATGGTCAGCAGTTAAAATTCAATACAGGAAAACTGAGTGTGGACATAACTGAAATCCTTCTTACCGTAGCCTGAACTGTGAACTGACATTTGGCTGTGAACCCCCATTTTCATAAACCTGGATGTGCTGCTGGTCGTTGGCATGTTCCTTCCAGTTGATAAAAATGGAGTTGCTAGTGGCATGGGGATTTTCTTTTTGTTCCTGAAGTCCTTCACTTTCTCTCAACCTACTGGATCCATCTGCCAAGGCCTGAAGGAATTTACTGAGTCTCACTAAGACTTTCAGCCTCCACTGCTGAGAAGTGAGTCTCCGATTAGGATTTACAGAAAGTATCCAGGACTGGGATCTGTCTCTATTTATCAGTCCTTTAGACGGCTGCTGATGAGAAATAAGTTCTACAAAATTCTTAAGCAATATACTGCTACGGCCAGTAATTAAGGCTGGGTATTGTTCCAGCAGAATGTCCAAAACTTTTAAAGAGTCCTCCTGAATTCCTTCAGTAATGTGAGTCATGGCACTAGAGAGATGGGCACTTACCAAAGGAAAAAATGGAGAAATTTGTTCAGCTCGTATTTTGGGGGCCAGGAATTGAAGAAGTTGAACTGCTGCTAATCGTACATTAGCATCTTTATCTGTAAACACAGCAGTCACTTCACTTAATATGTTTGAAAGGTGTGCATCAATTATAAATGGGTACTGAGACAAAAGGTCTTTAAGTCCAAGAAGAGCACTTTGTTTAACCCCAGCATTGTAGTGATGCATCTGTGACAGCAAATCCTAAAAATAAAAATACAGGATTTAGGTACATATGCATTTATAACATTTTCAAATAAACATGCTAACTAAAGCTATAAACTATAAACTGACACTCCTTGGGGAAACTGCTTCAGTAAGTATTATTCTAAATGTTACCAGCTTCTACTAAGAACAGAAACATTGTTTTATCTTTAAAATAGGGGCGCCTACGTGGCTCAGGTCATGATCTCAGGCTCCTGGCATGGAGCCTCGCATGGCATTGGGCTCCCTGCTCAGTGGGGAGCCTGATTCTCCCTCTCTCTCTGCTGCTCCTCCTGCTTGTGCACTCTCTCTAATAAATAAAATCTTTAAAAATAAAATAGATTTAGCTTAATAAAAAATTACACACTTTTTGGTTAGAATTTTCTTTTTGAAATTGACCTGTATGAAGGCTTAGGCATGCTATCATTTAAAGTGACAGCAATCACCACCACTATTTAAAGACCTACTATATATCAAACACACGGTAGGTGCATTTATATACTCCTAATTTCACAGGACTGTTCTGCCTATTTTAAATGGTCTTTCAGGGTGTGTGTGCATATCCTGAATATAGCATTTGACAAATTTATTTGTGGAATAATTTATATAATTTGTGAAAAAAACAACTTCAAATACCATTTCAATATTATTTAAACTTCAGAGCTTAAAAGCAAAACTAGAAAATGTTTATCCTCACAAAGACTTGTTCAAAAATTTTCATAACAGCATTACACATAAGAGTCAAAAAATGGCAACAAACTGTGTGGGGAATGGGCTAGGTGGGTGATGGGTATTAAAGACGGCACTTGTGATGAGCCCTGGGTGTTGTATGTAGTGATAAATCACTGAATTCTACTCCAGAAACCAATATTGCACTACATGTTAACTAACAAAATTTAAATTAAAAAAAAAAGTGGAAACAGCCAAATGACCATCAACTGGTATCTGATAAAATGTGACATAACCATGCACTGGAATACTATTCAACAATACAAAGGAATGAAGTACTGTTCTTACAGATATGCTATAACATGGATGCACCTCAAAAACATGCTCAGTAAAAGACTAATAACAAAAGAGCACATATCATATTGTTCCATTTATATTAAGTGACCAGAATAAGCAAATCTATACAGACAGAAGGTAGATTAGTGGCTGCCTAGAGCAAGCAGAAAAGAATGGGGAGTGACTTCTAATAAGTATAGGTTTCTTTATGGCATGATTAATATGTTCTAAAATTAGATTATGGTGATAGTAGCATAACTCCATAAATATATTAAAAACTACAAAATGGTACATTTTAAGTAGGCTCCACGCTGGGCATGGAGCCCAATGCAGGGCCTGAACTCACAACCCTGAGACCAAGACCTGAGCTGAGATCAACAGTCAGACTTAACCAACTGAGCCACCCAGGCACCCCTAGAATGGCACACTCTAACTGGGTGAATTTTATTATGCATGAGTTACATTTCAATAAAGCTGTCAAAATTTTAAGCAAAACTATTGCTCAAACCTTAATTAACTTCACACATTTACAACGAACCTAAGTCATGTGTTATGTATGGGTTCAAAAATGAGTAAGACAAGATCTTCATGAACTATAAAAACAGCTAGAAAACTGTCACATCAAAAACTTGATACATCAAAAAGTTACACAAGAATTATTTCCAGATCATATATTAAATCATCAAATAGGTATACAATGAAGAAATCACTGTGGGTTTAGTTGAGCAAGTCTTTCTAGAGGTGGGAAAGCTACAGTGGCAACTCAGATTTGGTTAACAAATTCCAATCATCAGCCACCCATAAATCCTGAGAATTAAAACAAATTTCACAAAAATTATTCTAGATGATTTCAAAGAAAATGTTATTTTATCAAAACAGTATTTAAGATTTACCTTAATGTTAAGTTTTCTATTGTTTGTTGGAAGAGTTCCATCTTCTTTGAGTTGCTCAGGCAGATGTATAGTCTTGGTTTTAAAGTTTGTAACAGTAGCATTTTCTAACTTGGGTTTCTTTTTACCAACTTTTAGTTTTACTTTTTGAAAATCATCTTGGCGTTTTCTTTTTTTGGTCATTCTTGAGTGCTTTAGTGAAAAGAATTTTAAAACAATGGGTAAAAAAAGATAAATTCAAAAAAATAAAGTGTTTTCCAACATTTACATTACTCTAAAATATATTTCAAAGATAACGAAGAATCAGGACCAACAAGAACCATGCCAAAGGATCAAAGCATTAAATGGAAAATACCTTTACCAAGAGGTATACCTCCGTCAAAAGCTATTGTAAAGAGAGTCATCAACAATAAGGCAACAGTCCTGCCACAGGTTTGTCAAGGGTTTTTAGCCAAGGAACCTTTGTCAAACAATTGTGTTAAATGGAAACTTTTTGAAATAACGTCCCACCCAGGGTTTGGGGGGAATGGGGGGGGTGCAGCACATAGATTGCTAGCGATACACCCTGTATCTGCTCCTGGTCCCTGAAAGTCCCTGAGGAACCTCTACAAACAAAGTTTTTTAATGCAGCCTGTAACAGAAAAAGTTTCATGAACCTAAGCTGACCCTTGAAAAAAGTGTAAGATTCAGAGATATGCAGCAAGGAGAGTTAATGAGCACTTCAAGAGTAAGGAAAACAGGGTATAGATCAGGACTAGAGAATAAGCCTAGTATAGGCAAAAATGAGATAGCAGCATTTTGAACACCAGGATAGGTTCAGATTAGATATAAACAGAAAACAGTATCCAAAAGCAGGAAAAAAAAAAAAAGCAGTATAAAAGGAAATACAGCCTAACAGAGGGGTAAGGAACAAAGACCAGCTAAGCCACTGTTGTAATAAATAACATGAGCATGAACATGTCATCTTGTACTTCCCCCTCTACACCACATTCTTTCAATTTACATCCAACTCTTCCCACTTACACACAAAATCTTTGATCTTTGCCTCCTACCCATTCCAAGGCCACTTCTTAAATCCTTAAGACTTCTACCCTAGACTGCTTATTAGTTTCCCCCATCAATATGCTTGCCTTGTTTCTAGTGCCTACTCCAGGCCCATTTGCTGGAGTCACAAGAGAGCTCTTCCTCAACACGTATCTGACCAAGGCTCAGAAGTTTTCAGCTGTTCCTTTACTCCCTTAGAGTAAAAACTCCATAGCTTGACATATCACATCCTTCCTAACGTCCTCTCCAGCTTTACCTTCCCACAAGCTAACATCTACCTAAAAAATAGCCTCCTATACCTGGAACCAGTTCAACTCTCGAAACCTTTTCCAACACGCTGCAAAATAATGAATTCTGCTTGCCACTGTACACACACTGCAATAGGTAAATACCTCTGAAATAAATAAACTACTTATGGTCTATCATAATTATCCTATGCCCACATACTTTTTTTTTTTTAAGTCACAATACTATAAAGCAGAGTCTAAAAAACTTGAGTAAAATGAAGGTTTACATTTATTGTGAAATAAAATAGCTTGTGCAAGACCAAGCAGCTCAAGTTCCAGGAATCCAGAGGCCAATCGCCTTAACATTATATCCAAATTCACATGATTTCAAGGTTTTAAGACATTAGCCCCTTGAGCTAAGTAGGATTTGGCTACATAGGTTAAGAGCAGATTCTAGAGCCAGACTGATTCAGTTCTTATCCAGACTGCCACTTTCTAGCTGTAGTTAAAACTGTGCCTCAGTTTTTATCCACAAAATAAGGATAATAATACTGACATCATATAGTTATTACGAGCTAAGATTAATGCGGAGCAAATGAGTTCCTGTTTGTAAAACACTGGGAACTTCACCTGGGACTGTCAAATATGTATAAGCACAAACATGTATATTTTCTTAAAGTCTCAGGACCAGCACATATCAAGCACAGTACCAAATGCCTTATGTACATCAGCATTCAATTTTCACAAAACCATGTGAGGAAGGTGGTACTAAACCCATTTTAAAGATGAGACTCAGAAAGATTTGTCAGACCTGTATTAGGGAGCTGAAAAGGGACTTAAGAGCTCTGCAAAACCAGCTTTATGCTATACGACTGGATTTAAGGTGAGGATTGCAAACCTGAGTGGCAAAATGGTTTCTTATCTCACTTATACCAATTCCAAGTTTTCATCCCACCCACACCTCTAGTTACTGTAGTTTTTTTAAAAAAATGGGCAAGCAAAACTTAAAAAGAATACTCACATGGCCTCTTTCAATAAAAAAAATTTTCATTAATTAAACAAGCACACTTTGTGAGCTTTCCCTACATTTTTATTACTAGCTAGTACCAGAGATGAAAATGGTACAAGACAAAAACCAAATGAATTAATCCCAACTCACCAATCCTCTATGCTACCTTTAGCCACTAACTACCTGACCCGTGTCCAACATACAGCCTGTCAAGTTTATGTCATATTATCCATCACTCTGTATTAGCCACACTAATTTCCCCATTAGGAAAACTAAGAGGTCTGATCGCCATTCCTTAACTTTTAAAGCTGGTATTATTATTTTAGGGTACACAGAAAACATTTTTATACTAGGAACTCTTAAAGTTCTATTACCAATTTGTTATTTTCACTTTAAAATAAAAGATTTTCAGGGGCACCGGGCTGGCTCACCCAGCTGCAACTCTGGATCTCAGGGTCATGAATCTAAGCCCCACGTTGGATGTGGAGAGGACTTAAAAATAAAGTCTTTTAAAATAACTAAAATAAAAAGAAATAAAATACAGATTTTCATAGCACAGCAAATCAAATAGTTTGACTAAGCCACTTTAACAGTAGCCGGTTTTGAACAGAAGGTACAAACTCCAGCCTCAGGGGCTGAACTTTCAGATCACTGGACCTCCTATATGGATGAGCCCCTAAAGTTTTAAAACTGAATTTCATATATTCCAACTGCAAGTCTCCTAACTGCAACACAAGGGAGAAGCTAGTGTCAGAATTTCGACCGAATCAAATTCCAGCTAGTTTGTCTGCCACTCCATTACCCTAATTTCCAACTTCTTTAAAAAACATTAATAATGCATACAGCAGTTTTCCTTTGATAATCTCCTCGCCAACCCCTTACTCTCACGAGTTCCTCCCAACTCTACAGAGGGGACCAATCAGAGAAACAAGACTTGTAAGAAAGTAAATGCCCCAGAGGGGCGAAACAGAGAACCGACGACGCCGCTCTGCTCCGTACAGCCCGCTTAACCCCCCACACCTGGACGGCGACAGGGCCGAATAGGAGACGCCCGCTCATCCCCACCGCCCGTCTTGATCCAGCATCCCACAAGTGAAGGGTCCGTAAACGGTAAGAACTATCGTTCCTTCTACTCCTGCGGACGGTGGTCAGGACCACAGTCGGAGAAGCGGGGCCCAAATCAAGGCACACCGGCCTAAAAGTCTCTCGGACGCTAAACCGCGCGAACCAGCCCAGTCACTTGAAGCGCTTCAAACGCCCGCGGGGCGCCCCGCCCCCGCACTGCCCCACTCCGCACTAAGGCCCCGCTTCGCAGCGGAGCCCCGGGACGGCCTCCGGCGCGGGCAGACCGGCCACAGCCGGCCCGGCCCGCCTGGGCCGCGGACCGGGGGGCGAGGGCCCCGCGCGCCGTCCCGCGCCCCGGGAGGGCCCGGCCCGACGGGCGGCGGCCGCTCACCTGAGGGCCCGGTCGGGACCGGGGCGCGGAGGCAGAGAAAAAGAGCGTTCGAGCAGAAGCCCACGGGGCGACGGCGTGCGCCACCGGCCTCAGCCTCTCGCTCCCGGAGCGTGTTTTCAAATCCCCTCGTCCTCACGCGGCCGCGTCTCCTTCCGCCGCCCGGAAATCAGGGCCCCTCCCCCGCCGCGCCGCGCTCACGTGACCGCGGCCCGCAGCCGCGCGCAGCCGGGGAGGCGGGAGTGGGAGCGGTAGGCCCCGCCCCCAGGAGGAGGGGGCCCGCCGGAAGCCCCCCGCGCTCCGGGAAGCCGAGGGGGGAGAGCGCAGGATCAGAGGACAAAGCTTAGTCCTAAGTCCGGCCCTGAACTTCCTGGGCGTGCTTGGTGGGGGGGGGGGGGGGTGTCGTCCTGGTTACAGCTGCTTGAGAGCATGCCTTTTCTCCCCTCGTTAAGACCACAGTTCCTCAGACCTGAACAATTAACAGATGTTGAACTGAATTGGGAAAGGGAAAAGTTTCGGACTGCTAGGACCATAGAATTCCTGAGGACTTTAACCTGGATGGAGCAGTTAAGAATTACTTGACAGAGGGCAAAATACACCTAGTAGCTAAAGCCTGAAAGTCTTAGTCGAGGATTTTCCCTGGTATTTCAGTATCTCAGCACTAAGATTCCTACTGCTGAAATTAAGTGGGCACAGGGAAGTGAAAGGAGAAACTGAATGCCTAGAAAGGGGCTGAGAAAGCAAGGAGAATGGTTCTTTGAAAGATACCCTTGCCAAAGACTGGCAGGTGGGGTGGAGGAAAGGCGTATGAATTTGAAACCTTGATTGAAATTTGTCTCTACAGCTTATCAGATATAAGACATTAAAGCTGACAACCATATGAGCCTCAGTTTATGAGCAGAGACACAAGCACTGGGACTAAGAACATTCCTGTTCTATGACCAGAGAAAAAACAGACCCAGATACCCACCTCTCTCTTCCCTGACAACACAGCCGTGCTACCACAATCTGCCTCGAATCCACCATAAACAAACATTTGGGAGTCATCAGCATTATATGGTATTACATGGTATTAAAAGTTATGAGACTGGATCAGAAGAGGAAAGGTTTATTACTAGCCAGACATGTCCTCTAAACTCCAGATTCCTAACTAACCGTTTATTCAACATTTCCTTTGGACATCCTATTTACATCTATCTCAAGTGAACATGGCCCTAATGGAACTCCTGATTTTTCTCCTGAAATTTATTCCTGCTACAGCTCCTTCATCTCAAATAGCGATTTCATCCTTCTGGTTATTCAGGCCAAAAACCCAAAGAAAGTCTTCTTCCATGTCACACATTTAACTCATCAGGAGATTCTGATCACATCAAATGTTTCCTGACTTCCACCACTTGACCCCACTTCCTTTGTTATCATCATGGTCCAAGCCATCTCATGATCACAATGGAAAACCTCTGAATGGGTTTCCCACTTCCATCATTGCACTGTAATGTCTTCCCCCTGCAGTCTAACATCAGCAGAGCAGCTGTGTGATTAATTTAAAATCTAAGTCAGATCAGGTCACACTTTGGCTCAAAACCCCTCAAAAACTCCCCATTTCATTTGGAATAAAGCTGGAATCCTTATCATGGTCTCAAGATCTGCCATATTCTGACATCACTGAACCTCTGGACAATCCTTGTACGACTCTTTCCTTTTTCCCTCTGCTCCAACCACCCTTGCTTCTTTCCTGCAGCAAGGTGGCCGGGGGGGGGGGGGGGGTGATGTAGGTGACAGAAGTGCTTGGCCTGCCCAAAGGAAGTAGCGAGTCTTCAGCCCACTATTGCCATGAAGAAATGCAAATCTCATGCTCAAGAAAAAAGGAAAACAGAAAATAAGAAATCTGATCTTTAAATATTGGTGAACAAGTACCTTTTTCCCCCCCTATTTTTAAAACACTGGAGCGCCTGGCTGGTTCAGTCAGTAGAACTTGCGACTCTTGATGTTGAAGTTGTGAATCCAAGCCCCACCTTGGGTGTTAAGATAACTTAAAAATAAAATCTAAAAGGGGTGCCTGGGTGGCTCAGTCAATTAAGCATCCTACTTTTGATTTCTGCTCAGGTCATAATCTTGGGGTTGTGAGATCGAGCCCCAAATCGGGTCCTGCATCAGGCTCTATGCTCAGCAAAGAGTCTGCATCTCTGCTTCTCCCTCTGCCCCTCCCCCTGCTCACTCGCTTGCTCTTCTCTCACTCTCTCTCAAATAAATAAATAAATCTTTAAAAAAAAAAACAGATAAAATTCCTAGAACTGAATAAGAAATCAGATTAGAATAGTCAATACCCTACAAATGTCAATTCTCCCAAAATGTATTGGTAAATTGAATGAGATCCCAATAAATAAAAACTCAACAGAGTTGGGGTGTTTTCCTAGATACACAGGCTGATTAAAATTTGAACATGAAAAAAACCTAAAAATAGACAAGAAAATTTTGAAAAAGAAATGCGGTGAGGAGGAACCAGCCCTATTAGATATAGACACATTCTAAAACCTCAGTAATTTAAAATGTGGGTTTTGGCATATGAACAGACAAACCAATGGAACAAAATACAAAGTCCAGAAATAGAAGCATATAAAAATAAGAATTTAGTGCATTAAAGTCAGTACCTCCTATCAATAGTATAAAGATAAATTATTTGCACAAATAGGGAGCCATTTGGAAAAAGATGAAGTTGGGTTCATACTTTACATATTATATTTGAAGATGTAAATTCAAAAAACAAATCCATAAAAATCTCAGAAAACAAAATTATTTTATGATTTTGACCCTGTACTAGGACTTAAAATCTAAATACCAGAGGGAAAAGTTTTAAAAATTTGATTGCAGGCTTTTCCCATAACTTTCAAAAATCTTCTGTATAACCCCCCCACACACACACACACACACAAGAGGAAATAAAAAGTAAAATCAAAAGGCAAATAACAAATTTGGGAACATTTGCAACTCATATCACAAGTAAAGGATTAATTTTCTTAATATACAAAGAACTTCTAGGAACAAGAAATGATCAAGTACTTGATAGGAGATACTTATTTCCAAACAGTTTGTAGAAAAAGAAATATAAATCACCCTCACATAAAAGATATTAAAGCTGACTCACGATAAGATAAATGCAAATTAAAAGATAATTTTTCTTACTTTTTAAGATGATCAAAATTCAAAAGTTGAAGCAGCCCTCTTACATTTTGTTGGTAGAAGTATGAACTACAAAAGATGTATTTGCAAGAATTAAATTTAGCTAGGAGTAACAGTAAAACACACAAAAAAATAAATTAGTTTCTCACATTAAAGTCAAGAAGCTAATTCGTCACATGAAAATCAAAATATAGGCAGGCTAGGCATGAGGTGTCTGCTCCAGGAAGTTCTCAAACATCCAAGCTGCTTCTCTATTGTTTCTCCATTCCCAAGGTCACCTCATAGTTCAAGATAGCTGTTCTAGCTCCAGCCATCACGCCCACATTTTAGTCAGCAGATTAAAGAAAAGGAAGGAGAAGGACATGGTCTCCCCATTTGAGGAGACTTCTTAGAAGTTATATATAGCAATTCTGCTTACACCCATCCTTCTGGCAGAACTCAGACTGTATCTAACTAACTGTATAGGAACTAAGAAATATAAGAGGTTTTTTGTAAGTAGTAAAAACCTCTGCCATAAATACGATTTCATGAAATTTTTGTTTTAAATTTATATAAACATGTATACTCATTGACAAAGCAAAATACATTCTTATGGTGGGTCTTAGTTTTTTAAACTTTGAAAACTAAATGAGACAACATAATGATTCAAGAACACAGGAAGAAAATAGGCATGACTATTCTTCTGACCTACAAGGAAAAGTCTTTTCAAAGCCTAAGAACAGAGAAGAAAAATCATGAGGGATGAAGTGGTGAATTTGAACTACATAAAAATTTTAAAGTTCTATGTCAAAAAATATTTTAAACAAAACCAGTAGGAAAAAGATAGGTTAGGTAATAAATGCTGTTAGGACAATTGGTGAGCCATTTTTTAAAGGGAGAAAAAAACTGGCCTCCATAAAATTCCTAACATCAAAATCTTGACGTGCAAAAAAATCTAAAGGAAAAGATTGAAATATTCGACAATAACATTCGGGGGCCAGTCAGGAAACAGAAACCATGTCAGCTATTCTTACAGAGAGAATTTAATAGAAAGAATTATTAACCATGTACTCAAGAAAAAAAAGGAAAAAAAAAAAGACAGAGCATCTGAGATAGCACAAAGGAATAACTGCAGGAAATAGCCATTTTCCCAAGGGCTGGGCAAACAAAGGAAGGAGTGGGGATTAGTAAAATTTAGAAGGTTGTAGATGGGGCCGTCAGAGGTGGGCTGGACATAATACATCCAGAGAGTTGGGGGGTACCAGCTGGCTGGTATCTCTGAGGTGGTACAGTGAGGCTGCTTGGGTAAGTATCGGAAAAACTGCAAAGTGGAAAAAGGCTCTGGAAGTTGCCACTGGGTGAAGACTCATTGCTGCAGTGCTATTGACAAGAAGGAAGAACAAACAAGAGTAAGTGAGTCCCTTCCTCCTCCTCTATCCTTCCAGTCTCCCTGTCCTGCCTTCTGTTGGCAGAGTCTAGCAGGGAGCCGGCTAGCAGAGTGCAAACGTGATTTGCAGAGTCCCAGATGCAGAAAGACAGAGCCCAATATAGAAGGGGTGAGTCTGAAGCAAGAGAGGAGTGCTTAATAATCAGAACTACAACTTTACAACAATTTTAAACAACTAAATGAAATAACAGAAACATCAGGAAAAAATTAGTACAATACATATGTAATTTAGGGGTTGAGGAGACTTTCTTTGAAAAGATAAGAAACCTAGAAGCCATATAGACAGAGTTCACAACATTAAAAAAAATTAATGAGATATGGCAAATGATACTATAAGCATAGACATAGACAAAAGGCAAAAAATAGCTTAAGGGAAAGATCTGCAACACATTTGAAAGACAAGTGATTAATATCTGCAATATACAAGGAGCTTTTACAAATTATTGAGAAAATAACAAAAACAATGCAGTGGGGGAAAAGGCCTCAAGCTATGAATAGCAGTTCACACATAAAAAATTCAAATGATCAATAAACTTTGCAAGCCTGCTCAACTTCCCAATTGTCAGGGAAATGTAAATTAATATAACAGTGGGCTATAACTTCTCACCAAATTCACAACAATTATAAACCAATATAACACCTACTGCTGGTAGGGATGCAAGGAAAAGTGTGTTCTCATCCTTTGCTGCTGGAAATGTAAAATAACGATGCCATTTTGGGAAGAAGTCTGAAAATATCTAAACAAAGTTTTCTTTAAATTGATATTCTTTCAATCTAGTGATCCCATCCCCTGAGAATTTATCGCATAGATATAAAAGCATCAATCCAAAGTATATAGAAGATATTTATTTCAACAATATTTGAGTAGCAAACCATTGGGAAGAAAATGGATATATGGAGCACCTGCCTGGCTCAGTCAGCGGGGTCGTAAATTCAAGCCCTGCATTGGGCATGGAGGAAGGAAGGAAGGAAGGAAGGAAGGAAGGAAGGAAGGAAGGAAGGAAGGAAAGAAAAGAAAGAAAAAGAAGAAAGGAGGAAGGAAGGAAAGGAAGGAAAGGGAGGAAGGGAAGGGAGGAAGGGAGGAAGAGGATATGGATCAACAGGGGAATGATTTAATAAACTGTGATATACTGACTATTGTGGAGCTATCAAAAGGACTGAGTTCCATCTATATCAGTAGTTTGTTTGAAGAGATTCCTCCCCCCAATGTATTTTCAAGTGAAAATAACAACCTACATGAAAGTATATATAATCTAATCACATTGTTATGAAATAAACCAAATATGCATATATCTGGGGTTTTTTGGTGTTTTTGTTTTTGTTTTTAAGTAGGCCCCACACCAAGTGTGGAGCCCAATGCAGGGCTTGAACTCACAGCACTGAGATCAGGACCTGAGCTGAGATCAAGAGTTGGACACTTAACCGTTGGAGCCACCCAGGCACCCCCAAAAATGCAGTATTTGTATGTGACCATGTAAACATGGAAAAGTAACAGGTCGGGAAGTTATTAATTACCTGGGAGAGAAGTAGAGAGGGATGTGTAAATAGCACAGATGATTGAAAAATGGTTACCAAAATTAAAATAAATATTTAATACCTTAATGCTAAGTATTGTATTTTTATTTTAAAATAATACATTTTCAAAACCAGGAAATCGAAGTTGGTACAGTAGTATTAACTCAGGTACAGATCGCATTTGGATTTGATCAGTTTTTATAACAAGCACTGATTTTTTATAACTTTATTAAAAGTATAATTGATACACAAAAACCTGCACATATTTAATGTATACAATGTGATGAGTTTGGACATACGTCTGTACTTGTGATACCATCACCACAAATCAAGGTAATAAACACATCCGTCACCTCTGAAAGTTTCCTTGTGCCCCTTTGCTTTAAAAAGAAAAAAACTAGGGACACCTGGGTGGCACAGCGGTTAAGCGTCTGCCTTTGGCTCAGGGCGTGATCCCAGGGTTATGGGATCGAGCCCCACATCAGGCTCCTCTGCTATGAGCCTGCTTCTTCCTCTCCCACTCCCCCTGCTTGTGTTCCCTCTCTCGCTGGCTGTCTCTATCCTGTCGAATAAATAGATAAATAAAATATTTTTAAAAAATAAAAATAAAAAATGAAAAAGAAAAAAACTAAAATTTCTAGTATAGATCACTTAACATGATATCTACCCTCTTAAGTGTTTAAGTGCACCAACACCATATTACTAGCTATACACACTCTGTCCTACAGGAGAGGTCTAGAACTCACGGACCTTGCATAACTGTAAATTTATACCCATCGAGCATCAACTTCCATCTCCCTGTCCCCTGACAATCACCATTCTATTTTCTGCTTCTCTAAGTTTGACTATTTCAAATACCTCATGTAAGTAGAATCATACATTATTTGTCCAAGCATTGATTTTTAAATGCATGCTTGACCATTTCCCAAAACTTGAGACATTAATAAACTCTCTAATAACATACCCTTAAATTCCATGACAAGGTTCTGAAGAAGACTAATCTTAAGCAGTAGGGTTAAATTGCCACCTTGCAGATCCTACACGTATCTAGTCACTGCAAATATTTTCCCACACCAGGCTATCACTTTGTCCCTCCCAGCAATTCTTTTAAGCACGAAAAGTTTGACAATTTCCACAGCTAGAGAGTGAAAAAAGGGTTCTGTTGGGATTCAGACGAGCATCCTTGAACCCACAAGGAAAGTCAGAAGGCTGATATTTGTATCTCCAAGGGTAATGCTCAGAGGATTAACACGGATACAGTTTTAATCTATTGAAATAGCGATCCCAGTAGCTCCCAGTTGACTATCGGCCCTGAAAAAACTAAGGCACAAGAACATACATATCTAGTCAACCATAAAGTTAAGCTCTGAATCCACATTTCAAAACCCCTAAGTTTAGAGGGAAAGAAATCAGATAACTTTCCTTATAATAGCCAGTTAAAGGAAACTTTAAAATCACAAAATGGTAGTCACAGAGCCTGGGACATTATTGCTAAGATAACATTCCTTAGAGCAGCATTGTGCAATTAGCATATTATATTTATAGTCAGAAATTTACTTTAAAAAACTTCAAAATTTTTAGAACATTAAATAGCACACACGCGCGCATACACACACACACACACACACACACACACACACACAGCTACTCTGTAGTTACCACTAATTCCTGAAAATAACAGGTGAATAAACAGGAGACCCACAAAGTACTTCGATAATTTTCCACAGTTTTGAAATTCCAACAGATTAATTTTTAATTTTCTCACATGTGAGCAATTGCTTTTTCTTACTTCAGTGCATTTTATAAAATAACAAACCTTGCATTTTCTTACTGTATTTATAGTAGATACATTCCTAATTCATATTACAAACATAGAATACAAACACATTAAATATGTGAGAATAGTAAAGATATACAGGAAACAGGCATTCTCCTCTGTGGAAGGAATGAAATGCTGGTTTTGAGGAAGACACTTAAGTATGTAGGAAGAAGCTATGAAGCTGTTTATGCCTTAGACTTCCATTACTAAGAGTCTATTTTGAAGAAATAACCAGATACATAAAGATTTATGTCTAAGAAATTTACTAGAATGTTGATCTCATCAATGTTTAAAGAGTGAAAAATCAGAAAGTCTGAATGTCCAGCAGTCAGTGAATATGTTTATGAAGTATGGCAAATCTTTAAGAAAAAATACACTAAAGCCTCTAAAAACAGTATTTTTAAAAAGATTGACTTATTTATTTTGAAAGAGCATGCAGCGGGGAGGGCCAGAGGGAGAGGGAGAGAGAGTCTCACGCAGACTCCACACTGAGAGCAGAGCCAAAAGCAGGGCTTGATCTCACGGCCCTGAGATCACTACTTGAGCCAAAACCAAAAGTCAGACACTTAACCAACTGTCCACCCAGGTACCCCTAAAAACAGTGTTTTTAAAGAATATTTAAGGATCGGGGGAACTCTTCAGTGGACAAATCACCATTTTGCTACTCTTAGTAAACAAATGGATCTAGGCAATGACCATCAATAGCTGCTTAAATCACAGAGAGTGAAACAGACATTATGTACCTTCTTTTTTCTTTTTAAGGTTTTATTTTCAAGCAATTGCTACACCCAACATGAGGTTGAACTCAGAATCCTGAGATCAAGAGTCATATGTTCCACCGACTGAGCCAGCCAGATGCCCCCAGACATTATGTACCTTCTTATGAAAGTACACAATACTACCCTTTAAAAAGTCTTGCCAAAAAATGTAGAAGTGAATCCGATCAAGCCTAAATCTAACAATTTCTGGAAACTAAAAGCAGAAGAACATATTAACTACACTAGAGCAATGCAATCAGCACAATCTGGATGTGAAAAATTCAACGAGACAAACAACCTGGTTTTTGATAACAAAGGTTGTTTTCAAAGAATGAAAGGAGACTGATTAGGAAACTATAGATTAAGAGAATTTTAAGTGATATATCAACCAATTGTAATGTATGGACTTTCCAAGGATATCTATTCAAATAAACAAACTGTAAATTATATATATATGGCAATCAGAAATATGAACACTAGAAATTTTATAATATTAAGAAATCATGGATAATAATAAAGGAATTTTAATTATCTTGAAATAGAGCTCTATCTTAACAAATGAAAATGAAAACACAATGGTCCAAAATCTTCAGGATACAGAGAAAGCAGTTCTAAGAGGGAAGTGTATAGCAATACAGGCCTATCTCAAGAGATAAGAGAAAACTCAAATAAACAATCTAACCTTAGACCTAGAGGAACTAGAAAAAGAACAAACAAAGCCCAAGGTAAGTAGAAAGAAGGAAATAATAAAGATCAGAGCCGAAATAAGTGACATAGAGGCTAAAAAGACAATAGAAAAAAGAAGACACCTGGGTGGCTCAGTTGATTTGATTATCTGACTCTTGATTTCAGCTCAGGTCATGATCTCAGAGTCATGGGATCAAGCCCTGTGTCAGGCTCTGCACTCAGTGGGGAGTCTGCTTGGGATTCTCTCTCTTCCTCTGCCCCTCCCCCCACCCCACCCCCACCCCACCCCCGTGCACATGGGGGTGCATGCACGCACTCTCTCTCTCTCAAATAAAAAAGTTAGTCTTAAAAAAAAAATTCAGTGAAACCAAGAGCTGGTTCTTTGAAAAGAAAAACAAAATTGATAAACTATTAGTCAGCCTCATCAAGAAAAAAAGAGAAAGAACCTAAATATAAATAAAATCAGAATGAAAGAGAAGTAACAACTGATACCATGGCAATACAAAGGATTATAAGAGAATACCATGAACAATCATATGCAAAGAAATTGGACAACATAGGAGTGAATAAATTCCTAGAATCATACAATCTTCCTAAACTGAATCAGGAAGAAATAGAAAATCTCAAAAGACTAATTATTAGTAATGAAATTGAATTGGTAATAAAAAGGACTACCAAAAAAAATAAAAATCCAGGAACAGACAGACTCACAGGTGAATGCTATCAAGTACTTAAAGAAGATTTAATATCTATTCCCCTCAAACTATTTCAAAAAAATAGAAGAGGATAGAAAGCTTTGACATACATTCTACAAGGCCAACATTATCCTTATACCAAAACCAGACAATGACATCACAAAAAGAAAAAGACTACAGAACAATATCTCTGATGAACATAGATGTAAAAATCTTCAACAAAATACTAACAAACCACATTCAATAATACATTAAAAGGATCATTCCCCACAATTAAGTGGGATTCATTCCAAGAATGCAAGGATGGTTCAATATTTGTAAATCCATCAATGTGATACACCTCATCAACAAAATGAAGGATAAAAATCACATGATCATCTCAATAGAAGCAGAAAACCACATGACATATGCTATCATTCATGATAAAAACTCTCAACAAAATAGGTTTAGAGAGAACATACCTCAATATAATAAAAGCCATATATGAAAAACCCACAGCTAACATCATACTCAATGATGAAAAACTGAGAGTTTTTCCTTAAGATCAGGAATGAGACAAGAATGTTCACTCTTGCCACTTTTATTCACCATAATACCGGAAGTCCTAGCCACAGCAATCAGAGAAAAAGAAATAAGAGGCATTCATATTGGTAAAGAAGAGGTAAAACCCTCACTATTTGCAGATGACATGATATTATACATAGAAAACCCTAAAGACTCTACCAAAAAAAAAACAAAAAACAAAAACCAAAAAACCCTACTAGAAACAATAAATGAATTTAGTAAAGTTGCAGGATGCAAAATTAATACCCAGAAATTGATAGTGTTTTTATACACTAATAACAAAGTAGCAGAAGGAGAAACTAAGAAAATAATTCCACTTATGAGTGCACCCAAAAGAATAAAATACCTGGAATAAACTTAACCAAGGAGGTGAAACACTTGTACCCTGAAAACTATAAAACAGTGATGAAAGAAATTGAAGATGACACCAAAAAATGGAAAGATATTCCATGCTCATTGAGTGGAAAAATTAATATTGTTAAAATGTCCATACTACCCAAAACAATCTATAGATTCAATGGAATCCCTGTCAAAATACCAACAGCATTTTTCAAAGACCTAGAACAAATAATATGAAAATTTGTGTGGAACCACAAAAGATCCCCAAAAGCCTAAGCCATCTTGAGAGAGAAAAAGCTGGAGGTATCAGAAGTCCAGATCTCAAGACATACTACAAAGCTGTAGTAATCATAACAGTATGGTACTGGCACAAAAATAGACACATAGATCAGTGAGAGAGAATAGAGAGTACTGAAATAAACCCATGATTATATAGTCAATTAATCTGTGACAAAAGAGGCAAGAACATACAATGGGGAAGATAGTCTCTTCAATAAATAGTGCTGGGAAAACTAGACAGCTACATGCAAAAGAATGAAACTGGACCACTTTCTTATACCATACACAGAAATAAACTCAAAATGGATTGAAGACCTAAATGTGAGACCTGAAACCATAAAAGTTTAAGAACACAACAGTAATTTCTCTGGCATCAGCCATACATAGCAACATTTCTCTAGTTATATCTCCTAAGGCAAGGAAAACAAAAGCAAAAATAAACTACTGGGGCTACATCAAAATAAAAAGCTTTGCACAGTGAAGGAAACCATCAACAAAACAAAAAGGTAACCAACTTAATGGGATAAGATATTTGCAAATGAGATATCTGATAAGAGGTTAATAGCCAAAATATATAATGAACCTCTACAACTCAACACTAGAAAACCAAACAATCCAATTATAAAATGGGCAGAGGACCTGAATAGACAATTTTTCAAAGAAGATATCCACATGGCCAACAGACACATGAAAAGATGCTCAACATCACTAATCATCAAGAAAATGCAAATAAAAACCACAATGAGATATCACTTCACACCTGTTGGAATGGCTAATGTATAAAAAAAAAAAGGCAAGAAATAATAAATATTGGTGAGGATATGGAGAAAAAGGAAAAACTTGTGAACTGTTGGTGGGAAGGTAAATTGGTACGGCCACTATGAAAAACAGTAGAGTTTTCTCAAAAATTAAAAATAGAAATACCATATGATCTAATAATTTCACCCCTGGGTATTCACCCAAAGAAACAAAAACACTAATTCAAAAAGACATATACACCTCTATGTTTATTGCAACATTATTTGCAATAGCCAAGGTATAAAAGCAACCCATGTCCAATGATAGATGAGTGGGTAAGGAAAATGTGGTATATACATACAATGGAATATTGCACAGCCATAAAACAAGACGAGATCTTGCCATTTCCAACAACATGGATGTACCTAGAGGGTATTATGCTAAGTGAAATAAAGTCAGACTAAGACAAATATCATGATTTTACTCATATGTGGAACCTAAAAAACAAATGAATAAACAAAAAGTAGAATAAGACCTATAAATGCAGAGAACAAACTGATGGTAACCAGAGGAAAGGGAAGGGTAGAGGAACGGGCCAAATAGATGAAGGGGAGTGAGAGGTACAGGCTTCCAGTTATGAAATGAATAAGTCATGGGACTAAAAGGCACAGCATAGGGAATATAGTCAATGATGCTGTAACAGTGTTGTATGGTGACAGATGGTAGCTACACTTGCGGTGAGTAAAGCATAATGTAGAGAGAAGTTGAATCACTGTTGTACACCTCAAACTAATGTAACATTGTCAACTATACTCAAAAAAAAATTTTTTTTAAGAGTTCACATCTTTTAGAGAAACATACTGAAATATTTATGGATTAAATGATGATATGATGAGATGGTTTGGGATTTGCTTCAAATATCCTTCCAGGAAGGGGGAATGAGTGGGGCAGAGATAAAGCAGGTTTATCCACAAGCTGATAAACTATTGAAGCTGGAGGATAAGAATGTGAGAATTCATTGCCTATTTTTCTACATGTATTTTTTTAAGATTTCATTTATTTGAGAGAGAGAGTGAGGGAGAGAGAGAGTGCGTGCGCGCGCAAGCGCAAGCTGGGGGGCAGGGGCAGAGGGAGAGGGAGAAGCAGACTCCCCATTAAGCAGGGAGCCTGATGCAGGACTCTGTCCCAGGACCCAGGGATCATGACCTGAGCCAAAGGCAGATGCTTAACCAACGGAGCCACCCAGGTGCCCTTACATGTAATTTTCTATAATATAGTCATTAAAAAAAACTAGTACTGGAGTACCTGGGTGGTGCAGTCAGTTAAGTGTCTGACTCTTGGTTTCAGCTCAGGATATAATCTCAAGGCTTTGAGCTCTGTGCTTCGAAGGGAGCCTGGGATTCTCTCTCCCTCTTCCTCTGCCCTTATCCACGCCCCCCAAATAAATAAATTTGAAAATACTAACAAAAAACCAAAAACCTAGTACTGTAGACTTGTAGACTCATAATTTAAAAAAGGGAGGGCAAGTAGACTCGTGAGGGAGTAAGGAGATTTCCTGGACCATATTTTTAATACCTTGTTATAAACAACCTATAAATAGCTATATATAATTCTTACACTACTGTAAATTTCGATATAAACAAATTCACATATCAGGGTAAATTTCTTTTAGGTTACACATCATGAATTTTGATTTGGAAAATATAGCAGTCATGCCCATGACCAAGTGAAAAGACTATCTGGGCCTACACTGCCATTGCCTGCGAAACTTTGCCATTCTCGGGTTATAAGGCAAATCTTCCAAAGGCTAACCCCAAAGGCTCCCAGTCCAGAGCCTTAAACAAGGTCTTTCTCTAGAAATTAAGTATGGTCCTCATTTAGTTCACTCCTCTAGAGTCATTTTCCCAAGTAACTCAAGTTCAAGAGGAGAAATATAGATTTTCCTGTGGATCTGGGTAGATGTAGTTGTTTATTCTCTCCTTTAATGTCTACTTACAAAGCCCTAAAATGTGACAAGGTTCTGTGATAGATCTTGGGGACACAGTCCCTGCTCATTAATTATCTACTGGAAAAGACAGGGAAGTAAAGAGGCAAGTAGTAAATAATTTTTTAATCTAGATAAGGTCAACTTAATTTGAAAGAAGAAACTGGTTTACAATAATCCTTTTCTAGTCATTGCCAGATTACCTAATTGCTTTAAAACACAACTACTTCCCACTCCTTAAGTGTTGGGCAAACAATAGTGAGCAGATTGTGTTGGGGGGGCGGTGGTATACATAACCAATTAGGGAAATGATTATAAATTCCTACTTTGGAAGTCACTACATTTTTTTCTTTTCAGTAGAAAATTCCCTAGAGTAAATGGAACGGGAGCTTGTAGTGAGGAGTAGTTAGCCTAAAAATAGACATCAATTCTGAAATCAAGTAGGGTTGGAAGGAAGATTTTGAGGCATAAAATGAACTCAAATAATGGAGATTAGATTTTTTTTTTTTTAACTATTGGCAAGAGTGTCAATAGATTCAGGAAACACTTTGAAATCAAAAGCACTAGGGCACCTGGGTGTCTTAGTTGAGTGTCTGCCTTTGGGTAGGGTCATGATCCCAGGGTCCTGGGATCGAGCCTCACATCGGGCTCCCTGCTCAGTGGGGAGCCTACTTCTTCTCTTACTCTGCAAGTCCCCCTGCCTGTGTACTCACACTCTCTGACAAACGAACAGATAAAATCTTTAAAAAAAAAAAAAAAAAAAAAAGAAAGAAAAGAAAAGAAAAGAAAAGAAAAGAAAAGAAAAGAAAAGAAAAAAGAAATCAAAAGCACTGGGAGAGTCTTTCTTATTAGGAGGACCATACTACCTTGTATAAGGAAGCTTAGCCATTTGTTCCGGGGGATAGGGGGTGGAATATAACGTTTTCCTTTTTGCCTCTATGTGCATAAAATATCTCTGGAGTGATACACATAAAGCTAGAAACATTGCTTTGAGGGAGAGGGATTGGGAGACTAGGAAATGGGTGAAAGGAGATTTTTTTCCCTATGAATACTTTACACTTTTTAAAATTTGAACCACGTGAATATATTACCTGTCTAATTAATTAATTGAAAATAAAGACTAAAATGGAAATCATAATGCCTAAAAATAGGTGAGGATATTAGCATCACTGGGCAGTTTGCCCTTAATACAAAAATGAAAACTAAGGCAGATCACTCTGTTAAGAATCTGGGGCATTATAACCCATAATCCCAGATTTTTTTTTTTTTAAGTCTACACTTTAAATCTCTACACCCAAAGTGTGGCTCGAACTCATGACCCCCAAGATCAAGAGTCACATGCTCTATTGACTTGACCAGCCAAGCACCTTCAGATTTGGGGGGGGCACAAAGCAAGGTTTACTGAGCAATATCAAAGTGATAGTACAAAGCTCCCGAGAAGGGAGGGAACCTGAGAGGGTTGCCTCAGATTTTTTGATACAAAGACCTTATGGACAGTTAGTGAATTCTGACTAAGATCTACCGGTTAGATAATAGTATCAATGTTAATTTCCTGATTTTAATAATTGTACTACAGTTATATAAGAAAAGTCCGTTTTTATGAAACACACACTAAAATATTTAGGGGTAAAGTGGTATCATGTCTGCAATTTACTCTAAAAGAGTTCAGTTGAGGGGAGCATCAGGAATAGAGAGAGACAAAGAAAGAAATAATAATAAAGCAAATATGATAAAATGTTAACATTTGCTGATTAGAAAGAGGAATCCTTGAGACTGTCACACGTTAGTGTGTTTAAAATGAGTAAAAAATGTTACGACTGTTTTTGAAGAGAGGCAATTTTTTTAAAGACTTTATTTTTAAGTAATCTCTGCACCCAACGTGGGGCTCAAGCCCACAGCCCTGAGTTCAAGAGAGGCATGTTCTACTGACAGCCAGCCAGGCACCCCCCATTTTTAAAATAATGTTAAATATATACTTATCATACTACCTAGCAATTACACAAAAGAAATGAAAGCATGTAGCTGCCAGGATTCCCTGCAGCCTCCAAGACAAGGTCGGAGTTTCCTAAGCCTGGGGATCACTGTGACTCAAGCTTACTGTGTGTAGCATCCACTGAGGCCCATGTGAATCACTTCCATGGGACGTGGGGGCATTCGGGACCTGGCACAAGCATGAAGTTTATGCTGCCTGGTGGACCAGGAGTAAAAAAGACCTTTGTCTCTGACCCAGAAGTCTTGTATCTTCTGCCATGAACCTGTGGCAGTCTAACTTGTCATCTTGCAAGTAAGATAAAATCTCAGATTTTTCAGTTTTCGACGATGGAATGCTGCTCAGCAATGAAAAAGAATGAATCATTGATACATAAACCAACAAAAAGAATCTCAAAAACAATACATTGGGTGGAAAAGAAAAAGAGCCAAAATGAATATAGCACTGTATGATTCTATTTATATGAAGTTCTAGATTGGGCAAACCTAACCTATGTTGATAGAAATCAGGTCAGTATTTGCTTGAGACAAGGCATTTGAGGCAAAGGAGGTAGCTGTCTAGAGGGGTGTGACTATTCTGTATCTTGGTTGTAGTGGTGGTTGTATGGGTGTATACATTTTTCAAAGTGTGACAAACTGTACACCTAAAAATGTATGATTTCCTTTTTTTTTAAGACTTTATTTTGAAGTAATCTCTACACCCAATGTGGGGCTCGAACCCACAACCCCAAGATCAAGAGTCGCATGCTCTGCCAACTGAGCCAGCCAGGAGCCCTGTATAATTTTCTTACATATAAATTATGTTTCAGTAAAGTTTTACCAATAGAAACAGCCCAAATGTCCATCAACATACGAATGGATAAACAAAATGTGGTATATACATATGATGAAATATTATTTGGCCTTAAAAAGGAATGAAATTCTGGGGCCCCTGGGTGGCTTAGTCAGTTAAGTGTCTGCCTTCTGCTTGGGTCATGATTTCGGGGTCCTGGGATCGAGCCCTGTGTCAGGCTCCCTGCTCGGTGGGGAGTCTGCTTCTCCCTCTCCCTCTGCCTCTCTCCCCTGCTTGTGCTCTAAGAGATGAATAAAATCTTAAAGAAAGGAAAAAAAGGAATGAAATTCTGACACATGCTACAACATGAATGAACCCTGAAAACGTTATGCTAAGTGAAAGAAGTCAGACACCAGAGGACGAATATAGTATGATCACTTGTAGAGATAACCTAGAAGAGGCAAATCACAGAGACAGAAAGTAGAACGGTGGTGGGACACCTGGGTGGCTCAGTCAGTTAAGTATCTGCCTTCGGCTCAGGTCATAATACCAGGGCCCTGGGATCAAGTCTCACATCAGGCTCCTTGCTCTACCTGCCATTCCCCCTGCTTGTGCACGTGCTCGCTCTCTCTCTGACAAATAAAGTCTGAAAAAATATTTTTTAAAAATTAAATAAAGAAAGAAAGTAGAACAGTGTTTACCAGAAGTTATCATTTAATGGGCACAGAGTTTCAGTGTGGGATGATGAGAAAGTTCTGGAGATGGATAGTGAGGTCAGTTGTACAACAACGTGAATGCACTTAATGCCGCTGAACTGTACATGTAAAAATGGTTAAAACGAAATGATAAATTTTATATAAATAAATAAGAGGGTAAGCAGTGGTGGTGAGAAAAAAATACCACTCAGTCTCCAACGGAGCGCTGTTGAGTATTTGACCACCACCCCTGGGGGGAGGCAGATCTGTCGCGTTTACTATCACGCAAACACTCCCGTGATGATCAAGTTCAAGCGACTGTGTAAGACGCAGCGCATCACCGGATGCAGAGCTGGGCAGAGGTGCTAACAACGGGCTTTCCAGAGCCAGTAAGAGCTGAGTCAAGCACACCACTGTCTCTGTCCAACCAATCATCAGTACACAGCAAGTGTCATAAAGACAAGAGAACACGAGAGTTAGAAAGAAGAGGAAAGAAGACAATATCCCACATCATCTCGATGCAGTCATCAGTATGCCAGCCGTGGAGACTGTCGTTTGTGGGCCAATGCGTACAGCACTGAAGCTGCCGGTTCCCTGAGCCTAGAAGCTGGGAGGTATCAGTTCAGATTGGTGGGTATCCGTTGCCATACCCAGTATTAAATCCTGTGGCTACGACTCCTGGTACCAGGGATGAGGTGAGGAGAAATATGGCAATTACCAACAGGTAACCCTTCGATTTAAAGATCTTCACTTCAATTGTATTCTCTTTGTTTTAGCACGAGGAGCTGTTCAGAGACGAAACACCTCCAGAAGTAGAGCGAGAAAAAAAAATTCTGAAGCCATTTCCAGCAGTTATAGGGCATTCTCGATGCCGGTGATGCTCAGATTTTGTGCAGAATTACTTGGATTTGGGTTAAAAGTGCAAACTGATTCAGCAGGTGTGAGGTAGGGCCCAAGACTCCTCATTCTGAAGGAGAACTTCAGGTTAGCCAGATACGTTTGGTTGGTGGACCACAACATTTGGCAACACTGTTTTATGATTTAGATTTTCCCCTTCCCATCTTATAATTTCACTCCTCAAACCACACTGCTCCAAGACACAAATTAAGGAAACTGTTTTTGTTTTTTTTTTAAAGACTTTATTTATTTATTTGACAGAGAGAGACAACCAGTGAGAGAGGGGGGAACACAAGCAGGGGGAGTGGGAGAGAAAGAAGCAGGCTCCCAGCAGAGGAGCCCGATGTGGGGCTCGATCCCAGGACCCTGGGATCACGCCCTGAGCGGAAGGCAGATGCTTAACGACTGAGCCACCCAGGCGCCCCTCAAATTAAGGAAACTGTTAATCTGTTCCTCCAACATGTCCCAGTCTGTTTATAATGATCTCTAAAATACATTTAAGATAATTCTGTACAGACAAGCTTATATAAATGGGTGTTAATTGATTTTACTGATTGGTGAGATTAATATTATTCAAACTTTTTGGTTTGGAAGAAATACTTTAAGACAATCCCACCTAGGAATAAACATCTTGCAAGCCCTATCTTAGGGCTTAGTAATCTTAGGATGGTACGTGAGGCTCAGTCTCTGAAGGATGGGGAGTCCGGTCATTAGCATCATCTCTGATTGCCTGACACTGACCACAGGTTTAACCTAAACCAGCCGTATTGCTAGTTCTGCCTTGAGTGAATCTTTTCTGCAGTCAGTAATCAGAGCATTTAAAAGGGCAGAGACCTGGATTATATATAGGTTGTATTAATTGTTTTATACTTTATTAATAAATTTTTGTTTAGGAAATGTCCCATGACTATGTCCTACACTTGCTTTCTTTGAACCTAGTAGCAAGGTTAAGGGGAAAGACTTAGTCCTTATCCACTCTAACTACTACTCATCTACCAAAAAGAACCTGATAAATATGGCTGAAAAGTTGACATAGGGCAGCTCTTAACAGATGTTTGGGGGAAACACTAAACCCCAACATGCTCATCTGAAGAAAGAAGAGTTACATGGTTTAAATGAGGTTAAGAAGTGTTGCAGAGTTCGTTCCCCTGCTGGAAGGTGTATATTACCAATTTTAAGGCTCTGGGAAATTTTGAATAAAGGAATATTTTTTATTTTCATTCAGCCTAGCATTTCCCAAGCTCATTTGATTAAAAGTTTTAACATTCCATGGAATTAATATTCTGTGGGATATATATTCAGAAGAGAATTTCCCAGTGCTCTGGCAAAAATCTAGCTGTGAAGGGGAAAATAAAGACAGGTAGGCAAATGCATTTGGGATTTCTAACTTCAGACTTATTTTTAAAAATACTTAAAAAATACTAAATGTTAAGAATTGAACTGATTTACCCACTGTCATTAAGGATTATCAGAGAATATTCAAGTACCTACTTAAATTTTAGCTGTACTTAACAGCTCAGTCAACAACTCTTTACCTAGAATTCTCTTATGTAACACTAATGAAACAAAGGTTCAAAGGACTACATTTTAACACAAGCGTCAATTGTTCTGGGACATACTGTAGTGATGGAGAGAATGAGCTCTCGAGTTAGGCTGTCTGGGTGGGAATCCCTGACCACCACTGTTGGGTATCGGGACTCTGGACACCTTACTTAACCTCTCCAGGCCTGAGGTGTTCATCTGTAAATAAGGACTATTGGAAAGATCAAATTTCTGAGACACAAAGAGAGCATTAATTTTAAATGTTGGTTAGCATCATCATTACTGCTTTCATTTTACCTGAAATTAGAATTGCAGTTCTTTTTCTCCAAAGAACAAATCTGTTGGAGGTTCTCATACAGAATATGATTTATTATAGAAGACTCAGCTTTTCATATTAACTTTAGGGATATTTATAATACTTTTCAAAAAATTTCTATATAGCAATTGCAAAAATAGTTTGATTTTGGTATTGTTCATCTGTTCCTTTCAAAAATACTTAAATGGTTTTCAGGGGCACCTGGGTGGCTCAGTCAATTAAGCAATTAAGCATCTGCCTTCAGCTCACGTCATGATCCCAGGGTCTAGGATCAAGGCCCGCATGTGGCTCCTTGTTCAGCAGGGAGCCTGCTTCTCCCTCTCCCTCTGCCTGCTGTTCCCCCTGCTTGTGCTCGCTTATTCTCTGCCAAATAAATAGAATCTTTTTAAAAAATGGTTTTCAAAAACATACCTCCCAAATAACTGATCTTTGTTTTTTTAATAACCCAACAAGAAATCAATTTAAGAGTTTGAATATTTCATCAGTTTTGTCTTCAACTAATTTTTAAAACTATTTGAGATAAGGCTTTCCTTTTCATCATTAGAGTTCATTCCATCTGCAAATGGAAGGGTACTTTATAACACAGAACAAAACTATTTGTATTCCTGTTAATTTGATTCTGCACATTAACAAATGTCAATCTTTTTTCTAGGAGTGAAAAAGCCCTCAATAATTACTTCACAATACCTCAGTGGATTCTTGCAATGAGCGGCAGCTGTGTTGATATTTCTGAAAGAAAACTGTGCTCAATGACACAGAGTTCTTTGGGGGAAAATGCTGGCGATTTGTGCCATTACCTTGATAACTTCACTAACGTGCCTGCAGACTCGAACCCTTACCCCCTGAATGCTGAAAGGTTAGGTCAGGCAGGTTTACATGAACCAGCTCAAGGGGGCTTGTGCATAAAGACCAAGTATCAATGTTTGGATTTATAATAAAAAATACACCTGCTACAGAGACTAGAATACTAAGTTAACCTGCCAGCACCTTCCCTCACAATGGGCAACACCTCCATGGGAAGAAAGAAAACTTACAACCACAAGGTTGAATAGTGGACAAGAAAATGGAACGAAGAGAGTGAGTTCAATAACCTGAATGATTCCTAGTAAGAGATCTTGGTGAACCCACTTTCAAACCTGGGCTGGATTTGCCCTTAGGGAAGGGATTTCTGAAGTATTACAAGTAAGTTTCTTCCCTGAGCAGTGTCAAATGAGCACAGAAAAATTTCTAGTAATTTCCCTTTTCCTTTGTTTAAAAGGACAATCAGTTCCTCTTCTGATTATTTTTTTAGCTAAAGAAAAAATGTCAAACTCGATTTAGCTTCTGTCTTAAAATCCGAGAAGTCTTTTTTTTTTTAAGTGACATATCCCTATTTGAAATCAGGATATATTGTTTTCGTAATTTAACTCCAAAAAATGGAATTTTATTTCCTTTATTTATAACTTCTTTTGGGGCCTCCCATCACTACCACCTCCCACACTCATAAATCTGCCTCTATAATGTGATCATCACCATTAATTATACAATTGTATAAGATCAGGATTGGGAATTTAAAAGTTTCTTTTTGAATAAACAGGCAAAACAAATTGATTTTATTGTAACGTAGAAGATATTCACAGAACTGCTGAGGACTTGTAAGAATATCATCTTTAAAAATCTATTAAGATTCATAAATTATAAGTTTTCTACCACTAAATGTAAATTCTAAATTTTGACTGTTTTCACTGTGGACCTCAGATAATAGAAAACAAAAATTCTCTCATTTGCCTTCATGGAGTATTTGTCTTCAGGAAAGGACAAAGAAAATCTTTGAGTAAACTATGTTTAAATAAATACACACATATTCATACACTCAAATATACACATTTATATCAGTTGCATCCTAAAACTAGAAAAAAATATATCAAATTTATGTTCTTTCTTCTCTGTACCACTTATTCTTGCAAGAAATGTGATTACAGGGACTAAAATTACGAAATAAGAAAGCTCACTTGTTTAGCAAATGATTCACAGATATTTCCTATTTATAAAGCAGCTACTTTCTTTGTAAAGCAGTAATCAGATGTTTGATGTTAAGACTTAAGAGTATTGTCACCTGACCATATTGTCACCTAACCATATTGTCATCTAACCATATTGTCACCTACCACAACAGCTGTTCTTCAATCCTGACTTCCTCCTTTGGAATCATTTTCATGACCCAGGATGAAAAAAATACACCTTAGCATCCAAAGCTTTGAAAATCACCAGGAAATTTAGGAAGAGCAGAGGGCATAAGGGGCAAATTCATAAGATTATCTATTTAAGCCAACTCTTTTCATCTGTACATAAAGAATGAAATAAATACTATTATCATATGTAAAATGGGAGAATATATATTATTGCTCTCTCTCTTTAAGCTGTATCTGGGCAGGCAGTGTCTGAGGGAGAGCAGTGCTGGAGGCAAGCTACCGTGGAAAACTTCCTGCACCACAATTTGAAAGTTGTGGGATTTGGGGCAAATTATTTATTTTTATATTTTAATTTCTTCATCTTATATAATTTGGATGATATTAGTATCTGTTTTATTGGGTCATGAAGTAGAGAAAGAGAATTGGGCACGGTCCCTGTGATAAAGGAGGCTAAACTTTACCTTTACCCATCGTAGGTTGTTTTTTTTTTTTTTTAAGATTTTATTTATTTATTTGACAGAGATAGAGACAGCCAGCAAGAGAGGGAACACAGCAGGGGGAGTGGGAGAGGAAGAAGCAGGCTCATAGCAGAGGAGCCTGATGTGGGGCTCGATCCCACAACGCCGGGATCACGCCCTGAGCCAAAGGCAGACGCTTAACCGCTGTGCCACCCAGGCGCCCCACCCATCTTAGGTTTTAAGCTGGGACTCTAATAAAATGACAGATTAAGAAGAGAAAAGCAGTTTATTAATGAGCATGGCGCCTATCACACAGGAGAAACTCAATGAAAAGTAACTAAAAATGGCAGCTTAGAATTCCAGTTTAGGCAGCATTTTCAACAAAGAGCAATAAATTTGGGGAGAACTGAAAGGCAAAGGAAATCAGTTTTAGGTTTCCAAGGTCAGCAAACTGTGGGAAGAAAAACAGATGGGAGAAAACCAAGGGAATACGATTTGCTCACAGATTCCTCCCATCTCTGGTCTGACAAGAAAGTCTTACACTCCCCCTGTTATAGGGAAGTTACCTTTCACATGGGAGTTTTATCTCCTGCTTTCAGTGAGAAAAAGAAGGGTCAGACTGTCCTTGCACCTGCTGTTTTATAAGTGCCTTTAATTCAAAATAACCAATATGCCGAAGTGGCATATTTTGGCTGACATAGTCTGGTTTCCTTCACTGTCCTATAATAGGAAAGCATGAAGTGCTGGCAAGGAAGTTGAGTAACAAGATTCTTCTCTTTTGCTAGTAGGACCATAAACCAGTATGCCCACTTTTGAAAACTGTCCTTCGGGTACTTAAGTTCTACATGTACTTACTATATGGCCCAGAAATTCCACTCCCAGGTATTTAAGCAAGAGAAATGAAAACTTGGGGCACCTAGGTGGCTTAGTCAGTTAAGTGTCTGCTTTCCACTTGGGTCATGATCCCAGGGTCCTGGGATAGAGCCCTGCATCAGGCTCCCTGCTCAGTGGGGAGCCTGCTTCTCCCTCCCCTGCTCTCCCTGTTTTTGTTCTTTCTCTGTCAAATAAATAAAATCTTTAAAAAAAAAAAAAAGAGGGAGAAATTAAAACTTATATTCACCAGAAATTTTGCTCACGAATGTTTAGGGCAGATTTATAACTGGAAACAACCCCAATGTCCATCAACAGGAGACTAGATAAACAAATTGTCATAGGTTCATACCACTCAGTGAGATGAAGGGATGAATTTCTGGAGCACACAATAGCATAGATAAATCCCACAGACATTATTCTGATTTTTTAAAAAGACAGATATGAAAAGAGTACATACTATATGATTCTATTTATATAAATTTCAAGAATAGGCAAAACTTACTTTTTTTAAGAATAGGCAAAACTACTTTTTAGAGATGGAACAGTGGTTACCTCTCAGAGTAGGAAAAAGGGACCTGAAAGGGGCACAGGGAAGCTTCAGGGATGACAGAAAAAGTCTATACTTTGATTAGAATGTGGGTTACACAGGGATATATATTTGTCAAAGCTCATCAAACCATATTTTTAAGATCTATGCATTTCATGGTTTTAAAAGCTAAAAAGAGTTATATCTTTACTTCATCTCCTTTATTTAAAAAAATTGATTCATTTGACATTTATTGATCATTTACTTTATGCCAAACAGTTTTACATATGCTTTGTTACAAGTCCTTTCATGTATCCTTATAATGTATCTGTGGTTTAGGTATTATATGTAGCAATTAATTACATACTGCTGGGAGAGCTTAAGTAACTTAACCTAGCTCTCCTAGCTAGTAAGAGATAAGCTAGGGGTAGAGGTCTTATCACTTGCAATGCCATCCTCTCTTCCTTACTTCAGAATGAGCTTATGATTCAATACCATACCTAAAACAAATCATATTAATTGTAGTTCACTGTTACATGTAGTTTTAAGGAGTTATTTTTTTTAATTTGACATAATTTCAGACTTCTGACCTAAAGCACTGCGAGATAATAAATAGGCATTGTATCAAACCACTGTTTGTGGTTGTTACAGCAGCAATAGAAAAATAATACAGATGTCTGGCTCTTCTTCAGATTGGACACCGGCCACTGCCAACGCATTTTCCACGCATGATGACATGGTAACCATCAAACATCTAGCACCATGCAATATTCCCATTAAATGTTAAAGATACTTTTTGAAAAATAAAAAATGTTTTACTGAAGGATCTTTTGGTGGCTAGGGGCACAAAGCCATTCAAGCAACTCAAATTAAAGGGAGTCTGTCGTAAGAATATCAGAGGAAATCTCATGAGCCACCAGCTCAGATAATGAACCTAGTCATTCCACAAAGGAAAAGGGATCCAATCGCATTTCTGGAAAAGGTTTCCCTCCTACCTTCAAGCAAGAGTAGACGGAGAACAAACATAAAATAATGTCAACAAATTAATTAAATATAAATGCTTCCTTTCCCTCTACATTCTGCATATTCATGGCTCATTTGATATAAAACCCTGTATAAATTTGGTTATGTAGGAACTATGTAATTTAGGATTTAAAAAAATACCTACAGTAGGGACACCGATGGGAAACAGAGGAAGAGGGGTCCAGAGTACTATTTTGGTTTAGAAGTAGAATTCACAGATCTTCATGACGGATTGGATATAGAGGTGAGAGAAGGAAAAACTATATATGATTTCCAGGATTTTAGTTCCTCTAGGAGTTCCAAGAAGATAAATACCAAATCTTTATTTTCTTTATCCTCGAATCCACAGTATTCAACGCATATTAAGTGTGCAATAAAAATTGTTGTTCACTGACAGGAAACCATCGCATGTATGTATGTATACACACACACACACACACACACACACACATACATACTCATATATATAGGCATCGTATATAGGCATGTATAGATTTATTTATTATTTTTATTTTTTTATTTTTTTAACTGAGAGAATGGCATGACCCTATTTGGGATTCAGATAGCTAGCCTTGACAGCATAGAGGATGAACAAGCCTGAGAGAGTGTGGCAGAGACCAAGAGCGGTCTAAAAAACCCGTCTCCTATTTCTCCCTGAGCATACAGCTAGACCACAGGTCCCAGCTTCTGTTAAGTTAGGTACAGTCATGCAACTGTTCTCTACCCAAAGGAATGTGAGCTGCACCACGCATCACCAGTACCTTCACATCAGGCTGAACCTTTTTCTACTCTCCTTCCAGCAGCTGAAATACGGACATGGGGACTCTGTCTCAATTGCACAAGTAAGGAAAAGGTCCTAGCAGATGGCAGAGACGCAAGATAGGAGGAGTTTGGATCCCTGAATCTCTACATAGAGTAGAGTCACCTGCTGACTTAGAAACCTACTCTGAAATGAGATGAGAAAGGAACTTACTATTCTTTTGGAGGTTTTTTGTTGTTTTGTTTTGTTTGTTTGCTTTTTGGTCAACATAGCCCTCCTATTCATGCAGGGCGGGAGCTAGAGAGGGACACAGAAAACAGGGCTATTTTAATAACTCAGGTAAGAGATGAATACCCATGATAGGATTGGGGGGTAGGTGAAGAAAAGATATGGGGATATTTCTAAAGCACACTCAACAAGATTGCTTTACCTTCAAATTTCTTAAAATGCTGACAACTAGTTTTCCTGAAAGGAGACTTATTCCCACGTGTTAAAGAAAACTTTTCTTAAAAAATTGTTATCCTAACCATACACATTCAATCTCTAGGCGAGAAAAAAAAGAAAGTAGGAATCCAAATCTAGGAGCGTTTGGAAAATAGGGACTAAAACAAATGAGAGACGTTAGTGACACGGAATAGGTCCAGTTGTTGGAACAATATAATAAAGGACAAAAGGATGCAAATCCTATGTAATGACTGAAAATGGGGAAGGATGTGGAAGGCTCTTAGTATTTTTTTGAGGTGGGGACAGTAGACATTTATTAATTTTTTAAGCCTTATTTCCTACGCCCTCTATATAGAAAAGAATTATGGTCTACTTATAATACCCCCAATTTTTTTTTTTAAGATTTTATTTATTTGACACAGAGACAGCCAGCAAGAGAGGGAACACAAGCAGGGGAAGTGGGAGAGGAAGAAGCAGGCTCACAGCGGAGCAGGGAGCCGGATGTGGGACTTGATCCCAGAACACCGGGATCACGCCCTGAGCCGAAGGCAGATGCTTAACGACTGAGCCACCCAGGCGCCCCAAATGCCCCAAATTTTTTTGAAAATGTAAGTGCTCAAGTAATAGGGGTCTGGTTAAATTGATTATAGTAAATTCATGTAAGGAAATATTCTACAGTCATTTCAAATTGTAATGTACATAGAATATTAAAACTGATATTAAATTTTTTAAGGTTAAAATATAGTAAATATAGTAGGTTCCTATTATTTGCATTTTTATGAGTATGTAGAAAATGGGATGAAATCTTACAAAATGTTAGAGGTAGTTTTCTTTTGCTTGTGTGATTGAAAGTAGTTTTCTTTATTTTTATTTAGATAAAAATATTCTGTGTTTTTTCTAAGTTAACATGTATTCATTGTAAGATTGAAATTGAAAATAAAAAATGCTAGGGGAATCTAGTTGGCTCAGTCAGTTAAGCATCTGACCCTTGATCGCAGCTCGGGTTTTGATCTCAGGGTCATGAGTTCAGGTCTCATGTTGGGTTCCATGCTGGGTGTGGAGGCTACTTAAAAAAAAAAAAATGCTCAGTATCACTAATCATTAGGGAAATGCAAACCAAAACCATAGTAAGATACCACCTCATACCCATTAGGATGGCTACTATCAAAAATCAGAAAAAAAGTGTTGGTGAGGATGTGGAGAAATTGGAACCCTTATGCACTGTAGGTGGGAACGTAAAACGGCACAGCCACTATGAAAACCAGTATAGCAGTTCCTCAAAAATTACAAATAGAATTGCCATATGATCCAGCAATTCTATTTCTGGGTATATACCCAAAAGAACTGAAAACAGTCTTGAAGAGATATTTGTACACTCTTGTTCATAAAGCATTATTCACAGTAGCCAAAAGGTGGAAGCAATGCAAGTTCCCACCAATGGATGAACAGAGAGACAAAAGGAGGTTATGTACATAGAATGGAATCATCAGGGGGCGCCTGGGTGGCTCTGTCCACTAAGTGTCCGACTGTTGATCTCTGCTCAGGTTTTGATCCAGGGTCTTGAGTTCAAGCCCCGCATGGAGCCTATTTTTATATATATAATTTATTTCAGGGGTACGGGTCTGTGTTTCACCAGTCTTACACAATACACAGTGCTCACCACAACACATACCCTCCCCAATGTCCGTCACCCAGCCACCCCATCCCTCTCACCTCCCTCCACTCCAGCAACCCTCAGTTTGTTTCCTGAGATTGAGTCTCTTACGGTTTGTATGGAGCCTATTTAAAAAAGAAAAAAAAAAAAAAAGGAATATCCAGCCTTAAAAGGAAGGAATTTCTAACACACGCTACAACATGGACGAACCTTGAACACATTATATTAACTGAATTAAGACAGTCACAAGAAGACCAATAATGTAGGATTCCACTTGTAAGTTACCTAGAGTAATCAAATTCATAGCGTCAGAAAGTAGAATGATGGTTACTAGGGGTCAGGGGATGGGGAATGAGGAGTTGTTTAATGAGGGGCGCCTGGGTGGCACAGCAGTTAAGCGTCTGCCTTCGGCTCAGGGCGTGATCCCGGCGTTATGGGATCGAGCCCCACATCAGGCTCCTCCGCTATGAGCCTGCTTCTTCCTCTCCCACTCCCCCTGCTTGTGTTCCCTCTCTTGCTGGCTGTCTCTATCTCTGTCAAATAAATAAATAAAATCTTTAAAAAAAAAAAAAAGGAGTTGTTTAATGAGTACAGAGTTTCAGTTTTGCAAGATGAAAACTGTTCTGGAGATTGGTTGTACAACAGTGTGAATATATTAACACTATTGAACTGTACACTCAAAAATGGTTAAGGGGAAAAAAATGTTAAGGGCCACCTGGGTGGCTCAGTCAGTTAAGCATCTACCTCAGCTCAGGTCACGATCCCAGAGTCCTGGGATCCAGCCCCGTACTGGGCTCCCTGCTCAGCATGGAGCCTGCTTCTCTCCGCCCCCCAACCCTGCCACTCCACCCCTCTATCCCACCCATGTGTGTGTGTGTGCGCACGCGAGCTCTCTCTCTCTCACTCTCTCAAATAAACACATACAAATTTTTAAAAAATGGTCAAGATGGTAAATCACGTTTTGTATATTTTACTAAATTATTGAAAATGAATACAAATGAAGTTCATTCAAGGAGAGTGAGTATAGGAGAAAACGGCTCACAACTACCATTTCAGAAAACCTTCCCTGACCAAGCCAGCTCTGCTGTGATCACTCTTCTATGTGCGTCATCTGTTTATTTTGTATTTCATCACTTTGATCTTTTGGATAAATAACTGATTTTTTCCATGTTTTTGCATGAATTTGATTATAAGCCCCTTCTGAATAGACACTCTTCCACCCTCTTTTCTATAAATAGTAAATGTTTAATTATATTTTAGCACTAAGCAAATTTTGGAAACTCAAAGATTTCGTTGTGAACTACTAATAAAAATGATTAAAAAGAAAAACTAATGAAAGTACCAACTGCAAATTCTGAATTCTAACATTCTCTAGTCTAAGGCATTCTTCTAAAGTCTGCTCAGTTATTATTCAAGATCACAGTAAACACAAAAGATGTAATTCAAACATAAAACTTTGTTACATTTTCTCTTCCTTCCTTACACAATTAACTACTGTGAATAATAAAATTACATTAAACTGGAGCAGGAGGAAGGGTTTAGATCCCCTGACTTTTGCGTGCAATTTGCCTGAGACAATTCATTGCCTGCATCTCTTACTCTTACAGTTTACTTCCCTCTTTTCCCAGACATTAACTTGTGCTCCCTTCAGCCTGGGTCATCCAGGAAGGTTGGAAGACTGGCTGATAATCATAGGTGTACCCACGGCTTGCTGAAATTTTACATCTTATCTAAAGATAAGCCAAAATTGTAGGATATTTAATAAGAAAAATTCAATATAATAGAAAGGAGAGAAGACAAAGGGAAGGAAATTGACATTTGCTAAGAGTGATGTGCCAAACTCCATGTGGGAGTCTACTTTAATATCAAGAGTTATTCGTTAAGTAACTCTTAAGGCCATAATGCATATTTCCTTGTTTGGTGTAGGAATTTTTATCTGTTCCCTGTATGTGTATTAAGGAAAATTAAACTTAAATTTACTCATTAATCTTGTACTGTTTAATTAGCTACTATGACTTTACAGATCTTGTTATAATTAACTCAACCAATATAAAAGACTAGACTATCTTCAGTTAAGGAAAAAGGCATTTATATTCCCTTTTAAATTATGGTGTACATGTAAATAAATGACACGTTATAGAACTAGACTTTTTTAGTGACTGTTTCTTGAACCCACAACCCTCCCAGCACAATAAGCTTATTGACTCTTACTTGAAATTTGTTGAATTATTTCATTGCAGAATTCCTGTGGCAAGTATGTTGAGAAGTTAAGAATGTTGCCTTTCAATGAAATTTCTGTGCCAGTGAAGTGTTATCGGGGCTATGCTAATGCAAATGTAGCCCTTTCTTTGCAAGGGTGGAGGTACAATTAAAATATTCATCACAATGAAATTTAAAATGTAGCTTGAAAAACAACCACTGCTAAATGTAAACTATTCCTGCAATAATTTTCCAGTACCTCCCTCCTCCGACTAATAATAGCCACATTAGCACATGCCTGAGACAGAAGCATCCGAGTTCTTTCTGGTTTCTCTTGGGAATTACAGTTTCATTTTTCACTTAGCAACCCATTAACCCAACGACATTACAGTATTTTTTACATTGTCACCTTTATTTCCAGTTTCTTGCACGTTGCACAAACATTCATGAAATGAACAGAGTGTATCTATCTTAAATCATCTGTTTTTGATCTTCACAAAACATTCATATATGGTATATTTACCAATACCTGATCTCAAGCCATCTAGGAAATATTTTCTGATGAATACATATTGTTCAAATGGCAGCAATCGTGAATTACATAAATCAACATTTGAAGTAACTTCCGAAGGTGAAAAAGAAACTTGTTGAAAAGTTCTTTCTTCTAATCAATATTTTTAACAGCTTCCATCTTTTTTTTTTAAGATTTTATTTATTATTTATTCGAGAGAGAGGGAGAGAGAGAATGAGCAGGGGGAGGGGCAAAAGGAGAGGGAGAAGCAGACTCCCCACTGAGCAGGGAGCCCAACGCAGGACCCCTGAGATCATGACCTGAGCCAAAATCAAGAGTTGGACACTTGACCAACTGAGCCACCCAGGCACCCCTACATACATTTTTTTAAAGATTTATTTGAGAGAGAGAGAAAGAGAAAGCGAGCCAGCGAGTGGTGCAGGGGAGGGACCCCGGGAGGAGGAAAGGGAGAGACCATCCCAAGTCGACTCTGCACGGAGCACAGAGCTCTACACAGGGCTTGATCTCACAACCCCAAGATCAGCACCCAAACTGAAACCAAGAGTCAGACCCTCAACCAGTGACTGTGCCACCCAGGTGCCCCTATAAAATTTTTTTTTAATTACCATGAAGAACCAGCTATGTGATTTAAACACACACACACACACACACACACACACACACACTTTAAGAATAATCACTCACTGATGAAGCCTGTACTACTTTGAAATCATTAAATGAAAATAATAAAAGTTGGGAGGCACCTGGTTAGCTCAATCCATAGAACATCGGACGCTTGATCTCAGGGTCCTGAGTTCAAGCCTCATGTTGTGTGTAGAGATTGCTTAAAAATAAGAATACTTTACAGTTATTGATTACTTAATAGGTACCAGGGACTGTTTTGAGAGCTTTACATGAATCAACTTATTTAATGCTCATAAAATTTATATGAGGAAGCTATTATTGTAGTTTCACAGACTCAAACTGAGGTTAAATAACTTGGTCAAAGTTACATAACTGGGACTCAGGGGTAGAAGAGCACCTGGCTCTGGGGGGTCCCAAACAGATAGGCTTGCCCTGACAAAATCCAAAAGGCAGAGAGATGACTGGTGGTAAAACAAAAATGGTATTTATTTCCATGAGGCCAACACCGGGAAGGCAGCAGTGCTGTCCCCCAAGTACTGAAAATACTTCTAGGTTTATATAAGGAGAATGTGGAACAAGGGTCAGTGGGTACATGCAGGTGGGCAGTAAAGGTCAGGTAGATCAGTGTCTGGGGTCAGTTACATCAGGTCTTGCGAGCTCAAAGCAGTCCCTATTGCTTGAGGGCTAGTTTTGGTTCCCATCCCGGGATCCTTTGCCTGAAGGGTTTTTTGCTTGAGTTGAGAGATAAACTAGAAAGAACTTAACTAGAAAGTACAGGCTGATGAGATAGCAAAAGGCAAGCTGAGGGCAAGAAACGTGCAAGAAACTGGAAATAAGAGCTGACACCCCACAACTCCCCCCCCTTAAGGTGGGACATGTATAACCATTCTCAGACACTAGTGACTGCCTACGAACAAAGGCAGGGAGAAACAAATGGTCAACTGATAAAGATCGCCGTCATGTAGGACATGAAACTCCACTACAGTTTGTAAGTGTCTCAGTGATTTACAAGAAAAGCATAATCTGAAAAACAGGCCTCCAGAGTCAATTTCCTGGAGCCCTAACGTCACCTTCACCTTCATAGGTTAGAAAACACCAAGGGCTCCTGGGTCGCTCAGTTGGTTAAGTGTCTGCCTTCCGCTCAGATCATGATCCCGGAGTCCCAGGAACAAGCCCTCCATCAAGCTCCCCGCTGGGTGGGGAGTTGGGTTCTCCCTCTGACTCTCCCCCATCTCATGCTCTCTCTCTCTCTCAAATAAATAAAATCTTTAAAAAAGAAAAAGGGATAGAGAACCCTATATAATTAGTCACTCCTCACAATCAGAATGCAGCTCTTTCCGCCCCTGGGTCCTGCCCCCCAAGCTGTAATAAAAACACTTCTGCACTGTAAAATGTCTCAAGAATTCTGTCTTCACTGTTGTGCTTGACGATCCCACATCGCACACCGAGGTCAAAACAGAGGTAGGTGGTCGAAGGTCTCTTTCAGTTACTATAGTTTGAAAGGAGAGGAGTCAGAATTTCATCCCAGGCCTTTTGTCGTTGAGGCTGTGTTCTTAGCCAGCACAGTAACACGCCTTTCGAACAGCACTCACGCACTTGTTTTGAAACTGAATTACTGAGGAATTTACCACATTCGGTTTGACACCAAAAATAAGACTGAAAATGTAATCATGTTAAGAAAAGAGAAGCATTTGTTTTCACAGCAAAACTACACCAAAATTATCCCTCGGCATCTCCTTCTGAACACCCCATCTCTTGCCTAAGGCAAAAATACCAATCAGCACGCTTTTACACTAAGCCCACTTTCGGCCTCGGAATCCTTCTCAACACACTTGATAGTTGGCGCCCTAGAGGAAACCTGTACACTCCGTCTAGCAGTACACGAAAATATGCAGCTATACAACACTAGTGTATGTTACAGTCCAGTCTTTTTCCTTCCCCCCCCCACCCGCAATGTATCTTAGAGAAAATTTACAAGGCCAAAGCAAGTCGAGAGGTCAATGCTTCCATTACTGACAACCCTATTTAATTATGCAGTTGACCACTGAACAATGAGGAGGTGAGAGGCACAGATCCCCCTCAGCCAAAAATCTGCACATAACTTTCGATTCTCAGAAACAGCCTACGGTGAACCAGACACCTTACTGATAACATAAACGGTCAACTAACACATTATTTTACATGTTATGTGTATTCAATACTGTATTCTCACAATAAAGTAAGAAGCCAGGGAAATGAAAATGTTATTAAGAAATTCATAAGGGGGACACCTGGGTGACTCAGTCGGTTAAGCATCTGCCTTCAGCTCAGGTCATGCTCCCAGAGTCATGGGATCCAGTCCCGCATCGGGCCCCTGGCTCAGTGGGGAGCCTGCTTCTCCCTCTGCCTGCTGCTCCCCCTGCTTGTGAATGCGTGCTCTCCCTCTCACACACAAATAAATAAAATCTTAAAAAATAAAAGAAAGAAAATCATAAGGAAGAGGGGCGCCTGGGTGGCTCAATCGTTTAAGCGTCAGACTTTTTTTTTCAAGATTTTGTCTATTTACTTATTTGACAGAGATAGAGACAGCCAGCGAGAGAGGGAACACAAGCAGGGGGAATGGGAGAGGAAGCAGCAGGCTCCCAATGAAGGAGCCCGATGTGGGGCTCGATCCTAGAACGCTGGGATCACGCCGAGCCAAAGGCAGACGCTTAACGACTGAACCACCCAGGCGCCCCTAAGCCTCCGACTTTTGGTGTCGGCTCCGGTCACGATCTCGTGGTTGTGAGATTGAGCCCTGCGTCCAGCTCCGCATTCAACAGCGAGTCTGCTTCTCTCTCCCTCTCTGTCTGCCCCTCCCACTCGTGCTCTCTCTCTCACGCGCTCTAATAAGTAAAATCTTTAGAAAAGAAAAAAATAAATCCAAAATCAAAAGGAAGAGAAAATACATTTACAATACTGTACTGTATCGGAAAAAAAATCCACATATAAGTGAACTCACGGTTCAAGCTTGTGTTGAACAAGGGTCAGCTGTATTAACCGCTTGAGGTCAAATTCTCTGGAAGCAGGACTGAAACAGAAAATGGCATGCGCGCAGTTTATTGAGTGCTTGCAGAAGAAAGGCAGTGAGGAAGGCAGGGTAAGCTGGAGAAGCAGCTAAGCAGGGACGTTTTCCCTACCTGCTCACCCCACGGAAGGAGGAGCACAAACCGCTGATCCCACCTTGAGCCAGCCTTTTGTACCCTGGCATCGGGTCAATGATTGGCCGTGGGTTGCCGCTGGCGGTGGGAGGCAATCACCCCAGGGAAGCTGTTCCTATTTGGCCAGGAGCAGTTCTCTGGAGCAGGTTGCAGCTGTGAGCCTCAGCAGCCAACGCACAGCGGCTGAAAATGGGCGAAATGCTGGCCGGGCCAAGGACCTGGGTGGGCGCCAACCTGTTGACTACAATGTCCTTTGATATTTGACGTTTTGTTCAAATTCTAAACAGCAAATGTTACCTATACTAGCATCAAACGACTGCAAAAGCCCTGTAAATATTTGGCATCTGAACTCCCCTGTATCAAGATGCTGGAAAGAGAGGTGACGGAGAATCACTTGTGGGATATTTTTATGGCCCGGGCCCAAAGGAGATGCACATCCCTTCTGCTCATGTAAGGTCAATAGATCGAAAATAAAATTTTAAAAAACTTTAAAATCTTTCCTGGTGCCAAAAGGGGAAGAGAACTTTCCCCATCTCCCATTTCTTTAGCATTTCCTTTAGAAAACTTGAAACTGTGATTGCTTTCCCTTCTCGTGGAGGGAGATGTAAATCTTGTTTAAAGCTAAATGAGCCTCTTGCCAGTTTTGCATTTCAGGAACCTCTTTCTTTGTGTCACCTTTCTGAAATATGAACCTCAAGGAGCATGACAACCTGTCTACCTGTTCTAGCCTAGATGCTTGGCTCCAAGATGGGACTTCCCAATTGTTGAAAAGATATGACAAGTTTCAGGGCACCTGGGTGGCTCAGTCAGTTAAGTGTCCGCCTTCAGCTCAGGTTGTTATCCCAGGGCCCTGCCTGCTTCTCCCACTCTGCCGGCTTGTGCTCTCTCTGTCAAGTAAGTAAAACCAAAAAAAAAAAAAAGAAAAGAAAAGAGAGAGAGAGACAGAAATTTCATTTCCCCTTAGATAAGGACAATTAACATGCATATACGAAAGGGTGAGATTTCTTTTTGATGTGCTCTCTCTTTAGCTGTTACCTGTGATGTGCCTCACACAATTCAATACGTATTCAATGATAAAACTTTGTTTTTCTTGTCTGCCTTTGTGGAGGTGTTTTCTGGGTTGGCAGGAAATTCATGTTTAAGTATTTCCTCAAAACTCATGTTCTGAGGCTAGTAGTCAGTCACATGGCCACAACTATAGGGGTCATATAGGAAATACAGTTCACCTGTCTGTCCAGGTAAGTAACTGGGTTTTGTTGGCAGGAAATCTTCTCCACCAATTTATGTTTAACTGGTCTACTGGTGGGGTGGGGGTGGGGCTGCAAATTAAGTAACAACAGATAAACAGGAGAAAATTTTGTTGGGCCTGCAGGAATACTCAGTGGTGGGTGACTCCCTGAATAGTCAAAGGTAAAGGTTTATATGCCAACTTAAAAAGAGGGTGGGGGGTGCCTGATTGGTTCAGTGGGTAGAGCTTGCGACTTGATCTCAGGGTTATGGGTTTGAACCCCACGTTGGATGTAGAGATTACTTAAAAATAAAATCTTAAAAAAAAGGGGGGTGATTTAGGGCTAAAATGTGGAAGTATGGAAGGTTCCATTGCTTTTTTTTTTTTTTTTTAATATTTATGGGCAGCTGAATTCACACTTCCTTGTGCTAAGGGTCAGTCTTCTTCCAAGTGGGAAACACTCGTGGAGGCGGGTCGATGGCAACTGTAGTTTTGAGAGGTTCTGCTTAGGTTTAAAGTAATTTTCATACCACATTGGTGCGCTGTTAATCCCTTCGGTTTAATAAACAACTAGCTAGCCTCAGCCTCTGCCAGATATCATGTCTGCCCGACAACATAGAGCACACTCAACCCTTAACCAAAGAGGACATCCTAAAATTCTACCCAGTCACTGCATTCAGGAACATAGCGATTTCGTGCACAGCCCTGTTGAGGATCTGGTCTTCTCCTGGCCAACAGATGACCCAGCACAAGTGTTGAATAGTTTCTTTATCTACATCCTTCTTTACACTAGGGCCTTAAAAAATCTTTGGGTCTGCCCTGTGAAGGTGGCAGAGGAAAGAATGACATTTAGAAGCCACTCCTCCCACCAACCCGTTGTGGAAGGAAGTCATTCCTAGCGCAGAGAGGGACCCGATATTGGCAAAGAAAGACAGGTCATGCCTTGGGGAAAATGGCTAAGATGAGAAACAGATTCCAGTTGTAGTTTCTACTCTAAAACAATCACATAATATGAGATTCTTAACCACTCCTTTCTCAGTGTTCTTCGTGAAAAGTGAAGCAAGAATGGATATACCCCAAACGTGTAATAAAACATGTTCTATGCGAGATCCTCAAATCCATGAGCTCTCTCTCCCCACGAGCCATGCATCGATACCCCGGCCTTCTCAGGTTCTGAGATTGCTTAACTTAAGCACAGACTTTCTTACCTGCAAGGTTTTCATAACCACCAACACGAGGGTTCTTCACCCATAAAAGCCATCTAGCAACACCCACATTTAATATCATCAATTGCTCGGTGCTGACTACCCCTATGTTAACTGCATAAGTTCTGCCTCCCGCAGCATCTGCGATTCATTTAGCCCCTTGCTCTTTTTTTTTTTTTTTAAGATTTTATTTATTTATTTGACAGAGAGAGAGACAGCCAGCGAGAGAGGGAACACAAGCAGGGGGAGTGGGAGAGGAAGAAGCAGGCTCCCAGTGAAAGAGCCTGATGTGGGGCTCGATCCCAGAACGCTGGGATCACGCCCTGAGCCGAAGTCAGACGCTTAGTGACTGAGCCACCCAGGCGCCCCTAGCCCCTTGCTCTTTTATCTCACACCCAATCTTCAGTTCTGGAACATCCTTGCTGTTTCCTTTTCCAGTTCTTTTCCAAACCATAAAGTTTTTAAAGATTTTTTTTAAAGGAATCTCTACACCCAACATAGGGCTGGAACTCACACCTGTGAGATCAAGAGCTGTATGCTCTTCTGACTGAGCCGGCCAGGTGCCCCGCCAATTATCTTTTTAATATACTCCCAATGATGGCTGTAGTGGTGCTCGAGGTAACACAATTCCATAAATTAGAAACAACTTTAGAAAAGGAACATCCCTGAAACTGAAACCAGTATAAATTCACACAGCAGAAAAGAGTTTAGCTATTCTGCAGACAAAACCATGTTGCAGTCGAGGAAACTGAGGCTTAGAGATTAGGTGGGACTCAAACTCTGTTTCCAGCAAGTACACTAGACTCACAGAGACAAAGGTATTATCACAAAAAATAACAAGACTCTAGCTGACATGAAAGAAAGTGGAAACCAAATTATACCTAAGAAGGTTCATGGGAGTACAGATGAGAAAACATGACTGTAGGGATGTTTGTATCAAATGTGGCCACAATTTTGTCTTTCTCTCTTTTTTTTTAAGGATAATTCTTTCTTCTTCTTTTCTTCTCCTTCTCCTTCTTCTTCTTCCTCTTCTTCTTGTAACAGCTGTATTGAGGTATAATTTACACACAATATAATCCATTCATTTGAAGAGTGAAAATCCAGTGGTTTTTAGGATAATCACAGTTTTGCAACCAGCACATAATCAATTTGAGAACTTTTCCATGCCCCCAAAAGAAACCCTATACCCTTTATTCATGACCCTTAATTCCCCCATCTCCCAGACCTAGACACCCACTAATCTACTTTCTGTCTCCATAGAGTTGTCTATTCTGGACATTGCATATAAATGGAATTATATAATATGCGGTCTTTTGTGACTGACTTCTCCCACTTCGAGGTTTATCCATGTTGTAGCATGTATTGGAACTTAATTCCTGGGGCACCTGGGTGGCTCAATCAGTTAAGCGTCTGCCTTTGGCTCAGGTCATGAGCTCAGGGTCCTGGGATCCATCCCTGCATCAGGCTCCCTGCTCAGTGGGAAGCCTGCTTCTCCTTCTCCCATTCCCCCTGCTTGTGTTCCCTCTCTCACTGTCTTGCTCTCTGTCAAATAAATAAATAAAATCTTAAAAAAAAAAAGAACTTAATTCCTTTTTATGGCTGATAATATTCCATCCTATAGATAATATCCACTTTTTTTTTATTATGTTATGTTAGTCACCATACAGTACTTCATTAGTTTTTGATGTAGTGTTCCATGCTTCATTGTTTGCATGTAACACCCAGTGCTCATTGCAATACATGCCCTCCCTAATACCCATCACTGGGCTAATCCATCCCCCCACTCCCCGCCTCTGAAACCCTCAGTTTGTTTCCCGGAGTCCATAGTCTCTTATGGTTCATCTCCCTCTCTGATCCCCCCCCTTCATTTTTCCCTTCTTTCTCCTGATGTCCTCCGTGCTATTCCTTATGTTCCACATATAAATGAAACCATATGATAATAGTCTTTCTCTGTTTGACTTATTTCACTTAGCATAATTGCCTCCAGTTCCATTCATGTCAATGCAAGTGGTGGGTATTCATCCTTTCTGATGACTGAGTAATATTCCATTGTATATATGGACCTCATCTTCTTTATCCATTTGTCTGTTGAAGGGTATCTTGACTCCTTCCAGAGTTTGGTTATTGAATATCCACTTTGTTTATCCATTCATTAGTTGATGGACATTAGATTGTTTATACTTTTGGTTATGAGAAATCCTGCTTTGAGCATTTTTGTGTGGAAATGTTTTCATTTCTCTTGGGAACATACCTGTGAGTAGAATGCTAGATCAGATGGTAACTTTATGTTTAACTTTTTGAGGCATTGCCAAACTATTTCCCAAAGACACTGAATCATTTTACATTCCCAACAGGAGTGTTTGAAATTTTCCATTTTTTCACATCCTTAGTCACACTTGTTATCATCTGTCTTCTTTTTCATAGCTGTCCTAGTGGGTGTGAAGTGGTTTCTCATTGCAGTTCTGATTTGCATTTCCCTGATCACTAATGATGTTGAGCATCTTTCTGAGTGCTTATTGGCCATTTGCATATCTTCTTTGAAAAAAATCTCTATTCAGACTTGGATTAATTCTGGATACATTTCTTGAAATAAAATAATGGGCCAAAATATATGCATATTTCAAGATCTACCTGGTAATGTTGAATATATTCACCCTTCCACCAACAATAATGAAAGTGCTTCCTTCTCTGTGCCCTTGCCAGTACTAGGTACAAATTTTTAAAAATCCTTTCTACACTAGTGGCTAAAAAATAATATTTTATTGTTGGTTTAATTTGAATTTATTTATGAAGACTGTACTTTTCTCCACATATATTTGTTGGCTGTGTCAGAGATAGCTATTTGCCTACCTAATACCCATCCATTCTCCTTTCTTCCTCACTAACAGATGTCCCGATTTTATTAGTTATAGTGATATGTCTTGCTAAAAAAATACATCTCCCAGCCTTCTTTGCAGATAAGGATGGCCATATACCACAATTCTGGACAGTGAGATCTAAGTGTATGTCATTGAGTGGAACTTCCAGAAAAGCATTGTTGAAGGTAATCAGACTCTGCTGGTATGTTTCCCCCTTTTTCTTTCATCTGAAATATAGACATGATAGCTGGAGCTGCAACAGCCATTTGCCACAAACCATGGGAATTCAACTGGTAACAAACATGGTATAACCGTCAGCTAGGGCTGCCATAACAACAAAACACAGACTGGCGGCTTAAACAACAGGAATGTATTTTCTCACAGTTCTAGAGGCTGGAAGTCCAAGATCAGTGTACCAACATGGTGGTTTTCTGGTGAGAGCTCTCTTCCCAGAACACACAGCCACTTTCTTACTGTGTCCTCACATGGCAAAGAGAAATAGATCTCTCTCCTCTTCCTCTTATAAGGCCACAGTCCTACTGGATTAGCACCCACCCTTATGACCTCATTGAATGTTAATTATCTCCTAATGCTCCTATCTCCAGATAGAGTCAAACTGGGGGTTAGGGCTTTGACATCTGACTTTGGAGAGGACACCTCACACTTCATAAAGCATGGGAACTTTTGCTAAAAGAACTAAAAGACCTAGGCCTTGAAATCTCTGAACTAGCTCACCAGCCCAGATGAAACTTCTTCTAGACTATGTTATTTAAGTCCCCATTATTTGAGTCTTCTACATGGCACAATAACACAAAACCCTGTTCCTGATAGTTTGGCCAACCATAGTTCCTTAATGAATTGTTCATTCAGGCCGAGCTGTTCTCTCTGCCACCAATCTGCAGTCTCTCCAAAGTAATGTTGAATTAAATTCATATTAAACACCACTTTATAGAATCCAGTGTTTTCTAAATTTTTAAAAATATTTAATTGTTTTCAGCTGTCTACAGAATAATGTAGTTTGGCTTCAGTCCACCTATTCAACTAACTTACCTCTTACTAATTCTTTCTTTGGTGTAATAACGTGATTTTCCATTTTGCTAACCCCTGTTCCCAGAATTTGTCTCACCTTCTGTTCCACACTTAAGACCTACCTGTCCTTCAAAATCGTGTTCAAACCTTAATTCTTCAAGAAAACTTTCTCCAGCTACTCCAGCCTATAGTGTTCTCTTTCTCCTTTGAATTCTGTGGCATCGATTTTCTGCACTTCTAATTTTCCCTTTACATCATATTTACCTCTCGCTTTTCCTGTTATCCCCCCAAAAGAATATGAATATTCTGAAACTTGGATCTGAATCTTATGTTTACATGGGAGGGGCCTAATTAAGTGTTTGCTGGTGGTTATGACCACGAAAATTTTACTATTAACGTCTGTCCTGCATGCTGCCAGTGGAGGTGGAGCTCACTCTGTCCTTTAATAAGTTCACCACTGGCTAGAGAGTAAGATGCAATCTATAGAGCATGGTATCAGTGTCTTTCACAGTCTTGCTCCAGTCTACCTTTCCAGCACTTCCTGTTGCTGCTCCTTCAACATATCTCTCGGTCTCGGCCATGATTTTTTCCCTGCATTTTCTTTTTTTTTTTCTTTTTAAAGATTTTATTTATTATTTATTTGAGAGAGAGAGAGCACAAGCAGGCAGAGGGAGAGGGAGAAGGAGAAGCAGGCTCCCCGCTGAACAGGGAGCCCGATACGGGACTCAATCGCAGGACCCTGAGATCATGACCTGAGCCAAAGGCAGACGCTTAACCAACTGAGCCACCCAGGTGCCCCCTGCATTTTCTTTATCACAAACAAGGTTGACTCTGTTCCAATAGTCTCTGAGTGGTGCTACCCGTCTCCTGAGACCCGTGCCAGAAATCCAAAGTGATTCCACATCCATAACATCCAATCAGTCGTCACCTCCGATCAGAGGCAGAATCTACATTCTATCAACTTAATATCTTTCGTAGCTATGCCCCTCCTCTCGCTTATCATGCCAGTGCTTTTGTTCAGGTCTTCTTTGCTTCTTGCCTGGCTATGGCATTTGCCTCCTGCCTCTGTTCTGATCTGCCTTCAACCTTCTTTACAGAGCCACTAATAAGTTGTTTTGCTTGCAAACATAAGGTCAGTCCCTTACAGGGAATTGGCCATGGCTTTCCAGATAGAATGTCATATCCACAGTTTCATGTGTCTTAGCCCAGGGGTCTATAGACGATAGCTGTGCCAGATCCGGTCTGCCGCTGTCTATTTTGTATATAAAGTTTTATTGGAACACGGCACACGTGTTTGTGTATTGTTTATGGCTGCTTCATGCTAGAATGCCAGAGCTGAGTAGTTATGACGGAAACTAGATGGCACACAAAATCTAAAATATCTACCATCTTCACAGAAAAACCTTGTCACATTCTCATTTTAGCCCTTCATAAACAAGTCTCTACATATTTCTTAGTTTCTTATGCCAGCTCTTCCCATCCCTCATCACCATGCTCTTTCCACTGCAGCTAAACTGAGCAATCTGCAGTTATGTAAAGCCAAATATTTTTTCTGTTTTCTGTGACCTTTCAAAATGCTTTTCATTTCCTGGAATGTCCCTTCAACCCCTATGGTCTTCTAACTCCTTCAAAGCTTCCAGTTGCCCTTCCAGTAATCACTGATTTTGTCTGTCCCCTGAGTGACTATTATGTTTGGGGCCTGTTATCCTTTGCCCTCAGCAAAACAAAACTAGAGCATTCTCCTTAGAAAGGAGCTCAAGGCCTCATCAAAGATTTGTTCTTACCATTGACACGACAGTGTTCTTCCTAAGAGGAGTTTGGATAAATGTAATTGTTTTTCCCTCAAAAATGTTTTTAGCACACTTTATAGATTTCTGCCCTAGGCAACCGTGCTAGCCCTCCTCTTAATCTGGCTCTGGTTATCAAATAACTCAAAACACAGGTAAAAGATTTCCAGAGAAAGTAAAACTATGTTTACACAAAAACCTGTGTATGTTCATAGTAGCTTTATTTGTCATAGCCCCAAATTGGAAACAACCCGAATGTACTTCAATGGGCAAATGGTTAAACAAGCTGTGGTATATCCACAGCACGGAATGCTTCACAACAAAAATAAGACCATTGATACACAGAAGAACTTAGATGGATCTTAAGGGAATTATGATGAGTGGGGGAAAAAAAATCTCAAAAGGGTACATAACATATGATTCTATTCATATAACATTCTGAAAATGAAAAAAAATTTATAGAGATGGAGAACAGATGAGCGTTTGCCAAGAGGGGGATCAGAGGAAGGGAGCTGTGGCCATAAAGGGTAGCAGCGGGGATGCTTGTAATGGGACTCTTCTGTATCCTGACTGCTGCCGTAGTCACACAAGTGGATACGTGTAATAAAATTACATAGAACTACACACACACACACACACAACTGCATGTTGCACTGCTGAAGTCTGAATGAGATGGGTGGATTATTACTCATGCCAGTTTCCTGGTTGTGAGGTCGTACTATGGTTACACAGGATGAGCCCATTGTGGGACATTGAGGGAAGGATATGCAGGATCTCTTTCCATTGTTTCTTATGGTTGCATGTTACTCATCGATGATACCCAAATAAAAACTTAAGCAAATAAACAAAAATACAAACAAACAAGTAAAAGATGGCTTCAGCCTAAAGGTGTGTTCAGTAGCTTTATTCTTGAAACTGAGAAATTCTTGTCTAAAAAGGGCAATTATTATTTCGATTTCTTTTACAAAGCACCAGGCAGTTGAGAATACAGTGTTCAGGATCTTTATGTTTTTATATGTTCTTTCACCTAATTTATCCCCTTTCTTTAAGTATTGCAATAACACCATTTGTCCTGTAACAACAATTTGCCAAGTGTTTCCTGCATGTCCAATCCACCTCAGGGGAAGTGCTGAACATGGAGGATGGAGAAGGTGACCTTCCTCAGTACTGCCCCAATGACTCCCATTCCGATGTAAACTTCTTACGCAGACAAGGGCCAATAAGATAGACTGGGTGAATTCCTCAACATCTGAGAAGCATGGCCAAAATTAGACTCTAAAAAGTTAGGAACTCATTCTGGCAGTTTCCAGGTCCGGAAAAGCAGAATTCTCAAGAGCCAGCATGTCAGGTGACCAGGCCAGGTGACCCTCTTGCCAAATCCCCTGCCCTTCCCTATCCCAACCCTTTAGCCTCGTTTACGCTAATCTCCAGGCTAAGCTAGCTCCCTCAGGTGGGGAGCCAGAAAACTACAGGTCATTTAAGTAAAAGCGCCTGGATAAGAGCTTGGATAAATCCCTACATGGAACCTTCTGCTCTAAAGTCTAGATAGACGGTGGGTACAAGAGAACTCATTTCTGCAGGGAGCTTCTAAACCGAATTGAATATCGAGCTATAGACTTTTACATTGCCAGAATTCAAAAGGAACTGAGAAATCTAGTATGCTACCATCATCCTGCAGATTGAGATTCAGAAAGGACACAGAGTCATTCCCAGAATCACACACACTAGAACTAGGTCTCTTTGCATCCCATCAGCTTCTACTGTTCTTCGTTTCCTCTTTAAAGACCTGGAGTAGCAATGCAGTTTTATCATAACCTCTTTATCTCTCCATCCCATGTAGCTTCTCTATCTTCAGCTAAAAAGCAAACAACTGCCAACAACACCTACTTGGCACTGCCTGTGCTGCCAACTTCAGCAAAATGTCATAATCATACAATCGTGTGTGTCCCATTGCTGCTTTGTTCCTGCCAGTCCCAGTCTTTCTGAGCTTTTAAAAATTTATCAGTCAAGGGCACCTGAGTGGCTCTGTCGGTTAAGCGTCTGCCTTGAGCTCAGGTCATGATCCCAGGGTCCTGGGATCGAGCCCCAAATCAGGCTCCCTGGTTGCAGGGAGCCTGCTTCTCCCTCTCCCTCTGCCTGCTTCTCTCCCTGCTTGTGCTCTCTTTCTCTGTCAAATAAATAGATAAAATCTTTTTATAAAAAATTTTATCCGATGAAGCTCTCTTTCTCCTCCTGATCTTCATGCACGCTGTTCTCTCCATCTAGAATACCATTAACCTAAGACAACCAACTGAAAACCTATTAGAACTAACCAGGAAGATTAGGAAAAATATAGGATACAGGAGTCACCTATGAAAATCAAGAGTTTCCTGAAAATCAGCAAAAAATAATGAGGAAATGTAATATAAAAAGAAATTCCCATTTACAATATCAATAACAAACAAACAAACCAAACAAAAAAAAACTCTTAGGAAAAAAATTGAAACAAAAGTGCAAGACCTATATTTATAAAAACTATAAAACTTGATCAAAGGATGTAGAATTTGTCCTTCTAACTAAATGGAGAGAAAGACATTCTATGTGGCCTGGTTGGGAAAACCCAAATAGAGTGATGTTACTGTGCCAAATTAAATCTATAAATTTCAAGGCAATTCCATTTAAAATTTCAGTGAGATTTTCTTTTAAAAAAATAGAACTTGACAAGATGATTCTAAAGCTCCTTCGATTCACTGTAACATTGTTTGACAGAGGAAAATACTGGAAACTACTTAAATGTGCATGGGGAGGGAACAACAGGATGCTAGGTAGTTATTAAAAAGAATGAGGCAGAACTATAATTATTGACATTGAAAATTCTCCAAGATCTATTGTTAAGAGTGCATAATATGCTACAATAAGAGCCAAGAAGGAAGGGATGTGTATGTATTTTTATGGATATAGATATATAGATATACACACCATACTAGTATGTATCTGGGATGTTTCTGGAATGGTACAGAAGAATCTAGTAAAGGTGATTTTCTCTGAGAAGAGACACTTTGGAACTGAGAGTCGTCAGAGGTGGGAAGGAAACTTACTTTTCGCATATCTTTTTGTCATTCTGCTTGTGCAATAATGAAAAGGAAAAAGACTTCATGAAACAAGTTCNNCAGGAAGTATATATGCAAGAACAGCCAAAAATATTCTGACAAAGAAGACAATGTAGGGGACTTACTCAACTGAATTTCAAAATACACCAGAAATCTATAGTGTTAAAACTCTGTGGTATCAGACGTAGAACAGACAAATAGATCAGTGGAACAAAAGAGACCCAAGTATATTGTGTTAATACGGATCCTCTGACAACCAAGATGGGATGAGATACCTCCCAACTACGAGGGGAAGTACCCATGAGTGAAAATGGAGAGTGAGTGGAGGGGGGTGGGATTGCACAGTTAGACCACAGTGCAGATGCCCCTGAGTGAGAGAAGGAAGAAAGGTCTTAGCCTGCAGTGCAGTTCTACGAGAGTTTCAGAGAGTAGAATTACTAGGGTCTGGGGGTGGGGGAAATAGGGTACAAACTATCAGTTATATGATGAAGTCGGAGGATCTAATGTATAATGTGATATCCATAGCTGTTAATATTGTATTGTATAAATGAAATTTGCTAAGAGAGTGGAACCTGCATTCTCACCAAAAAAAAAAAAAAGGTTAAATATGAGAGGTGATGAATATGTTAATTAACCCAATGGTGGAAATCCTTCCACAAGGTATGCATGTATTGAATCATCACATTGTACACTCTAAATATATTACAATTTTATTTGTCAATTTTACATCAATAAAACTGATAAAAAGAGAATGTTTCGACGAGGCTAACAGGAAGTCTTCCAGCCAAAGTCACTTGTTGGAGGGAATCCTTGAGTCCCAGAAACAGACCCCCCTTAGTATTTTTGCTGCACTCAGTCACTGACTGGCCTCAGCAAAAACAGTGATGGATTTCAGAGTGCAAGAGCTGGAGCCACTGGTAATTATTCTCCTGCAGTAGGAGACCTGAGATCTCTACATGTGGCATGCATACGCACACACAAATACTCTCTGATGTGCGTGCATATCAGAATTTATATATATACACATATATATGTGATTATGATATGATATATGTATCAGGATGTAGTACATGTTGAACATGACATTTCAAGTCAATGAAGAAAAAGATGATTCAATAAATGTTGGGATGATTGGCAATGGATTCGAAAATCAAAGTTTTCTTTATATCCCAACCTCACACCTAACATCTAAATGTTAAAAAAAAACAAAAAACAATTTAAAAATATAAAACAATATTTTCTTGGGCATTCAGAGACCTTTACAAGAAAATCACTAAACCTGAAATCCATTAGGAAGAGATTGACCATTAGATTTTATTAAAATTTCAAGCTTTGGTATGGTAAAAAGAAATGACAGGGGCACCTGGGTGGCTCAGTCAGTTAAGCATCTGCCTTCAGCCCAAGTCATGATCCCAGGGTCCTTGTATCAATCATTGCTGAGCAGGGAGCTTGTTTCTCCCTCTCTCTCTGCCTGCAACCCCCCCTGCTGTACTCTCTCTCTGTCAAATAAATCAAATCTTTAAAATAAAAAAAGGTATGACAGATAAAAGACAAGCACCAGATTATTTCAGCATACACACTCACATGCACACACACACACACACACACACACACGCCAAAATAATGGGCTTGAAAAAGAAATTCAAATGATCATTAAGCCTATGAAATGTTGCCCTTCTTACTAGTAATTAGAAAACTGCATGTAAAATAATGAGATACCATTTTTAGTTTCCATGCAGACTAAGACTTCTTTTTTTAATTGGTAACACTCAGTATTGACAAGAAGCAGAGAAAAAAAGCACTCAGATACTTTGGTAAAGGAAGTGTTAGGGCACCTGGGTGGCTCAGTTGGTTAAGTGTCCAGCTCCTGATTTCGGCTCAGGTCATGATCTCAGGATTGTGAGATAGAGCCCCACATCCAGCCCTGTGCCCAGCCTCCCCTCTGACTTTGCACTGGAACGTGGAGCTTGCTTACGATTCTCTCTCTGTTCCTCCACCCTCTCCCTCTCTTTAAAAAAAAAGGGGGGGGGAGTATAAACTGGTATAGATTTTTGGGAGGGAAAGTAGATAGTAGTCTGCAAAATGTTAAGTTCCCACATGCCTTAAATCAGAATTTCAAATCTAGAAATCTGTAAAACAATAATATTCATACATATGCACAAAGACATATGGACAAAGATGTTTTGTGTGGGCAATGCTTGTTGAAGCAAAACATTGGAAAAAAACCTAAATGATTGTCATTAAAGGAATATTAAAGGCACATTAGGGGCACCTGGGTGGCTCAGTTGTTAAGCATCTGCCTTCGGCTCAGGTCATGATCCCAGCGTCCTAGGATCGAGCCCCCACTGAGCAGGAAGCCTGCTTCTCCCTCTGCCTGCTGCTCCCCCTGCTTGCGCTCTCTCGCTGTGTCTCTGACAAATAAATTAATTAAAATCTTAAAAAGTATATATCAATAGATGGGAAGTGGAATTACGGGTTTCTCTTTATTTTTCTCTGAATTTGAAAAAAAAAGTTATTTTAAAAGAACATTGAAAGGAAGAAAAACTTTATAATAAAAAAATAAAACTGAATCTGATAGTTATATATAGAGATCCCTATGATTTATTATGACATGAGAAGAGAAAGTTGTACAGCAAGTGTATGATAAGAGCCTTTTTATTAATTAAAAACAAAGTGAACACACACTGAACTAAATACTTATATAATATGTAGATACAGATATGGGCATAATACAGACATAGATGTGCACTGATACATCAACCTGTTAGTAGGGATGATTAGGGCGCCTGGCTGGCTCAGTGGGTAGAGCATGTGACTCTTGATCTCAGGGTTGTGAATTTGAGTCCCATGTTGGGTGTGGAGATTGCTTAAAATAAATAAATAAATAAATTAATTAATTAAAATTTAAAAAAAGAAAAATAGGGATGATTCGTGGAGAGAGAAATGATACTGTGGGAATAGGTGAAGGAGGACTTCAACCACATACACTTTATAGTTCGAAGTTTTTCTCATTCATTACAGTTTTACAGATTCATTATTGTACCTAGAGCTTTCTCTCTGAGAACGAAAGATTTTATTCAGTTCTGGAAAAGTATCAGCTGCTTTCTTTTCACCTCTCTCCCCTCTATTCTCTTCCAGGACTCCTATATATCTAGATCTAGATAGATCTTCAAACAGCGTTATTGATATATAATTCCCATAACACACATAATCATTCACCCACTATTAAATATTTTGGAATGTCTCAAACTATCCTCCGTGTTTCTTAACTGCGTTTTCTTATTTTCAAAACAATCTTTTCATCTCTGTGGGGCTCCTGAATGAATCTGTCAGTGCTATTTCTCAAGTCTTTTTATTTATTTTTTTAACAGTATTCATTCCAGGGACGCCTGGGTGGCTCAGTCAGTTAAGCGTCCCACTCTTCACTTCAGCTCAGGTCAGGATCTCAGCGGTGTGGAATCAAGCCCTGCATCAGGATTCACGCTCATTGGGAATCTGCTTGGGATTCTCCTCGTTCTCCCTCTCCTTTTGCCCCTCCCCCACTCACTCAGTCTCTCTCTCTCTCTCAAATAAATAAATCTTTAAAAAACATAGTATTCATTCTACACATTATCTTGTTTGCTGAGATTTTTACTTCACCGTGGCTTCCTTTCCAGTAGTAGTGTTTCATGATTCTGTTCTCTTCTACGGATGTTCTTTATTTGCTTCTTTGAGAATCATAAACTTTTTTTCTATCATCTGTTTCCTTAGGAGTGCATCCTCCATTTGTACTTTGAACTTTACCTTGTGAGTTCATCTTGTGGGATGTTTCTTACTGTTGTTTTCCACTGTTTGGTCCCACCCCACCATGTTTGGTCATTTTGCAGTGTCTTCTCCACGACGGACCAGGATAGTCTGTCAACGGATAGCATCCAACACCTGGTTTATTGCACTTTTGATCCGGCCTCAGAAACACACCCAATCCAGAATTGGTCCCCATTTCCCTGTGACAGTCCTTGGAACTTTCAGTGGGAACTACAACCTTACAAAAATGCTGCCTTCCTCCCTCTCATGGAGCAGCGTTCTTGGTTCTTCTGGGGTGTGTCTCCCTACTCCCCCACCCTGCCTGGCTGGAAGATCAATAATCTGAATATCACCTGCAGTTAATTAGGCTTTAACAACATAGTCCAGCCTTCTGTAGCTCAATCTTGATACCTTTTTTTTTAGGTGATGGGCTTCTTGAGGCAGACCCTCATGGATTTCTGAATGACTACTAAACCTATGAAAAGGTGCTCAACAAATTAAAATCATAATGTGATACACCCACATACTCACCAACATGGCTACCATTTAAAAGACTGGTAAATCAAAGTATTGGTGCAGGTGTGGGGTCACGGGAGAGAAGATAAAATAGAATAAACCCCTCTAGAAAACTGTCTCATCATGTAAAGGCCAAAGGCCGACTGCCACAAAATGTGCCACTTGGACATGTTGATTATTTTAAATAAAAGTTAATTAAGAGACAGTTTGTGCAAGGTCACTCAGACCTTCCTCTGTTCCCCCGAAGCCAGGAAATAAATCCCCCCTGGGAAAGCTGCTCTCCCTGTACCCGGAGGTAAAGTCACATCCTTATCACCAGAGATGGGAAATTAAGAGCCAAGAAGGCTATATAAACAATGCTTTGTTACTTTTTAAGTAATTAAAGCTCCCAAAGCTAAATTTTCTTTGTCCTGTCAATTCTGCATAGATTTATTGTCTCTTCGTCTAAAAAGTATAAAAACTGCCTGACTTGGTCATTTATTTAGGTCTCAATTTCATTATTGGGCCTCTGTGCTCGCCTAACAAAACTTTGGCTCTTTTCTCCTGTTAATCTGTCTCATGTAAATCTAATTCTTAGTCTAGCTAGTCTTAGCTAGCTAGAATTCTTAGTGTAGGAAGAAATTTTTCTTCCTTTCAGTAGTTTCTCATAAAGTAAATGTCCACCATGATAGAGCAATTTCCATGATAGAGGAATTCCACTTCTAGGCATATACCCGTAAGACATGGGTACACATGTCCAAAAAAAATTGTACAAGAAGATTCATAGCAGCTTTATTCATAGCAGCCCAGACTGAAAACAAGCCATTTGTTCATCAACAGAAGACTAGATAAAGAAATTGTGGTATGCGAATATGGTCGTATATCACACAGCAGTAGAAAGAAATGAACAATTGATATACACAACAACAGTACACACTGTGATTCCGTTTATGAGAAGTTCAAGAACAGACAAACCCAAGCAATGAAATCAGACTAGTGGTTGTATTGTGCCATGGGCAGGGGATGGGGGCTGCAGAGTATGGGATGATGGGAAGGAGACATGAAGGAATTTTCTGAGGTGAAGGACATTTTTTACCTTGACCTAGACAATGGTTGCACAAGTGTATGTATTTGTCAAAATTCATTAAACTTTTTTTTTTTAATATTTTTTATTTATTTATTGGACAAAGAGAGACACAGCGAGAGAGGGAACACAAGCAAGGGGAGTGTGAGAGGGAGAAGCAGGCTTCCCGCCAGCAGGGAGACTGACCCAGGGCTGGACTCCAGGACCCTGGGATCATGACCTGAGCCCAAGGCAGACGCTTAATGACTGAGCCACCCAGGCACCCCAAAATTCATTAAACTTTACACTAAACTTGTTCACCTTTTATTTTTTTTCTAAGATTTCCTTATTTATTTGAGAGAGAGAGAGCAGGAGGGACAGAGGGAGAGGGAAAGAAAATCTCAGGCAGACTCCACACTGAGCACACAAAGCTAGATCTCACAAGCCTGAGTTCATGACCCGAGGCCGAAACCAAGAGTTGGATGCTTCACCGACTGGGCCACCCAGGTGTCCCTGAACTTGTTCATCTTTTAATACGTAAGTTATACCTCATTAAAGTACTGTTAGGGTAGAGCGTTGGAGAAAGGACATTGTGTGTTTTCTGAAGAAGAACACATGACATGTTAATGGGCTCTAAAAGTTGATAGTATTTATTCTTTATTTAATTTCACTCAGAAACTTTTTTATTTCCTTTCCAGAATGAAAATAGAACTGAGACAAGGACGGAGAAGAAAAAATCGTACATGATGTACTATGATAAAGATAGAAATAGATTTAATTACTTAATGATAAAGGCTGTAATAGAATTAACTAAGTTGTGGGTAGTGACAAATACAGGAAAAGAAGTATTTCTCCAGAGAGAAGGAAGGATATCTTGCAGGAAGTCTTTAGAGAGGAAAGGTGAGCTGAGAGCACTAATTAGCTGTATATGACCTCAGGGAAGTCACTTAATCTCTCTGGGGATGATTCCATTTTACAGATCTTCTTGTATGTTAAATGATAGGATTGAACTGAGCTCAGAGCATCATTTATTAAAGTACAATATAATAATTAATATTCCTGACTCATCCGGGAAAGGCTAATTTCTATTCTCTGTATTTTGCTTCATTAGGTAAAGTATGTAACACGTTGATTTGTAACAAAAAAATATTATTTACATATTGAATGTCTACTTTGTGCCAAGTAATGTCCTATGTCATACACTTTCATTGTATTAAGTTACACTTTAATTAGCAATTTTTATAATTCGTATATTTGGATCAAGTAAAAATGTTTTAAAATAACATTTATATATTTTTCATTGTAATAATAATGTAGCATTATTGCCAAAAACAAGGAGACATAGAAAATTATAACAAAAAAAAATTCTGTCACTTCAAAATCGATTATCATTTTAGAGCATTATATATTGAATCTTTAAATATACACATTTGTTTTTAATTTGTTTTGTTTTCTAAAACTGAGATCAAATTCAACATATATTTTGTATCTTCTTTCTTTCTTTTTTTTTTTTTTTGAGAGAGAGAGAGAGCACACGCCAGCAGGGTCTGGGGGGCAGAGGGAGAGAAAGAATCCCAAGCAGGCTCCATGCCCAGCTCAGAGCCCGATACCGGGCTCAGTCTCACAACCCTGAGATCATGACCTGAGCCAAAATAAAGAGTCGGATGGCTTTACTGACAGCCACCCAGGAGCCCCTGTTTCTATTTTTTAAAAACATAATTTTTCAATAACCAAACAGTATTCAATTTTTGTAAGTATAACTGATTAGAAAATCCATTGTTGTTGACTATAAGAAAAAGTCTTGACACCAGTGATGTAAATTTTAGTTACATGAAAAATTCCCTTGGGCAAGGTCTCAATCAGGGTCCCTGGGGGAAACAGATGGCACACTCCAAGAGAGTGATTTGAGGAGTGTTTAACACAAGATCTATTCAGAAAGGAGACGGTAGGGATTAGGGAAATCACAAGTAATAATGCAGGGCATGAGGAGGGAGGAGTGGGCAATTACCGGAATCTGTAAACAAAGCAAGCTTGGTGGAGCCCCCTGCCTGATCTAAGCTGTAGTAAGCATTTGGTTAAGGGAACAGGCAGCCTGCAGCAGCCCTGAAGGAGAGATCAGAGGGATAAATGCCAAGACAGCCCACCTGGCTCTGAACTCCTGCCTGTGCTCCCCACTCAGATCGTTCTCCCCTGCAGAAGCCAGTCTCCCAGAGGGCGAGGGAGACTTTGGTGTGGTCCACACAGGGTGGACTCCTTGGGTACAAAGCATGGTAGAAAAAGTGGAAATGCGTGTGGAAGGGTAAATGAAACTATCTTTCTAATGGTCTGGTCTGGGAGTCAGAGGTTTCTCTTAAGAAGTTACGTTGAATCTGAGATCTAAAGGATGTGTAGGTGTCAAGAGCGTGATGAGTCCAAGAAAGACATTCAGATGGCCAATTAGGTATGTGGAAAGGAGCTCAACATCTCTATCACCAAGGAAATACAAATCAAAACCGCAATGAGGGGCGCTTGGGTGGCTCAGTTGGTTAAGCTTCTGACTCTTGGTTTTCAGCTCAGGTCATGATCTCAGGGTGGGAAGATCAAGCCCCACATCAGCCTCTGCAGGCGAGTCTGCTTGAAGATTCTCTCTCTCTGCCCCTCTCCCCCCAAATAAATAAATAAATAAATAAATCATAAAACACACACACACACAAGGAGATGTTACCTCGCACCTGTTAGGATGGCTGTTATCAAAAGACAAGAGATAACAAATGCTGGCAAGGTGGTGGAAAAAAAGGAATTCTTATACTCTGTGGATGAGAATGTAAATTGGTATAGCCATCAGGGAAAACAGTATGGAGATTCCTCAAAAAATTAACATTAAAACTACTATATGATCCAAACGTGCCACTTCTGGATATATATCCAAAGGAAATAAAATTAGTATCTCAAAGAGGTATATGCATTCCCATGTTCATTGCAATATCATTCATTGTAGCTAAGATATGGAAACAACCTAAATATCTATTGATGGATGAATGGAAAAGGAAATGTATAGCTATATAGATCTATATCTATATATATCTCATAGACAAGTAAATGAAATATGTGATAATATGTAATAATATGTGATACGTAATATCAGATATATGTGAGAGAGATATAAATATACACGAAATATATTAAAATATGAGATATATATCTATCTCTCATAATAAATATAAAGTGAAATACTTTTTAGCCATAAAAAGAAGAAAATCTTTTCATGTGCAACAACACGGATGAAACTGAGGCATTATGCTAGGTAAAATACACCAGAGAGAAAAAAACAAATACTGTATGGTATCACTCATGTGTGAATCTAGAAAAAAAAAAAAAAAGCCAGTTTCAAAGAATCAGATAATAGAATGGTGGTTATGCCAGAGGCTGGGGGAGAGGAGAAAATGCGGGAACGTAGGTCAAAGGGTACAACTTGTGGTTAAAAGAAGAATAAGTTCTGAGGATCTAATGTACAGCAAGCATGGTGACTATAGCTAACAATATGGTATTGTATACTTGGCAGTTGCTAAGAGTAGATCTTAAGCATTCTCACCACACACACACACACACACACACACACACACACACACAGTGTGTACAAAAGAGTTAACACTGTGAGGTGATGGATGTGTTATCTTTATCTTGGTAATGATTTCACAATGTAAATGTATATCAAATCATCATGTTGTACACTTTAAATATATGTTTGTCAATTATTCCTCAATGAAGTTAGAAAATTGAAAAAAAAAAACTTTTAAAGAATGTAATCAGTAAGAAAAAGAACACACTAAGCAGAGGGAATAGCTTGTGCAACGTCCCTAAAGTAGGAGAGTGGATTTAAGGAATTGAAAGGACAGTCGATGTGGGATACCTGGGTGGCTCAGTCAAGAGCTGGCAACCAGCTCTTGATTTCCGCTCAGGTCTTGGTCTTGGGGTGGTGGGATGGAGCCCCTCCTCAGGCATTTCGCTCAGTGGGGAGTTTGCTTGGGATTCTCAGATCTCCCCCTCTCTCCTGCTCCTCCCCCAGCTCGCACAGGCATATTCTCTCTCTCTCTCTCAAATCAATAAATAAACCTTAGGGGAAAAAAAAAAAAAAAAAAAGAAAGGACAGTGAATGAAACAGAAAGACAAAAGGGGAGAACAGAGTCCAAGAGAATGAAGATTTTGGCAGGACCACATTATAGGTTTCATTAAGGATTCTGGTTTTTATCCTTAAAAAACCAAAGTAAGCCATTGGTAAGTATTAGGCATTCAATGACAAATTAGATTTGTGTATTTAGAAAATTCCTCAGGGGAGAATGGATTGGCTGGGAGGCAAAAATGAAATGGAGGTGGGGATAGCAGTAATCCAGGTGAGAGCTTGGACTAAGGTGGTAGATGGGGATGGTGAGACATAGAAAAGTTTGAGAGATATGGGGAACATAAAATTGAGAAGACTTGATAATATATCCAATATGGTGGTATAGGAGTGGGGCCAGTGTCAAGGGATCTGAGATTTCCCTTGCTTGTAAGACTAAGGAGTCACTAATACATATTTCTGGAATAAATGCATGGGTGATGAAACTCTCGCGCAACGGAAACTTCTTGCGGTTCTTTCCCCGCGAGAAGCCTACTCCCTACCATTCATTCCGCAAGCCCAAAGCCCGCGCCACCCACAATTTACACAGAGGCCCCACCCACCTCCAGGCGCAGTCGCACACGGCGCGCTCTTTCGCACCTGGCACCTGTCTCCCTCACTCCGAGATGCGCGGAGCCTCGGTCAGGTGCCAGTCCACAATGCGCTTGCGCAGGAGGCGCTACCAGCCGGAGGGGGGCGGAGCCTGCATTGCTTAGTCTGCGGTGATAACGAAAATACGGAAAGGATCAGAAAGGGAGTTGGAGCCCCAGAAGGCAGCATTACTCTTTGACATATCCACTGACTGTGCCTGGTAGGTCCCAAGTCCCACAGACTTCAATTCAGGTCATTGTATGGATTTTGATCTTTATCTAAAATGCTGTGAGAATCTATTGAAGGGTTTTAAGCAAGCGAGGCATTTACACTTTTAAATAATCACAAGGACTTCAGTGGAGAGAGTGGCTTGTAAAACAGCAAGAATGTGTTCAGGACCAGTAGTAGATGGGAGAGGACAATAGTATTGGCGACTGGGAAAGTGGAGAGCTTTAGGAGATAATCTAGGGGGTAAAATGAGGAAGCTATGTAGATTGACTAACTGTAAATGGTGGCAAAAGAGGGGAATTAAAAGAAGAAAATAATAAATACATTCTTATCTAAAAAAAAAAAAAAGAAAGAAAGGGAGTTGGCTCTGGCTCCTGGGGGTTAGTGAAGGTGGAGCCATTTAGAGGGTGTCGGGCGGGTACTCAAAGAGAACCTGTTGGAGACTGACACGATGCGCCTTTTACCGCTCATAGTAGAAGTTACTGATTTTGCCTTTTTTTTCAGTTAAACTTAGTGGCCAAGACCTGGTGCTTTGCAGGTTCCAACCCATTATGTCTTTGTGTGACTGTGGCCTTAAGCAAGTTACCTGCCCAAGATTCAGTGTTTGCCTCTATAAAGTGGAGCTGGTAATAGTCATGGACCGCACTGGGCTTTTGTGAAGATTAAATGAGACAGTGCCCAATAAGTGATAACTGCTATTATTATCATTATCATTATCATTATCATTATTAATAGCATAATAATTGTCATACTGTGGAGGTTTTTTGTTTGTTTGGTTTTGGGTTTTTTGTGTGTGTGCCAGGATCTTTTGTGTGTAACCTTTATGTTGGTAATCCTTAAAAAATAGAATACGTAAGAAGTAACAGGAAATTCAAGACTGGAAAATGTTCTCATTTCAAAAAGGAGAAAAAAGTAGATCTTGGAAAATGCTGTCTAGGGAGGGGGTGAGGGAATGGGATAAAGGGGTGATGAACATTGGGGAGGATATGTGTTGTAATGAGCACTAGGTGTTATATAAGACTGATGACCTGTACCCCTGAAACAAATAATATGTTATATGTTAGTTAATTGAATTTAAATTTAAAAAGAATAAATTAAAAATGGATATCTCAGCTTAAATGTCAACTTTTTAAACCAAATACAAGAACCAGCAATTATGTTCTAGCAAAAAAAAAAGAAAGAAAGAAAGAAAGAAAGAGAGAAAAGAAAAGAAAAAATAAGGAAAGAAAGAAAAGAAAGAGAAAAATGCAGTCTAGTAGTCTTGACTTTTACTGAGCACTAATACAAACCCAGGTTGGATCATATCAATGGTAATTTGTGAGCATTTAGAAAAAGAACTGGTGTCTGTTATGAGGCAGTCTGCAGTAAGAACAAATAAGTCAACCCACACTAACCTCTTTGAATGGATAGTAAACTGATACCTCAGTGGAAAAACTGTTTGTCTTTCTGGACTTAAGTCACCTCAAAAAATATCAGCCCGAGATGCTGCCCCATTGTAAGCTTCCTTCCTTCCTTCCTTCCTTCCTTCCTTCCTTCCTTCCTTCCTTCCTTCTTTCCTTTCCTTTTTAAGATTTTATTTATTTATTTGACAGAGAGAGAGAGAAAGCGCAAGCAGGGGCAGGGTTGGGGGGGGAGCTGCAGGCAGAGGGAGAGGGAGAAGCAGGTTCCCTGGGGAGCAGGGAGGCCCATGCAACCTGGGATCTTGACCTGAGCCGAAGGCAGACTGAGCCACCCAGGCATCCCTGTAAGCTCCTTTCTTGCCAGCAAGTCTCTTTGCATTTGACATCAATCTTTTTGTTTGTTTTGTTTTTTTAATTAATTAAAAAATTAATTAAAAAAAATTTTTTAAGTAAGCTCTACACCCAACATGGGGCTTGAACTCACAATCCTGACATTAGAGTTGCATGTTCTACCAACTGAGACAGCCAGGTGCCCTCCATTTGACACCAATTTTACCAAACAAATATTTCTTTAGTTACATAAGTAATAATGTGTATACCTTTATGTTGTACAAAATTCAGAAAGTAAAAATAAAACTAAAGCTTCCCGACATCCCCTCCCAATTCTACTCCCACCTTCCATTATCTTCTCTTACCGTTTTAGTGCACACTTTGTTCAGATATTTTTAAATCTATCTCTACACATGTATGACTCGTAGCCGTTGGGACTTTATCCAGCCAACTGAATACCCAACAGAAGAAAGCAGTTCATTAGTGTCATTCAGAAAGAAGCGCAAGGGCAGGCAGCACAGAGCCAGCCGGGCAAGGCAGCCCTGTGATATCATCCGATGCCATCAGGAGCCCAGGCTCACTCTTTCATTTCCACCATCCACAAAAGCATTTGGCTTTTGTCCTCATGGTCGCGAGGTGATTGCTGCTCCTCTAAGAAATATATCCACACACTAGACAGGAAGGACAAAAGTCCTCTCTTGTGAAGTCATGTCCTTGTGAAGCCTACCAGAACATCTGCCTACAATTCATTGGCCAGGGCTGTATATGACCGTTCTATCAACAAGGGAGTCTAGAAAAGTAATTCACCTCTCAAGTATCTGTAAAGTATAGACTGGCACAGTAAAAGGAAGTTGTGAATATCTTTTGGGCACCAACTTCTCAGCATCTGCTACAGAAATATTGAGGTTGGTTTTGCTTTTTCCATAAATGAGCTCATACTGTATATATCTTTTTTTTGCAACTAGCTGTTTTTCCCTTAGTAATATGAATCAGAACTTTGCATGTGGCATATATGAAACTTCTTCAGTTCCTTTAGCTGCCGCCTGTCACCCTTGTTTCATTATTCTAAGGCACACTTTTTCATTCACATTTTATGATCTTTAAAATTGGTATGCAGCACGCAGTTGCTGGCGGCTAGGCAGCATTAGCGATGTAGCTGTCACTGCCGGCTGGATATGCTTCAAAACTTGCCGAATGGATGTTAGCAGCCTGGAATATTGATGATTCTGAGTTTAAACATGATTCAGAAGGTTCAGACTCTGAGAAGAAGATTTAGACATGCCTTAATTTATTTCATGAATACTTTCCTTTTAATGTACACACAAGGATGATATGGAATAAAAAAAAACCCCATGTCTTAAGTCTCAGTTGGCTTTTTGAATAAGTATGAAATAAACATTATAAGTGATAAGAAAGCTTTGTGTCATAGTTTAATTAGGAACATTTTTCTTAGCGATACATAAAATAATGGTGTCTATAATTGATGACTTCCTGAGGTCAATGAAATATGGCGTTCTACACTATGGCTATTCCAGAATTTAATTGTTTCCCTATTAATAGATGTTTTTACACTTTTTTCACATAATGCTCCAGTAAACTCTTGTCCGTGCCTTTTTCCATATGTGCAAGTAGTATGTTTCTAGATACCTAGAATTTCACAATTAAAAATTCTAGTAATTACTGCCCCATGGAATACTGAGAAACACTGAGGGATGTCCCATAAAATCCCTGACTAATACTCCTCAAAACTGTCAAGGTCATTCTAAACTAAAGATAGTACAGTGTTGGAATAGTACTTAGTCGGTTGAACGTCTGCCTTCGGCTCAGTTCATGATCCCAGGGTCCTGGGATCCGGTCCCGCATTGGGCTCCTTGCTCAGCAAGGAACCTGCTTCTCCCTCTGCCTGCTGCTCCCTCTGCTGGTGCTCAGTCTCTCTCACTGTGTCTCAAGTACAAATAAAATCCTAAAAAAAAAAAAAGATAGTATAGTATTCACATTTACCCCCACACCCAGTGTCTCCTATTATTAACCTCTTATATTAGCATGGGGCCTTTGTCACAATGAATGAACCAGTATTGAAACATCATCATCACCACCATCATCATCATCATCATTTTTTTTAACCCAATCAGTTCTCCATCCTGCAGTCAGCATTTCTTTCCCCTATGTCCAGTTTGGGGTGGAGAAGAGAAACACTGACACATTATTATTGACAAAAGCTCATACTTTATTCAGATTTCCTTAGTTTTTACCTAATGTCTCTTTTTGGCTGCAGGGTCTCATCCACACAACACATTATATTTGGTTGTCATGTCCCCTTATGCTCCTCTTGGCTGTAAAAGTTTCTCATACATTCCTTGTTTTAATGACGTCATCATTTTTTACCTTGTCCAGGTTTTTACATTTTTATTTTACTGAAATTATAATTAATATAATTTATAAGATAATTCCTTTATGAAATTTTTCTTCTTTAAAAAAATATTTTATTTATTTGAGAGAGAGAGCACACAAGCAAGGGGAGTGGTAGACAGAGGGAGAAGCAGGCTCCCCACTGAGCTGGGATCATGACCTGAGCCGAAGGCAGACACTTAACCAACTGAGCCACTTTTTCTATTTTCCATTTAATTGATAAGCTTTTCTGCCATTTTCGGTTCCAGTTTGTGATCAGTAGTTCTCCTAAGTCCTGTTTTCCCAAACCAAAGTTAGCAGATCTGACATTTGCCATGTGCGATTTTAGCCACTGTCAATTTAATTTTGTGTTATTTCCACCAGAAATATTTATTATGAATTGGATAAAATACTGATAGTTTATACTAATTCTTAGTTAATTTATGAGAATACTGTAAGCAAATCCTTTCAGATGCTCCAGAGGAGTAAAATTTTCTTCTAACTTATCATCTTCTTTCTTCCTCCTCTCCTCCTCCTTGTTCTTCCTTTCTCTCTCTCTGCCTCCCTCCCTCCTGCCTTCCTTTACTTTGCATCATCAAAGCTGCAATGAACATGCCTCTTCGTAACCACAGGCAAATATTTTTCCAGAAGAGATACCTACAAGTGGAATTGCTATGTTAGAAATCGGATAATGAAAGTAAGAGAGGAGTGGCAACTAAAGTTGTAACGGCCATCAAGGATCAAAACCAAACTCTGTATTCTGGGTGCCTGGGTGGCACAGTTGATTAAGTGTCTGGCTCTTGGTTTCAACTCAGATCCTGATCTTGCAGTCCTGGGATAGAGCCTCAGGTCAGGCTCCACACTCAGCACTGAGTCCGCTTGGGATTCTCTCTCTCTCTCTCTCCCTCTGCCCCTCCCACTTTTGCTCTCTCTTGCTCTCTCTCTCTCAAATAAATAAATCTTACAAAAAACCCCAAACTTTTCATTTTTCAGGCACTAAACCTCTTTCCCAAGCTTTCACAGCCTATTCGTGGCAGAGCAGGTCTAGAAATACAGAACAATGTCAAGCAGTTTTATGAAAAGTAATGCAGGCTTGCCTCTCTGTCTTTAGACATTTTCAGGGGGTTAGACCTGGCGCGATTATGGCAGCTGGTGGGACAGTGTGTGCAGGCTGCCATTGGCTGGGGTCTTGTGCTGAGCGTGGATATAGCTGAGCTCAAGGAAAAATGCGCACTTGTGAGCACAAATTTGGGTCTATGAAGAACACTGGAACACAGGATTTCACTCTGGCCTGTCCCCCCATCACTTTCTGAGCTGACACTCCTCTGGATTGTTCAATCAACACTGGCTTTTGTTCTTCACAACTCCACCTGTAGTCTCTTGTTCAGCGGTCCACACTCCTCGCCCCTCATTCCTTCCCTGCATAGCTAGATCCCACAGACTGAGGCATTTTAGTGTGTCTCAGTGCTCATATCTTATGAAAGATATTTGGATCTATCTGGCCATTGAAGAATAGCCTACCTTCCTCCACCTTAGGGAAGGAGATGTTCAGATAGAAAACTAACACAAATGCACTCAGTGGTAAGATCTAGGAGGAATCCCCGAACTTCCTAAAAACTAGCCTCCTGCTTCATCTGTGCTTAATATGGTATTTAAAGAGAAAGGTGCAAAGAGACAGACTGACTAGCAGTCAGAGATTGCTGGCAGGATAGTCGCACCTTAGTGGGGTCACCACAGATCAGTCTTCCTCTATATGGTAATAATAGTTTTCATTATAGGGGAACCACTAAAGTGATTTTTATATATATACTTCATTTAATCCTCTCAATGATTCTGTGGTGTATGTATTTCACTTTATAAAATCACACACCATCCTTTTTTTTTTTTAAGATTTTGTTTATTTATTTGACACAGAGAGAGAGAGAGCAGCAGAGGGAGAGGGAGAAGCAGGCTCCCCACTGAGCAGGGAGCCTGATGTGGGACTTGATCCCAGGACCCTGGGATCATGACCTGAGCCAAAGACAGATGCTTAACCGAATGAGCCACCCAGGCGCCCCAATCACTTGCCATCTTATAGTGACTAAGATTTTCCAGAAAAGTCTCAATTTCAAAAATCTTGGTCCATTATTGTCATCAGCTATCAAAATGCTTCAGAAGTTTTGATAGCTCAGTATCTGAACTATAACCCCCAGACTACCTCCACGCATCAGAGAGTGGACTACAAATAGTACAATTTGTCCTGATATTTGGCTCAGGAAGTATGATCTTGGTGCATCTACCTACACATGCTAGCTTCCAGCAAATACCCCCACTCCCAGTTCCTGCTGTGCTGGGTAGTTATTCTTGTCTGGATGATCCCTCCCTTGCATCCCTTAACTGCTGATTGAGTCAGAAGTGGACTTCTAGTCCAAAAGCAGTCAATTCATAATGCTGTCAGCTTATGTCCCGGCATGAAATGATGAGATGGGCCAATCACATTTTCTGTGTGGGTAAATATGAACCAAGAGACTATGAGGAGGTTTCTACCGTAGGCCTGGGTATCCATGATGGTCAAGTGTGGGTGAAGAATCAGAGAAAGCGGTCTGGGAGGTAGGGGAGAAGGAGCACAGGGACAGAGGGAGACAAAGATGGACCAAGACAAAGAGAAGGGACTGAGAGACAAGAAAAAGTCAGAGAGGTGAGACATAGAAAGACGCACCTCAAATAAGAGAAAAAAAATTTGTTCGTATTGGCTTTTTAAGTTCCTGTGAGGCCCTGCTCAACTTAGGTTCCTGTCTTTCAGTTCACCTACGATTCAATAAACATTTTTTTTCTTTAGCAAGTTTGAATGAATCTGTTCTTTGCCACCCAAAAAGCCAGATGAAAGTAGTTTCTATCTCAACACTTAATTAGATTTTAGGGGGGTGCCCGGGTGGTTCAGTCAGTTAAGTGTCTGCCTTTGGCTCAGATCACGATCTCAGGGTCCTGGGATCCAGCGCCGTATCGGGCTCCTGGCTTGGTGGTGAGTCTGCTTCTCCCTCTGCCTCTCCCCCCTTCTCATGCTCTCTCTCTCACTCTCACTCTCACTCTCTCCATCTCAAATAAATAAATAAAATCTTTTAAAAAATTGGATTTTAGGAAGCCTGGATCTGGCCAAAGTCATAACAGGCACATGGATAAACTAAACACCAGCGTATTAATTTGCAAAGAGAACTGTACTTTCTCAGAACTCTGGAGTGTTCAGGTTGGATGATCAATCTATTTTTCCTCCCGTAAGAAAACTTTTGTAGAAACCAGCTCCCATGTCAAGACTGCTTGGTGAGACTGGATCTGAGCAAAGGGTAGACCATTGCCACAGTTGTTCTCAACACGCAACCAGAGTGCAATGCATCACGCATCGCCAATGCGGGGATGGACTGCCTGGGGCAACCATGGGGAAGGGATGAGTCACACGATGTGATCTTTCTCTATGGCTTCCTATTATTAGACTCTGTGTGGACTCTACCCTTCTGTTAATATTTTCTACAGAGAAGTTATAACAACTTTATTATTAATAAGGAAATAACATTTAATATTATTGAGTATTTTCTATGAAACTTGCATTGTGCTAAGCCCTTTACAAATACAATACGTTACTGAATCATCAAACAACCCTATTCAGTAGGTATTGCTACTCTACTTTCCAGAGAAGATTCAGACAGGTTAAGAAGCTGGTTCGAGAGCAGGGAACATGGAGAGCTAAGTTAGGAACAAGGAGCTGGGAGGGCAGTGACCACATTACAGGTCTGAGTAGATACCCTGGTCACATTAGTTTTGGAGATGCTTTAGTCTCTTGATTTGAGAAGGAGACATGTGATTAAATGTGAGTTTTCTGTGTTTCCTTAGCAGCATTTTGGCATGTGGCTCATGTCAATCACCATTATTTTAAATAAACAAAAATAACAATAAAAATGATACTTGTCATTTACCTAAGTGAGGACTAGCCAGTTAATCTATCCTGCCAGGTAGGTATTATTATTCCTACCTTAGAATGAGAAAACTGAGATCCGAGGAGTTTAACTTAGTTCACAAAGATACTGTCAGTAAAGTCAGGATTCAGACAGATCTCTCTGTTAAACCCACTGCGTTTCCCACACTGTACCATCTATCCATCACATTTCTAATCTCAATTGGCTTCCTATTTTCACACACCAATAGTTTCCTCTGGACTATATCCTCATTTAAGAAGGAAATATTCATGGATGTCTTATGTGGCACCAGGGGGAAAGCTACAGGTAGAAATGGTGTATTGCCTTGGGTTCCAGTGAGGTGATTGTCATCAAGCTTGTCAACAGCAACCCTCTCAGGATGGTCTTAGTTTATAGGTTCTCTGGGCAATTTCAAAGCCACTTGGACACAAAACAAATTATTGTTAACATGACAAACAAGACGCAGTTAAAACTCTTAGTTATAGTAAGTGTCTTTATTTTCATTGGTGCTTCTGATCCTGGGGAGTGTCTGGGTATTTCTTTGTAGTCAAAAAACGTGGCTCAGCCTCTGTTCTAGGGCTGTAGGTGATGGGAGCTGGGAGGGCAGCAATCACCTCAAATCTGTAATACGAAAATGAAAAATAGTGCATGTTGGTGGTGGTGTGGAGAATATGGAACGCTCAGACTTTGCTGGTGGGAATGTAAAATCATTCATTCAGCCACTAGGAAAAGCTTTTTGTCAGGGAAACATAGAATTACCATAGGATCCAGCAATCTCACTCCTAGGTATATAGCTCAAATAATTGAAAACAGGTACTCAGACAAATACATTCACAGGCATGTTTAGGGCAGCACTATTTACAAAGATTGGAAATAATGCAAATATCCATCAATGGAGGAATGTATAAACAAACTGTGACATACATACAATGGAATATTATTCAGTCATAAAAAGGAATGAAGTACTGATAGTACTGATAGATACATGCTCCAAGATGCATGAACCTAAAAATATCAAGCTAAGCAAAAGAAGCCAGACATAGAAGCCCACAGATTGTGATTCCATTTATATGAAATGTCCAGAATAAGTAAATCCAAAGAGATAGAATATAGATTAGTGGTTGCCAGAGGTTGGGGGGAGGAGGGAATGGGGAGTGACTGCTTAATGCCTCCAGTTTTCCTTTTGGGGTGATAAAAATGTTTCAGAACTAGATAAAGATGTTGGCTGCTCAACATCGTAAATGTAACAAATGCCACTGAATTATTCATTTTAAATTGGTTAATGTTATGTTATGTGAATTTCACCTTAATTAAAACAAAAAGTTCAAAAGCCCTTGCTGAGCTTGGATTCTTCCCAACAGACACAGGGCATAAGAAACACATGGCCACCATCCTTGTGGGAGGTGCAATAAAAGGTGCCTTGTCCTACCGTTCGATCTGTTGTTCATTCATTGACTCGCGCATCAATTTCCACTTACTCAGCACAAAGTGTCTGGGCCAGGTCCTGGGCTCCAGAGGGCACAGTCCCTGTCCTAGGAGCGCACAGCCTAGGGGGAGACACATCCCGTAAATTTAAAAAACAAAACAAAACTCCGTGAAGAACCCACAAGAGGGTTGGCTGTTCCAAGTAGCAGGGAATCCCCAAAGAATAGGAGGCCTTTTTCAGACAGAGGACTTGGACCGAGCTAACTCGTGTCCAAGGCCGCCAAATCCCTTGTGGCAAATGCATTCTTTTGTTGTTCCCGGAGATGAAACAGTTTCTCGGGCCCTCCAGGAGCTCCTCCGCAGAGGTGGGAAGGAAGAGGGAACTCCATCAGCACCAGGATGTCAGCCCGGAGGAAGAGGATCGGGTAGGCGGGGGCCACCCTGCGCCCCGCCCCGCGCCTCGGGGGAGCCCGGCGGCCGCAGCTCAGGGAGGTGGGGACTGCGCGGGGCCGCGCTCCCGCCCTGCTCCGCGCCGACGGACCCGCAGCCGGCGGTCGGCCCGCGAGGGGGCGGCGGCTCCCGGGCTTTGTGGCCGCGGCGC